>NC_044567.1:33894644-34259616 GCF_007565055.1 Rhinopithecus roxellana | reverse complement strand
TGGTGGAGGTGATGGTGATGGTAGCGGTATGGTGGTGATGGTCATGGCCGTAGTGATGGGGTTGCAGGTGAAGATGATGAAGGTGGTCATGTTGATGGTGGTGGAGATGCTGTGTGTGTTCTATTTGAAAGCTGTGAGTGATTATAAGGCTTAACTTACCCCATGTTCCGGCAGTGGGACTCTAAAGAGGACCAAACAAAAGCCCCCTGCTCTGTTAAATCATTCTGAAGCTCCAAATACACTGTATTTCCTGACTGAACAAGTCATGCAACAGACAATGTACTGTTGGATATTGTGGTTGTCTTTTCCATACCAGGAAAACTAAACTACATCTCATGGATGAGGCTGTTGTTGTTCTCAGGGTAATTTTGTCTATGATCAAGAAAAGAGGGAGCCTATGAACAGGGCAAAGTAAGGTGCAGGAGGCCCCAATATCTCCAGGATTAAGGAAGAACTGGTCCTGGATTCTGAGTTATGCAGATACACTGAGATCCATGTTGAAGGGTGAGCCGGCCCTCACCAGGGAACAGAAATCACGTTTAGGTTGTGATTTAGGCCACCCCTCACCCCACCCCACCCCCACCCCATCCAGAGTAGCCACTTCTCACAGCAATTGTAATTTACTCTGTTTAGCTTCTGATGTCCCCAATCCATCACAGCAGACATGGTTGGCTTTGGCAAACCTAGCAGAGCTGTGCTTTGGGAAGCTGCAGGGGGATCCAATAGCTACAGTGGGGAGGGGCAGAACAGCAGTGACCTGGGATCCTGCAGCTGCTGCTTCAGGGAGGAAATGGGTGGCCGGAGGGGACCAGTGGCCATTAGGGTGGTTTTGTGGAATACACAAACATTTCTTAGCTCTTCCCAGGAAGTATGCGGGAACTCTCCTTTGTCCTCAGGCTGGAGCTCCTACTCCTCATATCTGAATATTAAAGAACATATGCTCCCCCTAAGGTTTGACATGGTCAGGGTCACTTTTCACACTTCAAGAAAACCTGAGTTACTTGCAACAAGCATCATTTAATTTTGTAATTTAAAAATTAATCCATGAAGCTCAAAAGGTAGAGAAGAAGGGAAAGGAGGGAGGGAGGCAATAGGAAGAAAGAAAGTTGAAGAAATGAAAGGAAGGAAAGAAGAGTAAAAGAATAAAAGACAGAATAAGGAGTACTGTGCCTATAACCAAAGAGGTTGGAAGGAGATAGAACGAGGGCAAGGTCACGGTTGAAATGCACCCCACACCTCAGTCTACAGAGGTCCCCGGAAACCTGGCCAAGCAAGTAGGGAGCAGGGGCCATCTGCCACAGTCAAGAAATGAGAGGTAGAGCTAGCCCTTTTGCTCTGGAGAACTCAAAATGTGAGGTGGGGCCTAGCAGGCCAGGAGCCAGATGCTAAAGGCTTAGACCTGGCACCTGACCCAGGTCTGGAGAGGACATTGATGGGGCCTTGAGGTCTCCTTTGTAGCTGCCCAGTTCAGTCCTCTAGGATAGAGTCAGTCAGGGAATAAGAGTCCTGGAACAAACAGCGTACATATGTTTGACACTTCCTCTGTGCTGTCACTATACTGGGCTACAGAGAGAGATGCCCTGACCTAAAGCCTGTCCGAATCAGGGGTCACACATGGCGTTACAGAAACAAACATGGATGTAGGGGCTGAATATAACCCGAACGCAGCTTTGCAAAGTTTTAAAAACTTACCCAGCCACTCACATTCAACTTGTCCAAAAATTCTGAATGACCTCACTCCTTTTTATGAGCAGCTGTCCTGATACTAATCCTGCCTCTTTCCATAATCCCTCTTTCATGAGACTGAGAGAACACGTCATGAGCCTAAAGCAAATACATTCACAGAGCCCTGCACTTTGTAACTCGCATCACCACTGCAATGCGATCATGCGCTTGTCTAACGCTCCACTGCTGGGACATAAGCCTGATTGCGTCTCCTGTGTCCACGGCTGGGGCCCTGGCACTAAGCCTGGCACAGGCAGCACTGGGTGCATATTTGTTGAGTGCCTGTTGGCATGCTGCAAACATAGGAACAAGGAACAAGTTAGGTCTGGGAAATTACGTCCCTTCTGATGAAGGCTAAAGAAAAGGAAATCTACTTGGAATTCCATCAGATAGGTATGGATTGGTCATTTAAAAGAATAGAATCACTATATGTTAAGCTTTTTTGAACTTGTGCCTCCTGTTCCTTCTCTCTCTCTAATATCCCATAAAGAAGAGTATATGAAAGGAACCTACTGAAGAGTTCACTCAAATCATACTCTTGGGACTAGACGGAACCTCCGTAGCCTTCATAGCAGAGCTGTCTACTCAGTGTTTCAAACTTTACAAAAGCCAAGTGGTTTTTCCAGCCTCTGGACATGATGAAAGAAACCACCTCTTCCCAGTGCATTTTAGATTGGGTGCTAAGACTTGTTCTCACAAATCACTTGCTCAATAAATACTTGAGCACCAACTCTGTGCCAGGCCATTGCAGGGCTCTGGAAATATGACGGTAAACACAGCTGACCTCGCCCAGGTCTCGGGACCTTCAGCCTCACCATCCTACCTCTGCTGGTTCAGGGACACACGGTAAATCGGCCACATGAAGAGGGGTCTCCAGAGGGGCTGCTTCATGGTAGAGGAGCCATGGCTGAAGCTGGGGTCAGCAGCCACTGGACAAACTCATCTGCTCTACTTGAGGACACAAGCAGGGTTGTCATGGATAATACCAGTGAAGAGGAGATCTGAATTTCGGGGAAGCAGCCTGCACTTGGAGTTGAGAGGCCCAAGTTCCAATCGCGAAGGGGCTCTCCTCCTTCCATAATTATCTAATCAACTAGTGAGCACGGGTCTAAGTCTATGGGAGCTTAGACACGCTCCAAAATGCAAAACTGTGAGCAGAGAGCTTCGCACACTGAGGGCCACCTGTCTTCCTTCCAGAAGTTAGTACTTCTGGGACTAACTTTGCTCTCCATAAAAACCCTCCCCATTGGCAGACACACAGAAACAACCCCAAGAGTCAGGTTTTTAACTTGTCTGAAATCCTGTGGCTTCTCACATCCCTTTGTCTACCAAAAATAATGGAATGCTCTGGGTGACTGACCAATTGAATCTAGAAAGGACGTGAATTGATACCATGAGCTTTGCCGGGCCCCCAACAATAGAAGCTTCTAAGAAAGGCCATAGATGGGATTGGAATTTCCATTGGCCCTGGAATATGGGGCCTGGGAGAAAAGACAAGGTCTTGGCACCAAGTCGAAGGTCCTTTCCATGCCATCTGCTGCCCTGAGCAGTGTGCTAACAAGAGGCTAACAAGAGTGGGTACCTGTATATTCTGGCCTGCCTCATAAACAAATCAGATCATCATCAGGCTCAAGGCAGAGAATATGGGGTGGCTTCAAGCCCCACCTAACGTGAGGTATTTCTTCATCTCCATCTGGCCCTGCTCAGCATGCCCCCATGTTCCCACATACATCCTCAGAGCTGGGGACAGGCCCAGCCTAGCCATGCCTTACAGATCTAGGACACCGTTGTGGGGTTTGCAAGCACCACAGTAGCTGGCTGAAGTCTTGGGGTTCCTGGTGAGAGACAGAGGGAAGGGGATGTGGGAATGTGTAGTGAAAGAAAAAGACGGAGATTTTCCTGGTTGCTTGACAAACATAAGCCCACTCCTTAACTTCAGCCCAGGCTCTGACAACATCAGATCACAGTAAACCTCAGGTCCCTGTTTACTCCCCTTCCCCGGCTCTACCTCCCCTGGTTTCTCAATCTGTCTACTCTTATCTGGCACTGATAATGTGTGGGCTCTGAAAATGTGCCCTTTGGTCTGAAAGTGTGGGGATTCCAAAAAGCCTCCAAGAATGAATGACTCAATCGAGGCTGAAAAGAGCCACATCGTCCAGATACGTACATTTGCTGGGACCCAGCTCGCAAAGCACTTTAACAATCTTTTCGCAACCACTGTCCACATGGAGTAAGGCTGCAGGGCTGCCATTCCTACTCCTAGATTCTTGTCTTCCTGGATGCATTGTCAGTCCCTGGTTGGGATTCCAGCACCGAGAGCTGCGCTGCTCCATGTAACTCCTCCACTGCCTCTGAAGACCCCCTTTAGGACCCAAGGATCAAAATCCCTACCTCAGGGTGCCCATCTTGTTCTCCCTGTTCTATTAAAAAAAAAAGACAAAAAAAAAAAAAGACTAAGGGACTGATCCTACTGCTCTAGTCTCATTCCAAAGGGGTTCCTAGACTTGCTGTTGATAAAGTCAACAACTGCTCTTTGTTTAGGTCTCACCCAACCTCCTATTCCAGTTAGAGGGCTCCTAGGCCACCCCAAATATCTGTGGCTTGCCCACATCTGCACTGTGCCTTTGTTTATGAGTTACCTCCATGAAGACTTTCCTGCAGCCTCTTTTGTTTGGTTGGTTGGTTGGTTGTTGTTGTTTTTGTTTTTGTTTTTGTTTTTTTTTGACAGTTTCGCTCTTGTTGCCCAGGCTCTAGAGTGCAATGACACTATCTTGGCTCACTGCAACCTCCACCTCCCTGCTGAGTAGCTGGGATTACAGGCGCCCACCACCATGCCTGGCTAATTTTTTCTGTATTTTAGCAGAGATGGGGTTTCACCATGTTGGCCAGGCTGGTCTCGAACTCCTCACTTCAGGTGATTCACCCACCTCGGCCTCCCAAAATGCTGGAATTACAGGCATGAGCCACCGCGCCCAGCCTCCTGCAGCGTCTTACCTGTCACGCAGACTAATATCCTTTAAGACATGCTCCCAGCCCATGGCTAGAAAGGCTGCAGAATGTGGAACTATTTGATGTCCTAATAGCCCCTGCCAACATGAAAATGACCAGCAGGCTCAGTCATGCTGCCGAGGTTAAACTTCAACTGTTTAAACGCCAACCGTGGAATCTGCAAATGGGTAAATACCATACTCTGTACAGGGAGCCAAAGAATCCGCTCGAAGCAGCTGCTCAATATGTGTCAGACGGGGCCTTAGTTACAGAGCAACACAGACGAACTAACAAAATACATATTCTGATGTTTCATGAACCTGCTACGTCAGGGAGACTAATTGAAACAGCTTTCCTGCCAAGCAGAAAATTCCATATGGAGAAGAGATAAATAAAAAGAGGCTGCGGGCTGTGGAACATCAGAGGAAGGCAGGTCCCTCTGAGAGATGTAAGTTAAATATGTTTCGCGTAATCTGAGATACCCCGGGGCCTCTCCAGCTTGGACAGACAGATGAGGTTACATTAGGAATAACCTGCATTCCACTCCATGCCCTGGCTGCTTGTGATGAAGCCTTAGCAAGGGCGCCATGTCTATTTCTGGCAGTGCCAAGGATGTCTCTTGGTTTCTCATGAACAAAGCTGGTCCTGCCAAGCACCCATTGGGTCTACCAGACCTGGCTGTTTCTTGTCCATACCCAGAGCGGTGGGACCTGCTTGTTGATGCATTGTGAAGTCAAGACCTCTCCCCATTTTGTATGTGTACCCCAGGGCTTTCAAGGATTTTTAGTGAAAGGGCCGTTTGAGAGTTTGAATCATTGATCACCACCCACATGGCACTCAAAAAGAGCTGAACCAAGGGACACATCTGAGCATCAGACATGGCAAGTCATCCTCCTCCCCCAGGATCATCCTCCTCCCCCAGTGACCAAGGCTTCATTACTGAATCCAGCTGCTTCTTCTCTGGCGGAATTCATGTAGTCATGGCTGGTTAAGTCTCAGTGTTAGCCAGACCTGCGAGTCCCAGCTCAGGCTTGAGCAGAGTTCCCCATTAAAAGGAATTAGACTCTTTTTCTTTGTTAAATTGCCTTAGGAGGTAATGCTTCTGGATGACAGTCATGGAACACAGACAATTTCTATCACAACATCATATGTTAATGATATCCTAGGCTCATGCTTGTGTTGTTATAATAGACTGAGAATTAATTTAAACAATAATATCTATAGAAAAATTATTTTGCTGGGGGCGGTGGCTCACGCCTGTAATCCCAACACTTTGGGAGACCAAGGCGGGCAGATCACCTGAGGTCAGGAGTTCAAGACCAGCCTGACCAACATGGGGAAATCCCATCTCTACTAAAAATATAAAAATTAGCTGGGTGTGGTGGCAGACACCTGTAATTCCAGCTACTCAGGAGGCTGAGGCAAGAGAATTGCTTGAACCTGGGCAGTGCAGGTTGCAATGAGCAGAGGTTGTGCCATTGCCCTCCTGCCTGGGCGACAGAGCGAGACTGTGTCTCAAAAAAAAAAAAAAAAAAAAAAAAAAAAAAAAAAAAAAAAAAAAACAGAAAAATCATTTTAATTTATAGAGTACATACTTTTGTAAAAACTATTCAATGTTTAGAAATTTTTTAAAAAACTGTGCAACCTTCAGTAAATTACCATACCACTCCGCCCTTCAAGTTATTAAAAGAAATAACCCCAAATTCCAATAATCTCTAACACTCAATGAGTCTCTATAATCTATACTTTCCCAGATATAACCTAGAAATGAACAACCATAAAAGAACAAAAGAGATAAAAAAAGTACTGGAGAAATTTATCGCCTGCCTCCATGTCTATAAATGTTCCATGAGGCCAGGCGCGGTGGCTCAAGCTTGTAATCCCAGCACTTTGGGAGGCCGAGACGGGCGGATCACGAGGTCAGGAGATCAAGACCATCCTGGCGAACACGGTGAAACCCCGTCTCTACTAAAAAATACAAAACACTAGCCAGGCAAGGTGGCGGGCGCCTGTAGTCCCAGCTACTTGGGAGGCTGAGGCAGGAGAATGGCGTAAACCCAGGAGGCGGAGCTTGCAGTGAGCTGAGATCCAGCCACTGCACTCCAGCCTGGGCGACAGAGCAAGACTCTGTCTCAAAAAAATAAAAATAAAAATAAAACGTTCCATGGACACAAAATACAATCATTCAAATTCCCTGGAAACCACGTATATTTTTGCAAGAATTCATTCTGACCAACAGTTGGGAACCAAGAACAGGTCTAGAGCTCCTAATTTAGGCAGCTGTTCCAACACAAAAGCAGAGGAGCCAGAGGTGAGTTCTCCAACGCTGCACCTGTGTCTGCAAACGTTTACACAAGACCCTTGAATGGAGAACATGCCTTGTAGGGCAAATTCGACTTTTCCAAATGACACTTCTATAAGTTACTACATCTCTGTGAAGGATGCTGGATTAGTATTAACTGTCTTGCAAATACACATACAGAAACTCAGGTAAGGTCAGCCTTACTCAGTAGATAAACCCCAAACACGAAACCAACTGGGTCAGCCTGTCATAACTGGATCCCTCTTGCATGTAAAGACAAAGGTTGTCTTCTTGGAGATGGAAAAGAGTTCAGCATAGCTCGCTTTGGGGCCAACTCAGAGCATGGGTGAACCAATCCTAGCTGTCCTCTGACAAATAACAGCAGGAGTCCCACCAGGTGCTCCTCCCCCAAGCACTCAGCTCCACAAGGCAAACCTCAGAGAATTACAGGGGGAAAGAGCTCTCCATTTATCAGTAGGCAGCACCCTGGTCCCCACCGCCACTTTGTTTGCCCTCCAAGGGAAAAACCTCTCAATACCAGGTCCAGGAGCAGCTGGATGGGATCACTCAGAACCCAGCCAAGAGCTAATTTTCTCTTGGCTTCAAAATCCATTCTATGCTTGGAGATGCTGTGGCTAGGATTCTACAAACCACATTCTGGCTTCGTGCCCTGATAGGCTCTGCCCTCAGGGGGCGCTAGCAGGAATCTGCAAGAATAAGGAGGAAGGAGGAAGTGGCTCCTTGTTCACTTCCTGTTTGCTTCCTGTTCACTTTCTATCAGCTTCCTGTCCCTGCCAGACAGGTTGCTAACCCTAGCAGCACTTTTTCTTCACCCGGGCAGTGGCAACTTCTCCCAGAAACGTTTCAATGCAGTTTTTGGTTTTTCTAACACTCACAAAAGCAGCCTCAGGGGGGGTCCCCTCAGAGACACCAACAAAACAGCTCCCCAATTCAAAGGCGGGGGCACCATCCCCACAGGGGTTCTCCTCGGAGCTCAGAGATACCAGCTGCATTGAGCAGCATCCCCACTCCCCCACCTCAGAAGTCTGAGATTCAGCCCTGTGTCCCTTCTCCAAGCAACTACCTTTCAATGAGTCCAGCATCTTCCTCTTGTTCCCAAGCCTCAAGTGTGATGCCTGCTTCCTGTGGTGCTACCTCCATACATACCTTTGTATTCCCTTCCTGCCCTTTACTGTCACCTGGCTAATCATTCTTTATATTATCTCTAATAAAATAGCTGGTGTGATTTCTATCTCCTGCCTGGACCCAGACAAATCACCCACATTTTGGTCCTGAGCATCTGTGGCAAAGACTAGAGCCGGGGACTGGCCAGCCCCACCGGAGAGCAGTGTGGGAGGGCACACACTCACCCACCCACCTACAGCTCACATTCTAATCTGGTTTCTCTCAGCCAAGCTCTGCATGAGCAAGAGCAAGTTCAGATTTAAAGGACACCATGAAATGAGTGGTAAATGGAGCTTCATTGCTGTATGTTCTTGGGGGATGGCTGCAGGGACCCCTGGCTAAACATTTGCATGTTTCTCCTTGTTGGTCAGTAGCGAACTGTAGAGAGCATCCTCATCACAGGCTTTCGGGCAAAGATGATCTTGTTATAGTTTTCAGCTGGACAGTCTCTGGAATCCGTATGTAAGCATGTGGGTTCTGGGATCATGGTAGGAGCCATGGCCGATACTGAATAAGCGCCCCACATTGATAACGTGGATTCTGACAGCGTGTCCCTGAACACAGCTTTGCCGGAAGACTTGGACGACTTTCTCCTTTTCGGCTGAATGACACTGGAAGGTTTATTCTGCCTAGACGCCCAGGGGCTTTCCTCGAGGGCACGCATGCATTCCAGTTCTCTAGTTTTGCTTTTCTCAGTGAGTCTTTTCACTGTCTGGGAGGTATAGGTGACATAGGCTGGCCAAGGGTCGTGTTTTTCAAGCAGCTTCTGGGGAAGTCCAGTGTTTTCTGTGAGTCCTACCAGCAAAGAGAAATGCAGGCCATTTAGAGGCAGTCACATGCAATAGCTCGATTCTTCAAAAAATGAGAAGACCTCGGAACCAGATTTTGAAGTCCTCCCTATTTTGCACCCCTTGTATTCAGTCAGAATAAAATCCAATTCAAAGTGGGGGAACAGAATGACATCCTAGAAAGTATATCAATTAAACAATGACAGAATGGTAAGGAGCAAGAGACAGAGTCAAACAGACCTGATTGATTTTAAATATTTGCATAACCTCAAATTGTTTTACCCCTGAACTTCTATTTTTTCACCAATAAAAGTGGTTAATCGAAGGCCTGAGAACTAAAGAAAGTAATATATTTCAAGGGCTTGGAACAGTACAGCTTAGTGCTTAAAAGCATGGGTTCTGTACTTGTCTGCTTCAGATGCCTACTCTACCCTTTTCGTAGCTATGAACCTTGAACAAGTTTCTTAACCTTGCTAAACTTCAAGTGCCTCATCTATAAAATGGTGATTAGAACAAGACAAAGTTCACGGAACTTTCTTGTGGATTAAAGATAATTTATGTAAAGTTTTTAGCACAGTACATGACATAATCAGTAAATGGTACCTAAAACTTTTGGCTATGTCTCCCAGCCCAAACTATTTCATTTAATCCTAGTTACACCTTATAAGGTAGGTATTCTCCCCATTTAATAGAGGACAAAACTGAGGCTGACTAGCTTGCACGACTAACAAGTGGTGGGTTTGAACTCAAGCTTAACAAGACTCAAAAAAAAAAACAAAGCTTTTCACTATGGTTGCTGGCCAGAAGTTTGGGGTGTTTGCCAAGAGGGTTAGGTGTTGCTAGAAATTCAGTCCATTAGTTTATCAAGCAGCCTGTTCCTTTACAGATCCAAAATCATGGGCATGCCAGTCCTTCTGATCTTTCATTTGCAGCGTCACTCTATTTAGCAGAAATGATTCAATTTCTCTCCTGCAGCTGCTACCTTCCTCTGTGTTCTTATGTGGTGCATTCTTTCCCTAATTCTATATTTCTTTGGTCAGTTCAACTGGAATTTTGCAGGGAGGGGAGTTAAAAGAGTCATCTTGCCATCTCCAAACTGAATGCAGTTTTAAAAAAATGCCGTAAGTGGGGATAATCAAGTGAAGTGTAAGTTGTATTCCCACACTACCTCGTGCGTGTCCAGGAGCTGGAGCTTGTCTGGGGACAGAGCTGTCAGTAAAGAATGTGCTGTAGAAGGATTCCATCTCCCTGTAAAAGTCATGTGTGACATTACCTCTCACTAGAAAATTCTCGGCAAGGCCTCCAAGCACAGACTGTTCACCCTTGCCTCCTCCAAGCAAATGTAAAGATCTTGTGGGATAGGGCATTTGCATGAATCTGGCAGAGTCCAAACTCAAACGCTTGGAGCAAAATGAGCAGCAACCCCCTTCCATCTCCTGAACATGCTTTGTTCTCTGCCAGCATAACAAGAGTGGCCGCCCAGTGGCCTCTTCCCACTGCAAATCCTCCAACCCTAGACAGCCCCAGGGCAGGAGCTTCCATTGGTAACGTTCCCAATCCTACCTTCTTCTTTCTTCATCCTTCTTGCATCCATCTTCTTTTTAATATTTACTGATTTCTTAACATCACAGGTCCAGATTCCTATGGGAAAATACGCTTGTTAGCTAGAGCCTCCTCAAACTGGCCTGAGTTTAGGAAAGCGATTAGCAGCCACCCTGGGGGGGAGGTCCTAAGTCCTATATGGTCTCTGCATGAGGCTAAGGTGACTTCATCCCCTGAGAAGAGGACATGTTTTCTGTGGAGCTGAAGACAGGCCAGGTGAGCCCCGCAAAGGCCTGCAGGCATGGCCTTGCTCAAGAGCTGTAGGCTGTCATGACCGTCTCTGGGTTTTCTGCTTTCCAGTCTCCTAGCTTTAAAGGAGAGAAGCTGGGTAGGCTAGGGGCTGTGTGGAGGCTGGTTCACAGAGGGGAAGTGGGAAAAAAAAGTCCCCATTTCAAAACCTTGCTGTCTCCTCTACCAGAGTCCGAGAGTGGTCACATTACTACAAGTGTGACATCCAACCTGCACTTCTCAGCCTGGAATCAGGGAGAGAAGGTAGCAGAGATGGGCAGCGGCCAGGAGTCAGCTGCCGGGGCCCCAAGCCCAGGCTGCAACATGGAAGTCTAATGCTCTATGCGGCCATACAGGCCGCATACAGGTTTCCAATGGAAACCGTGGTGTAGCAGTTCTCAATCTTGAGGCTGCATCCACCTGGAGAGATTGTTAAAGCCCAGATTGCTGGGCCCACCTCTAGAGTTGCTGATTTAGCAACCACTGTTTTAAACCAAAACGGGGAAAGAAAAAAAAACACTACTGGAGATTTGTAAGGTTATATTATTAACTACCTAGAGACAAGAAATGGGTCCAGGAGATCTTTTTGGTTCCTTTCCAGCTCTAAGACACATGCACATACCTAAGAGTTCATTACATTTCTATATTCAATTTTGCCTTCTCTGCGGCATTTAAGCACTTAAAAATGCCATGAAGCACTTCCACTATCACCTGCAAATGCCCATTGAGAAAGAGTCTCAGATGATTCTGAACAGCTCCCAGATGATGCTGGTGCTTTTTGGTCTGGAGGCCACACTTTGAGAAACATGGGTCGAAGGCAGTGCTTCTCAAATTTTAGCAAGTACTAGAATCACCTGGAGACCTTGCGCAACCACAGATACCCAGGTCCCACCTTAGAGATTCTCATTCGGTAGGTCTGTTTTGAGGACCTGAGAATTTGCATCTCTAACTAACTCCTAAATGATACTGATGTTGCTGGTCTGTGGTTCATACTCTGAGTGGCCCCGGTTTAGACTGAGTAGTGAGTGTTAAGCCTTTTTTATCAGCTCCCACATACATGAGGGCTGACTCCTTTCTGCATGGAACACTCCTCTGACATAAGCACTCCCCAGGTTTTTCATCCCCCTTTTTCCCTAATCAAGGAACTATTGTGGAATGCTAGTGAGTGTGTCATTGACAGGGGCAACTTTAAATTCCACTATTTTTATAGAGTAAATTACTCACACATTTCAGCATTTTATTATAACACATCTAACAAAGGATGGCATCCCGGAGATTCATTCATATTCCAAAAAAAAAAAAAAAAAAAGGCATTTTTTGATCAAACCTATTTACAGACAGATCTTACGGAGTCCCTGCTGTGGGTATCAATGGCAATCTTCCACAACAGTGCAGTTCTAGAAGAATTCACAATGTCATTATTCTGAGGCTAGGGAAGAAATAATGCTCAAATAGTCATCTAACCTACAGAAACTTTCATGTCATCATTTTTTTTTAATTGTAAGGTAAAGCATCTTAGTTTTCCTTCTAAGACCTACCATAGAGCCTTAGAATTTAAAGTCACCCATTCCAAGTCCCCCATAACACAGAGCATGACATGCAAGTGGACACTCAACTTGGGCCTCTCTCTACCTCTAGTGGAAATAGAACTCTTTACTTGTCTTCCATATTTTAGCATTGTCAGAAATTTCTTGGCTGGGTGCGGTGGCTCATGCCTGTAATCCCAGTACTTTGGGAGACTGAGGAGGGTGGATCACCTGAGGTCGGGAGTTCGAGATCAACCTGGTTAACATGGTGAAACCCTGTCTCTACTAAATATACAAAATTAGCCGGGCGTGGTAGCGCATGCCTGTAATCCCAGCTACTTGGGAGGCTGAGGCAGAAGAATCGCTTGAACCCGGGAGGCGGAGGTTGCAGTGAGATGGAATCACATCACTGCACTCCAGCCTGGGCAATGGACTGAGACTCCGTCTCCAAAAAGAAAAAAAAGAAAGAAATTTCTTCATCTTCTCATATGTAAAATAGGATGCCAGATGGTGGAAATATGTTTCAGCTGGCAGTATTTGGGAGATTTGGGAGTCATTCCTTTCATCATTGCTTCTAAGTTTCTAATTGATGAACCCTGAAGCCTTGAGGAAAGCACAGTCTTGGTCAAACATCGGTTTCCAGACTTGTGTGCATCTGTGTGACCCACCACCCTGCTCAGAGCCTCTGGCCAGGATTCACCTGACCCCTACAGCTGTGCCATGTGACTGATAGGACGTGTCTATAAATGGTGGGTTTTTCTCATACCTGCTGAAGCAGGGACTAGGAAACCATAGAAAGAACCAAGGGAGGGAGTGTTTGAGACTGCCTCAAAACTCATGGGAAGGACTTGTTTGTTTGAAAATAACAGGAGACAAATAGTTGACATTAAGTCTGAAGAGAAGCTGTGGGCTTTTATAATTTCCTTCAATTCCAGCACAAAGGTTCCATTTTGTGTCCCTGTAAATGAAATGCAAACCAGCAGTCTACAGACAGAAACAGCATTGACGGGAGGGGCAGGAGGCAGAGTGTTGAAGCGGCTTTCTTGTTTTTCCTACAGACACAAAGCCCATGTTCAGACCACTGGGCTTTCAGGGCCAGCTCCCCACTCCCCCCACTCAATCTCTCATCCCACCATTTTCAGAATCTAATCTGATAGACTGCGTTTGGCCTAGATCATTCAATTACCTGGAACGTGAAACAATCCATCTTGATCACCTTCCTTAACTTCTTAGGACCTCAGTTGTCACTTACAAAATGAGGATGAGGATGAACTGCTGTCCCAGAGAGACACAGTTCTGTAATTTTTTCTTTTTTTTTTTTGTTTTAGAGACAGGTTTTAGCTCTGTCACTCTGGCTGGAGTATAGTGGCACGATCGTAGCTCACTGCAGCCTTCAACTCCTGGGCTCAAGCAATCCTCCTGCCTTCACCTCCTGAAGCTGGGACTACAGGAACACACCACCATACCTGGATAATTTTTTTTTTTTTTTAAGTAGAGACGGGGTCTCGCTATTTTGCCCAGTCTGATCTCAAGCTCCTGGGCTCAAGTGATCCTCCCACCTCTGCCTCCCAAAGTGCCGGGATTATAGGTGTGAATCATAACACCTACCCCACAGTTGCTTTAAAAATATCTGGAAGTTGCTTTCTTTGCCACATCTACTACAAGAATGAAAACGATTCTCAGCAATCAGACTGCCAACATTCTAGAAAATGTTGACATTACTTTGAAGGGACGCACAGTTATCATGAAGGGCCGCAGAGGGACTTCAATCACATCAATGTAGAACTCAGTCTTCTTGGAAAGAAAACAAAAAAGGCTCCGGGTTGACAAATCGTGGGGTAACAGAAAGGAACTGGCTACCGTTCGGACTATTTGTACTCGTGGACAGAACATGATCAAGGGTGTTACACTGGGCTTCCATTACAAGTTGAGGTCTGTGTATGGTCACGTCCCCATCAATGTCGTTATCCAGGAGAATGGGTCTCCTGTTGAAATCTGAAATTTCTCGGGTGCAAAACACATCCACAGGGCTCGGATGAGACCAGGTGTTGCTTGTTCAGTATCTCAAGCCCAGAAAGATGAATTAATCCTTGAAGACAACGACACTGAGCTTGTTTCAAATTCAGCAGCTTTGATTCAGCAAGCCAAAACAGTTAAAAACAAGGGTATCAGGAAATTTTTGGATGGTATTTATGTCTCTGAAAAAGGAACTGTTCAGCAGGCTGATGAGTAAGATCTAAGAGATGTCCAGCTACAGAAACAAGATACCGGATGATTCCTAAGACCTGCTTGTGATATTAAAAGATGTAATAAAAGATCAATTGATTTGGGAAAAAAAAAGTCTGGAAATTAAAATGCTTGTAAACCAGTGGTCCCCAAACTTTGCAGCACATTGGAATCACTAGGGATGTTGGAAAAATACAAATGTAGGCGCCCACTCCCAACATCATGATTTGACTGGAATGGGATGCAGTACAGGCATTGGAATTAAAAGTTTCCCAGACAATTTCTCTGTGCAGCAAAATTTGGGAAATGTTGTTCTAGAATCTAAAACAAAAAACCACTGAAGATTTATAAAATATTATTATTAACTACTTAGAAACAGAAAACGAACCAGGTGCGGTGGCTTATACCTGTAATCCCAGAACTTTAGGAGGCCATGGTGAGTGGATCACTTGAGGCCAGGAGTTCGAGACCAGCCTGGACAGCATGGTGAAACACTGTCTCTACTAAAAATACAAAAATTAGCCAAGCACGGTGGCAGGTGCCTGTAGTCCTAGCTGCTCGGCAGTCTGAGGCAGCAGAATTGCTTGAGTCCAGGAGAAGGAGGTTGCGGTGAGCTGAGATCACCCCACTGCACTCTAGCCTGGGAGAGAGAGAGAGAGAGAGAGAGAGAGAGAGAGAGAGAGTCCAGAAGGTCTTTTCAGCCCCTTTGCAGTCCTAAGACACATGCTTTCACTCAAGAATCCCTGATTACAGTCAGCAGTGCATCTCAGGAGCCTTTAAACATTTAAAAGGGCCACAGAGTACTTCCACAACCACCACCTGACAATACCAAAATTGACTTAGATCAAAGAAGAAGAAGCAATGGCTTTAAAGTCCAGAGCTAAGGAAACTGTGGTCGCCATGGGATTCTCATGCAAATCTAATGATCTCACCCTCTCTGGCCACAAGCTGCATCCTTATCTCAGGAAACCATCTTGCAAAAGGATTTTACGGGTTCCAGGCAGGATTGATGGATTAGTGCTCTGGCACAAATCGACCCCACTCAGACTTTTTACCCTACTAATGCTGTGAAAGTAGTGCCATTTACATAGTCATGACGAGTGGATTATTATCTCAATCTGTTTCCTAAACCGTGTCCCACAGAATGCAAGAATCTCTCTTCAAGATGTTAATAGGTATTACTTAAAGAAAAAGAAGGGGCCCATGGCAAAAGCTGCCCTGTAAAGCCATATAGATTGTTTAACCCAGGAGTCGCCACATCTTCTAAATTGTGCAAGATTTCAGGCCTGTCCTCAGTCAACTAAGTTAGAAAAAAAATTGCCATGTTAAAAAAATTCCTTTGGGGCAGGATTTTCAGAGTCTGTTGTATGTTAATTTGTTCCGTAATTCTCCAAAAGGAAGACTGAATATGCAGCATCCCCTAATCTCATTTGACCAAGGAATCACTCATTCATTCATTCATTCATTTATTGTGTGAGGCATCTCATGGAGCTAGAAACCAGTAACACATTTGTGGCGATTGTGAAACAATGTTCTTCTCCTGCCCTTGTTTTGGATTTGCAAGCCTCAGAGAACGTTGTGGAGTAAGAGGATAGAATGATGACTTGCTCAGGGTATAGTTGGGTCTTCAATGAATCACCTCCTCTGAAATCAGCTGCAGAGTCCCCAAAACTGTCCTTATGCAGAAGAACAAACTCCACTAGAAACAAGACCTGCGTTCCCTCTGTTCAGCCTCTTTCCTCTCTTCTCTGCTCCAATCTGCAAGGCCTCTTTTGTTTGTCTCACCTCTCACTTTTCTCCCTGAGCCATCCCTAGGTGTCTTGCCTGGCCCCAGAAGGAGAATCACATTTTCTCAAACAGCAACCTGATGCAAAGCCTCATTTCACCTCTGCATTTTATCCTCTTTAACCTTCCATCTCCTCCCTGCCCTCAGCTTTTTTCTTTTTTTTTTTCCTACCCTCTGGCCACTCCTCATTTATTTTTGACTAAAGAGGAAGCTGCCACTAAAGCCAGAAGTGTCTTGAAAGGCTCATCTCTGAGATCTGGAAAGATGCTCCTGGGCAAAGATCCACTTAGCAGAACGTGCGGTTTCCGTGCTGATCTCCACCCGAATGGGCTGACAGGAGACCCACAGAACTGCGCATCTCACAGGATCAGCACAGGCACTGACTCCCTGAACTTCAAACTGAGAAACACGGGGAAACAGTGAGTGCACACCTACGGATTCTCAGTGGCGCCCCCTTCTGACTCTCTCCACTTCTTCACCCTGCCCCTATCCCATGGAAACTCACCATGGCCCCACCTCTACCAAATGGGCTCTGTGGGGTGCACACAAGAAGATGACCATTTCTTGTGCCTTTAGTGACACAGACAATGGGGAGCCTTGGGAATCCTAGAAATGTTAAGACAAAGGGGAGTGGGAGTGGGGAGGGGCGAGCTGTTCTTTCGGGAAAGAAGGCATCTCTTTCTCCCTGTGCAACAATTTGCTAGACACCATCTCTTCCTCCCTAGCGCCCCTCCCCAGAAACGAACACACACACAAAGAAGAGGAGAAACAAGTCCATGACCGCACTATCTTTAAAACGTCATGTTGCATATGGTGGGTAGTGTTAGCATGTTCTTATACAGACCGTGCCTCTTTCTGGGGGATCAACTGTCTCTAACCACATCAGGGTGGGGAGGTGGGAGTCTAATCAGAATTGTTCATCTTCTAACACAGACTTGGCATCACTGATTCATCACTTATGCTGGAAAGGAGGGGATATGTTGCTTCTTGATAATGCTTCTATACTTTATTTTCTGTATCGATTATACGTGTACATTGAGGGCATTTTATTGTCCAATGGTGAAAACAGTTCAAGTACCTATGGCCATTCAACATATATTCATTCATGCACAAATGCACACTTGTACACATTCAAAAAACCTGTCCTGAGCTCCAAACATTACTCTTCTGAGAGGCTCAGGTCCTGCACTCACCCAGAACCCACTGTGGATTTTCTGCATTTGCCTTACTTTGGGATCTACCCTTCTCAATGTCAGGGGTCCACAATCCAGGTTTCCCATGCTGATAAATCCAGACGAATCCTTGCCATCTGTGTTATGAGAAACAAAAGCAGAGGCCTCCCAGTACATAGGACAATACATGTTCCATCAACCACTCTGCAGTCAGGTACTGACTAAGCATCACATACACCAGGCAGGCACTGAGCCTTGGTTCAAGGAGCTCATAGCCCCGTGAGGAAGACAGACCACCAGTTTTCTAACTCAACCTGGGTGGGGAAGGGTGTCAAGAAGCAGGTTCAAGAAGAGAAAATGTTTGTGCTAAATCTCAAAGGGCAAAGGAAATGATGGGCAGTGGGCATGGTTTAAATGCCAACCTCAATGTTTCCAAATCCTGAGTGAAATGCTTCCTCATTCAAGATCCATGTTCTCCTTCCAGCATGAAGATAAAATAGGCAGTTTCCAAACAGTATGTTTTCTGCATGTGAATTATAATGCTGAATTGGCTGAAGAAACACTTTACAAATTCACTGCAAGAAAGAAGCATTAGGCATTGTATACCTATCAGGTACAACCATGAATCTGA
This sequence comes from Rhinopithecus roxellana, assembly GCF_007565055.1. NCBI lineage: Eukaryota > Metazoa > Chordata > Mammalia > Primates > Cercopithecidae > Rhinopithecus > Rhinopithecus roxellana. The sequence goes on along the minus strand of NC_044567.1, from coordinate 34,241,457 downwards.
ATTTTATATTTATCCAAGGAATATTCAATTATAAATATTAAACTCCCACTTTAAGATGACATTGGAAGGCCCATTGAGCATAAAACACATGTGGCCATATCTATTGATCTATTATCTACAGATCTAGTTCCAAATTTAAAAATCAAATTTCCAAAACAAGCCAGGCAGGAATAATCAGAGGAGAGATTTTCAGCCTTTTTCTTCCATGGACATTTTTGGGGTAGGCTTGTACACTGGCAGGCTGGACACATAGGAAAGATATGGAGAAGCAGGCAGCAAGAAATAGCCCTACAACCTCATATTCAGGAAAACAAACATGAAAGGCTTTAAGCAATTTGTGCCCAGAGACCCTCTCTCTGCCTGACGGCTCCTGAGCAGTGTGACCATTAAAATGTGTGGCCTCACAATGTCTAATCAATCAGAAAAAGGAAGTCCTGCTCCGTTGAAACAATAGGGACATTGTGAACCTGGAGAACACTTCGGGGAAACAGCCAGGCATTTCCCAGGACTGCGCTCAATCCATGGGCCAGGCCACCCCTTTTGAAATGCTCAAAGCACTAGGAATCAAGGCCAGTGTTTGTTTTGAAGAAGATGACTTGCATTTGAGATTTTACCTAGAAGAAAAGAAAGTAGCTGCCTCCTACATGATTCAGTTATTCCATCAGCCTATTGACAGCTTGTACTCAGTAGCACACAGTTCCCCAGTGCATGTCAGAATGTGAGAAAATGCATGCATCACCCATTGCACCCAACTCTTGAGTAATAAGCATCCCCCAAAATCTTGTCTCCCCATTCTCAGCTCCCATCACCAAGACTCTCCCCTACACACATACACACACATTCACACACTTATGCATCTGCACGCACACATGTACATACACATGTTTACTTGCATGCACATGTGTGCACATGCATAAATACACACATACACACGCACACTCAGCTCTCAACACCCCATCACTCCCCACGCTAGCCAAGCTCTCATACCTTTACCTCTTGGCACATTCTGTTCTTTTGCCCTGAATTCTCTTCCCAGTCTCCACTTCTTTTTTTTTTTTTTGAGATGGAGCAAGATCACTCTGTCACCCAGGCTGGAGTGCAGTGGTGCCATCTCGGCTCACGGCAAGCTCCGCCTCCCGGGTTCATGACATTCTCCTGCCTCAGCCTCCCCAGTAGCTGGGACTACAGGCACCCGCCACCATGCCCAGCTAATTTTTTTGTATTTTTAGCAGAGACGCGGTTTCACCATGTTAGCCAGGATGGTCTCAATCTCCTGACCTCATGATCCACCCGCCTCAGCCTCCCAAAGTGCTGGGATTACAAGCGTGAGCCACCACACCCGGCCCCCGTCTCCACTTTTAAGGAACTGCACATCCTCCAAATACCCTGGACCATAGCATGACCATGCAGAAAACACTTTCCTAACCCTTCCAGGAAGGGAATCACTCATGCGCTCTCAGAGAAAGGTGAGAGTGACTGTATTATAAATAGTGTGTGTCACAATTATGTTGAGAAATTGCCAGAAAGCAAAAAGGTGTGAGGCTTTACTTCGCGCCTTGGGTAAACTAATGAAATTGCATTCAAAATCTGAAAAGCTGAGGATAAGAAGCTGAAATATAGAGACACACACACCCTTTCTCCTCTCTCCCTTCTGCCGCAGACACCCCTGGGACTTTCTGCCAAGAGCACTTTGTCAGGTCATCATCAGGGGACGTGCTCTTTCTCCTGGGCCTTTGCAGACCTCTCAAGGAAGGGTTGTTCTGGAGCCTGGAGGCAGTCACTTTCCTTACCCACAACTGCCATCCTCAAACCATTTCTCCTCCCCTGAAGCTTGTGCCCGGTCTACAACACCACCTCACCTGCCTGCCAGCTTCTGAGCTCTGTCCTCTGCCCCTCAGTCCCTGACAACTTGAGCCCCAGGCACGCTGTCCTCCTCTGCGCTGTTACCCTGTCATCACCATGGCTTCTTCGTCATCTCCTGAATGATCCGTGCAAACCTCCAGCCCAGCAGTCCTCGACCTGCTCACTTCCAATCACCAGGTCTTCCTCTCAGTCACCACCACCCCTGCCTCTGTGATCAGCCCACTGTTCTTATCGTCCCCAATAACCACACTACGTCCAAAATCTAAGCTGCGAGCATCTCACTCTTACTCTTCCCTCCTCCATCCCTCCTGCTCACTCCCCAAGCAGTTCCCAGTCCAGCAATTCCTGGATTTCAATCCATTCACCCCACCTTCCCCTTAGTCTCCCCTTTGTGTCCCAGCTTCCTGCTTTATCTTGTTGATACCCCACAGCTCCTCCTTATGGTCCCTTGCAAACACCCTTAACCCCGTATCCCTCTCCCATGTGCCGGGCAAACACATATTTGCATGGCAAAGCCTTAATACCAGTTCAGTCCACCTGTGGGGCTCTTTTGGGTGCCGTCATCTCAGCAACTAAACATGATGGGAGGAAAATGCCACCGTGCCGATTGGTCCCACGTGGAATAACAGCTAATATTTCTATGACATGTGGTGCGACCAGGGCACAGGCTAAGCGTCTTACCTATAGTAACTAATTAAATCCTCACAAAACCCATATGCATTAGGTACTATTGTATTAATCTCATTTGACAGGCAAGGAAACTGGAGCCTGTAGGGACATTAAGCAGTCTGTCCAAGGTCACACAACGATAAAGTGACAAAAAAAACCAGGATTTGCCCTCAGGCAGTCTAGCTGCAAAATCCTTTTCTTTATAATATCACACACTTGCTCCTCAATCTCCAAGTCAATCAACAGAGCTAGTCCAACCAACACTTCCCCCTTCCTACTCTTTTCACTCTTCCACTCCCCAAGCAACTCTTTCTTTTTTTAATATTATATTTATTTTAGATTCAGGGATCCGTGTGCCTGTTTGTTACATGGGTATATCGTGTCATGGTGAGCTTGGGCTCCTAGTGAACCCATCACCCAAAATATTGAACATTGTACCGAACAGGTAATTGTTCAACCCTTACCCTCTTCTCATCCTCCTCCCTTTTGGAGTCCACGGTGTCTATTGTCTTCACTTTTTTTTTTTTTTTTTTTGAGACGGAGTCTCGCTCTGTCACCCAGGCTGGAGTGCTGTGGCCGGATCTCAGCTCACTGCAAGCTCCGCCTCCCGGGTTCACGCCATTCTCCTGCCTCAGCCTCCCGGGTAGCTGGGACTACAGGCGCCGCCACCTCGCCCAGCTAGTTTTTTGTATTTTTTTTTTTTTTTTAGTAGAGACGGGGTTTCACCGTGTTAGCCAGAATGGTCTCAATCTCCTGACCTCGTGATCCGCCCGTCTCGGCCTCCCAAAGTGCTGGGATTACAGGCTTGAGCCACAGCGCCCGGCCTTGTCTTCACTTTTATGTCCATGTGTACACATCGTTTACCTCCCTCTAGTAAGTGACAACATGTCATATTTTATTTTCTGTTTCTGGGTTAGTTTACTTAGAATAATGGCCTCCAGCTCCATCTATATTGTTGCAAAGGACAGTCTTTCATTCTTTTTTATGGCTGCATAGTATTCCATGGCATATATATGCCACATTTTTCTTATCCAGTCAACCATTGGTGGAGATTTAGGTTGATTCCATGACTTTGTTATTATGAACAGTGCTGGGATAAACATAGGAGTGCAGGTGTCTTTTTGATAAAATGATTTCTATTCCTTTGGGTAGATTCCCAGTAGTGGGATTGCTGTGTCCAATGGTAGTTCTATGTTTAGTTCTTTAAGAAATTTTCATATTTTTTTCAATAGAAGTTAAATATTTTATATCCCCACCAAGCAACTATTTCAAACCTCCTCTTCACCTCCTCCTTCCATTGTAGGTTAATGTCTTTGTCTTGCCCTACTTTGAGAAAAATCCAAGAATCCATCAAGAACTCCCTCATCTCCCGCCATGACTTGTACCAACTCTCCACCATATGCTCCCCTGCACTTTGCCTTCCTTCCTGCTACAATGAATGAAGCATCCCTTTTCCTGTCAAAGAACACCTCTCCACTTGCAACCCAGGCCTCTCTCCCTCCACCTTCCAAAATGCAATGGTCATGGATAGAGTTGAGCACTCACTCTCACATTCTTGAAATGTTCTCCTACCTGGTTTCTGTGACGCCACAGGAGTAGAATCCCACCATCACTCAGCAAGCTCCTTCTCAGTCTCCATTGAGGATTTCTGGGTCCCCTTCTTTTTTTTTTATCTCCACATATCCCCAAAGTGATGGGAACCAGTTTTGTGGCTTTATATCTCATCAATTTGCCAAATCTAACTAGACTGACTTCTTTCCCACAGTCCAAATATATATATCCAACTGCCAATATACTACATCTTTATTTGTATATCTAATAAGCTCTCAAACTTTTCATGGTTCAAACAAACTCTTGACCTTTCTCCATAAAATACTCCTTTCTGGTCTCTTCCATCTCAGAAAGAGGCATCATCATTCATTGAATTGCCCAATTCAAACATCTAACATCTCTTGCTTCTTTATTCAATATCTCCAGCCCATTATCCTCCCCAACCCCACCATGATTTAACTTCTCTATGCCACCAGCCTCCTCTAAGACGTCAACATCTATTAACTGAACTACTGAACACCTGCTACTGGTCTCCCTGCTTCCACTCTTGTTCTCCTATGATATGATTTGGCTGTGTCCCCACCTAAATCTCATCTTGAATTGTACCTCCCATAATCCCCACTGTTGTGGGAGGGACCTGGTGTGAGGTAACTAAATCATGGGGGTGGGTTTTTCCCATGCTGTTCTTGTGATAGTGAATAAGTCTTACAAGATCTGATTGTTTTATACAGGGCAGTTCCCCTGCACATGCTGTCTTGCCTGCCGCCATGTAAGACATGCTTTACTTCTCCTTCACCTTCCGCCATGATTGTGGAGACCTCCCCAGCCATGTGGAACTGTGAATCCATTAAACTTCCTTCCTTTATAAATTAGCCAGTCTCGGGTATTACACCCTACAACTCCTTCTCCAAAGAGGACCCAGAGTGATTATTTTTAAACATGATCAGATGAAATCATACCCCTGCCTAACATTCTCATGGCTCCCCCTCCATTTAGAAGCCAATGCCAGTTCCTTATGTTGGCCTGCAAACCCTCTTTGATCTGGCCCCTACCTCCCCTCCCAGCCTTAGCTAGAGTGGCTCCCCACATTACCCACTGTGCCCAGCCACACTGGCCTTGCCTCTCTTCTTTAAAAACATCAAGCGTGTTCCCACCTTAGGGTCCTTCCCCAGCTACTGCCTCTGCCTGGGATGCATATGTCCCTGATCTTCACATGGGTTGTTCCTTCTTAGAAGTCAGGATTCAGCCAAAATGTCAACTCCTCAGCCTTCCCTGACTACATAACAGCACCACCAGTCACTATCACATCTCCTATTTTAATACTCTGCCTAACACTATCCCTGCCTGACATTTCTTATGATTTACTCATTTATTTTCTCTTAACCAACTAGACTATACGCCACATGACAGCAGCAATCTCATCCATCACATTCATTGCTCTGTCCACAGGACCTTAAGTCAAAATCATCAGATAAATGGACATTCCTGCAATTGCCATAAGTAACTTCTCCTGGAATCTCCAGGGATCACTGGAAATCCAAATATCCAGCAGCTGCACACTTGTATGGGACACAAATGAAAAACATAGACTGTCTCACTTGGCAGTAGCCACTATTAGAGAAGGTAAAATGACAAAAGGTGGGACATTATAAAGGATGACAAACAAATAGGATTAATGGAGAGGTCTGGGTTCAAATCCTAGCACTGCTCATTACTGCTTTTAAGTGGGCAAATCCCTTGCCCTATCTCTCTCTGAGTCTTAAAGTTTTCCCCCATCCATAAAATGGTAATGATACCTGTCCCAGTAGGTTTATTGTGAAGACTGAATGAGACATCGCAGGTGCCTATTAAGGAGCAAGAATTCAAGCACACGGACCTGTGACAGTACAGGATTCAGGCTTTGTTGCAAGAAGAAATGAAACCTTGTCTAATATGAAAAAGTCCATGGCACCTAAATGTACCAAATTCTAACTCAAGCTCTCTCTACTCCACTTTCCCTTCGAAACTCCATTTCTAGTCTCACCTGGTCCAATATGTGTTCTTACCAGGGCCAGGTGTCATCACCACCAAATGCAGCTCCAGGGGTATCTTCTGTGTGTTGTTGATGGATGTTAGCTGCTTTTTCAAATGCATGAAGTTACCTGCCTCATGATTGTAAATTCACCCACCTGGTCCCTCCTCTATACGCCCTTCATATCTCCTTCCAGGACTGCTCCAGTGATACTTCTTTTGAAAGGCTGTCCCAGGCCTCTAGGTGGAATAGACAGGCCCTCCTCTCTGCTCCCAAGTATCTTATCTGAACCTTATCTATCAGGGCCATTTATCCCATTATGTGTTATTTACTTGGTATGTCTCTCTCTCTCTCTGTCTCTCTCTCCCTCCTTAAATTGTGTTTTTAAGGCTCAGAGGTGAAATCTTACATTCCAGACAACTCTTGGCCCACTGGGAGGATAGACTCTGGTCAAAACCCAAGGCCATATTCGCTTACCGTGTCCTGATATCTTGCCTTCCTCTCTTCTCCCAGCTGAAAACTCTTTCTTCAAGTCCCTGGTGCATCTCATTTCACTGGGTTCCTGAGAAACACAGAATGAGGAAGGTTAACTGGCAAAATTTTAATATAATGTAACTAAGATGAATGATTTGGGGATGGGGAGATAATTGACACTTAAATATATAAAAAATTGTTGCCTATAATTAAAAATTAAAATAGCAATTGTCCATTCCCCAGAAGTCACAAAAGGGGCCTCTTGAAATTGGGCAGAAACCTTTAATTATTCATTTCAAACGAGTCTTTCTAGGCACAAAGATATCCCAATAGTATACAATGAAACATAACTATCCACATAGAAAATATGTGTGGGTAACATGCCAGGAAATCCTGAAGTTCTGACAAAAGGAGTTTTTGTTGAGTCAGAAATCCAATTAAACAAAAAGGGTTTTAATGTGTCTTCTTGGCATGGTGGAGAGATGCATCAAATACTTTTAAAATCCGGGAACGGGCTCTTCATGAAGCGTGTTCTGTGGCATCCTCTTCCCAACAAAGGCCTGGCCTTTAAAAACCACCCTCGTGCACCATTGCAGAAAAACCACCCTCTCTTTACTGTTCTAGTGAGGTTCTGCAGTATTATTGTGTATGGATTTCAATATCTGAAGATGGCAATTGATAGGAGAATTCACCAAAGTTCCCAAAACAGTAAAACTGCATATTAAACAATTGTTTTAGGGAAAGTATAGCATAGAATTCAGAGCTCGAGTTCAAGACAGGTCAGTGACTTAGCTGCGTGACCAGGAACAAGGAACAAGACAGTTAAAATTCAGAAGCCTCTGTGTTCTCATCTGTAAAACAGAGGCAGTAAGAGAAACTATCCTTGGAGTGCCATGAGGATTTAATGAGATAATTCATATACGGCATTGGGCAGAGGGCACAGGCACATGGTAAGAGCCTATTGGCTGGACTGTTATCATCATTAATATGCAGGGTGGCAATGTCTGCTGCAATGCCAAAACAATGCAGTCCAATGTTCAGGCTGGAGAAATTAGTACCAAGACACATCTTGCCAAAACTGAGTCACTGCGTTGAAGATCAGGGAAGGGACTGGAGTCATAGGAGGTCAGAACACATGCTCAGGGGACTCTTCAACACAACTGCTGCCACAGTGGTATCCCTACATCTCACCCATCCCTCCCCAGCCACACTACTTTTCACATCCCAAGAGTCCTGTTTATACCATCTGCTCACTAAAAGGCACTCTCTAGAGCTCATCCCCCAGCCCAGATGGGTCCCAGCCATCTGGCATTGGTCCCAGGCATTGCGTCCACTTGCAGCCATATATGTGCACATGTTAACTGAGGAAGGTTTCCAGCCAATAGACAGCAATACACACAAGTGCACATATACACACAGCCCTGAGCAGAACATCCATATAGTCACTGGCATGAGAAAGAGTCTACAAGCCACACACACATGCATGCATGAATATATACACACACAGGCACATGCATACACACACAGGCACACACCTGTGTAACTCCCTAAGTCACCAGCCACGTCCGCTCTCCCTCACCCCAGCTTTGACATCCCTTGTCCCAGCTTTGACATCCCTTGTCCCAGCTGAGTTCTATTTCTCTTCTCAGATCATTGCAGCCCTGGTCTAGAATGACTTAAGGAGCAAAACTGAGCCAAGAAGTCTTGCCAGATTCCTACTGGAAGTAATCTGGACACTTAGATCTGCAAACAGCTCAAGCGGCTGTAGGGTAGAGCACAGAATTCGGAAGTAGGATAACTCATGTTAAAACCCAGCTTCACCTCATTATGTCTAATCTTGAGCAAGTTCCTTAGTCTTTCTGAACCTCAGTTTCCTTATCCCCAAGGTGGGAAACATCCTGCCCCATGGGATGTTATGATGATCCAATTGATGTAAGTAAAAGTATTCCATGATCCATAAGGAGCTTTGTAACCATTAGTTTTTCTGGTAAACATTAAGAACCCTGAAGTATTGGTATAAATTCTAGTCTATGATTTATGGCTGGGGGTTCATTCTGGAAACAGGAAAACTAGACAACATTGGCATTCAACTTGAGGACTAGATGAACTCTAGACAGAACAAAAGTGTCACATTGTTCAGAGAGTGACAGAGACCACAGAGAAAGGGAAAACCAGTGTGGTTGCTGTCTTGGGCTCATCTGCTTTCCTTGGAGTGGAGCTGGGATGGGATGGGAGAGTGCAGGGTAGATGTAACTATTAATAGTTTAGAAACTCAGAATTTTTTGCCCCTGAGAAAACTCTAGATGCTATGCCAACAAAGCTATCTACCTCCCAGGAAGAGTAAGGGTGAACATGGAAATGGTTTTCCTCTGCCCCTCACAACTCATGTCTTAACAGAACTGCAAGGGTGACAGAGCCCATAGGACGAACAGCAAATGGGCCCATAAGGCCTATCCTAGGCAGGCTGTAAGATGGCTCCCAATAATCTCACCTCTTTGTATTCACTTCCTTGTGAAATCCCCTCCCCTGAGTGTGAACTGCATCTAATGACTCACTTCTAATAAACAGAATATGGTCTAAGTGATAGAATGTCACTTCTGAGATTAGGTCACAAAAAAAGTTGGTTTCCATCTTGAGCACTCTCTCACACTCTCTTTCTCGTTCATCTTAAGGGAAGCCAGCTGCCATGTTACAAACTGCCCTGTGGAGAGGCCCATGTGGCAAGGAACTAAGGGAGTTTTCCAGCCAAGAGGCAGCAAGAAACTGGGATTTTTAGTGCAACAGCCTTTGAGGAGCTTAATCTTGCCAGTATCCATGTGAGTGAATTTGAAAGTGGATTCTCCTCCTGTTGAGCCTTCAGATGAGACCACATTCTCGGCCAAAATCATGACTGTAGCCTCATGGAGAGACTCTGAGACAGAAGCAGACAGCTAAGGCATATCCAGATTCCTGCCCCACAGAAGCTGTGAGATAACAAATATTTGTTTAAAGCAATTAACCTTTGGAGTGCTTTGTTACCCACCAAGAGATAACCAATACAAAGCCCCTACCAGATATACCAAGGAAAAATCCCACCCACAAAACTGAGACAGAGAAGGGCTTCTAATCTGGCAGCAGTGGGAGAAATTTCACTGCATAATTCCTTCTTCCCCATTCCATCTCCAGAGGACATCATTTCTACTAATGTAAGGTAACCTATGTAAGTAAAGAATTTAAGCCTATAACATACCACAAAAATGAAGCTGCCCTTCCAACAAAGCAGATTTTGACAAGGCCATTTTGAGACAGTGGATATACTAATATGGCCAGAGGGGTTGCAGGTGGGGTATGGATGGAGGGCAAGATACAGGAGGAAGTATCCAAGATACTCAGAGGTGGAGTTAGGGTGCTTGTCTTGCACATTACTTGAGAGGTATAGATAGCTGACGTTTTCATGGTTACTTTTGAAAACTAAGTAAAAATGTTCTTGGCACCAAAATGGCTTTGTGAAAGTAGCCAGATCAAAATGCCAGGTTCTGTCATGGGACTATTTTATTCAACCCTACTACATAAACACTGTTTGGACTCCACCTAGGCACTCAAGCCAGGAAGATTGCCACTAATCTTCCTTTCCTTACACACACACCCCCACATGCACACACACACACACACGGGGCTCAAGAGTAGGTTTCCAGAATCCAACAGCACAGGATCTAGAATGGAGTAAGTTTTAAGGCCATCATCCGTCCCATGCCTGACTTGGATTTGGGCTGTTCTGATTCAGAGGCTGACAGCTACCTGCTTAGAGGCTGGCACCCCACCAGACTCTACGGAGCCCTGGTCATCATGGGGTCTGATGGGAGTTTTCCCTGAATTGCTCACCAACCCAGAACACAAGAACGCAGAATCTATTGTGCATGGTGGACCCAAAGAGTGCCTTTAATTTGGAATCGATCCTATTTGTTTTCTGAAGCTCTCTGTATCGTTAAAGCCATTGATTTACCAACACTTAATAAAGAGGAGAATGTTTCCTAGAGTCCTGCATGGTTGTGTGGTCAGAGGTGGGATGACCCACTGCACAGCACCAAGAGATGGAACCAGCTGCACTGGGGATGGGCCCTTCCAGTCCAACATCCCAACCCTTGCGCTGCTTTGCCTCTCTGTACCTTGGTTTCCTCCTGGGTAAAAATGAGGGTTGAGGTCTGCTGCACCCTGTCTCCCTTCCAGCTCGAATCTCCTGTATGTCCCTGAAACCTCTTGGCACAGCAGTCCCCAGGAAATGGAATGCACTGAAGTTTCCTAACATCCCACCAAATGAATTCCTTATGAGCCCAACTTCTGGGTTTGTACTCACCAACAAAACACTGCAAGCCCTGACCTTCCAAAAACTCAGCTTGTTCTCATTCCCAGATGCGTTTTCAAAAGAGAAAAGCTAACTTTTGCCCTCTAGGGTGGGAAATGCGAAAGGCACAAGTGCAGAGCTCTGTGAATTGAGACCACAACAAACCCCGCCTGGGCATGGAGCCCACAGAGCGGGCGCTAAACAGCCTTTCCAACCACAGAGTGGAAATTCTAGACGCAGAAGGTGCCCAGATGGGCCCTGCTTTCGTTCTCTTGCCAACTGCCGTAAACCTGTTTCTGTCCCGTTGGAGCTGCAACGTGGAGCCAGAAATCTGGAAGAATTTAACACCCAGTTGATTCAGACACAGGAAAACATTGTTCAAAGTAAACACTGGAATCCCTCCCTCATCATCCAGGAATGTGGAGCCAGCAGGGTCTGAGCTCAGCAGCTTCTCAAAAAAGCCCCCGCTAAGCTGCTCTGCTTTTGGGGCCACAGACTGGGAGGGCCAGGAGGGGCTCCACACGCTGCCAAGACAGGGATGAGGCTAGGAGGTCAGTGCACCGGGCTTCTCCTCTCCCATGGAAACATGGGCAGTGCTGTCCACAGCCTCCAGCTAAAGAACCCTCTGTTCCCCCAGAGGACACAGCCTGTGTGCAAAGGCCGCTGAACTTGTGAAAGCCTGAAGGAAACAGAGAGGGGCTCAGGACGCTGTGAGACTTTTCCATTTCCTTTGCCTCCCACCAGGCCGTGAAAGAGTCACTTTTCCTCGAGGAAGAAAGAAGGCTCTGTGTGCAGGGCGAGGGTACAGTCCTTCTAACCAAAAGATGTGTGTGCTGCATGGATTTGGCCACCGATATTCATTTCGCTTTTACTAGGACTTAACGAATTCCATCTCTCAATAGCCGTATGCCAGGGTCCCACCCTGTTTCCTCTGGCTCTGGAGGGTGGAGAGGAAGGACTTGCTTTACCCAGGGGTCTATGAGGAATCTCGTAGATACTGCACCTTAAATCACCTCTGTGTCACTGTGTCACCTCTGTGTCACTGTATCCCTCTGCCTAAAATTCCACTAAATTCCATTTACGAAGATGCAGGCCTGAACCGAATTGTTGGACGATTTCTCTCAGTCAGAGTGGAGGGGGCAACCTTCAGATTAGGAATGTTCAAGGAGAAGAATGCAGAGTCCAAAGATGACCACTTGGCCACCAGAAGCTCTGAGTAGAGTCCTACTCAGTGGCAGGGCAGCTGGGCGGCAGCAGAGGCAAGTTGGGTCATTGTGAAGAGGCCAAAGAAACAAATCGCTAAATGTCCAGCATGACAGTCTGTCTCGTCCTGGCCGTCACTCCTGTCTCTCCCTGACAGCCACGACATTCACCCATTCCTGATCCCTGAGGGACCCACAACCGAAGGCTTATTAATCCACTCATTTAATCTGAATTATTGAGGGCCTCCTACTGAGCCAGGTGAGCAAGAGGGATACAGTCCCTGCTCTGGGGAAGCCTGTATCATCCAGACCAGAGGCTGTCAAGGGGTGGTCCTGGGACCACCACCACCCGCAGCAGCAGCACCAGGGAGTTTGTTGGAAATGCAATTTTTTGGATCCCACCTTAGCCTGAACTAGAACTAGAAGCTCTGGGGGCTGGGCCCAGAAATCTATTCTCACAAGCCTTCCTGGGGATTCTGTTGCTCATGAAAGTTTAAGAACCATTGAGCAGGTCTGTCACTGCCTCACTTGATAATAAACAAAATCTGCAAGTTTCATGATTTGCCTTGGGCAGGTCACAGAAATGGCGTGAGGGCTCCTATGCTCCTAGACTCAGAACAGCTATGCCAAACTGAGCTGTCATTTGGAAATTTTCGGTTCCAGTTTCAGGAACACTTTTTCCACCTCAGTTTGGCCACTGTTTCATGGTGATTCCTAAAACTTTTTTTTGCAGAAGAGGTAGGAACCTCCCCTCCACTCATGAACAACAAGACAAATGGGGCTTCTTTTGACTGGTAGCACCCATCCCAACAGGGGCTCTGCCATCCTTTCTGAAGGTGGCTGTGAGAAGGCCATTTCCACTGTTGTCTTCAGGCCCCTCCTCACACCATTCTCTCACTCTTGGTAGGTGTCAGGGAACATATACAGCCAGGTTTCTCTATTGAGTTGATTTCTAAAGAGATGCACCAATCAATGAGGTAGAATTCCATTCATTCACTCGCAGATGACTTCCGTGCTGCCAAACGGAATGATCTCCTTTGCCTCTTCTGCTTATCTCATCTGACCTGTTGGCAAGGGAGCCAACAAGCCTCTTTCTCCCAAGTCCTAGCACCTCACAGGCCTCTCTTCTCAGGCCCCATGCTGGCCCCTGCTCCTCTGCTCCACTTAGGGTGAGGAAGCCCCTGCCCCGGCACCCTTCACGTCTTCATCTGCAAACTCATCACAGTGCCCCAACTCCCAAACGTGTGTCTCTAGCCATGGGCTCTTCCCTGAACTGCAGGCTCTTATATCCAATCCCTGCCAGACATCTCCTCACAGATGTTTTATAGGTACCTCAACCTACCTCATTCCAACAGCTCCTGACACCTCTCTCTCCCACCGCATTCAAAAACCTGCTTCCCCACTGGTCTTCCTCCAGTTTGTTAACCAGCACCCCTAATGAACCTGTTGCCAAAAAACTAGGAATCCTCTTTTCCTCTTCCTCTCATCTTCAAAATCCAATTGACCAGCAAGTCATGTCAATGCAAACTGTAAATATCCTAAATCCTTCGTTCTCTTCATTCTACAATTATGACAACTACTACTGCTGCTGATAATAATAATACAAAAATCACTCACACCATAGGTGTTTATGTTTTTTTTTTGTTTTTTTTTTTTTTTTTTGAGACAGAGTCTTGCTCTGTCGCCCAGGCTGGAGTGCAGTGGCCGGATCTCAGCTCACTGCAAGCTCCGCCTCCCGGGTTTACGCCATTCTCTTGCCTCAGCCTCCCAAGTAGCTGGGACTACAGGTGCCCGCCAACTCGCCCGGCTAGTTTTTTGTATTTTTTAGTAGAGACGGGGTTTCGCCGTGTTAGCTAGGTTGGTCTCGATCTCCTGACCTCGCGATCCACCCGTCTCGGCCTCCCAAAGTGCTGGGATTACAGGCTTGAGCCACCGCGCCCGGCCTATGTTTTATATTTATTAACTCATTGAGCCTTCCCAGCAAACCTGTGCATTAAGTGCTGGATTATTCCCTCTTACAGAGGGTAAAATTGAGGTATATAAATGTTCAGTGACTTCCTGAAAGCCATATATCTAATACAGTGGAAGCAGAATTCCATGTGATCAAACGTGTTGCCCCTGTGCTGCCCCCATATCCACCTGGTTGCCCCCACAGCCTCCAAACTGGCCTCCCTGCTCCCACTCTTGCCCCTGTATAATTTGTTTTATCCACACAGCAGCCCGAGTGATCTTTCTAAAACCTGCACCAGTACACACCACTCCCCAACATAAACATCCCTTTCCAGGGGTTCCCCCAGAGCCCTTGGGATGAAATCCAAACTCCTTCCATGGCTGCCTCTGTCCACCTGTTAGGTCTCCCTGTTTCTATCTTTCTCTCTCCGTCCCCTGCCTTCCCCACCCCCAACCACCCTCCAACCACATTGCCCCCTTCTCGGTCCTCAAACTCACCAAACTCCAACCATTCCCTCCCTCACGGATTTTTACATGGCTGGCATTTGATCATTTAAATCTTAGCTCAGTGTTGCCTTCTCAGAAAGGCTTTTTCTAACTTCCTACTCTAAACTAGCCACTCAATCCAACTCTATCACGTCACCTTGTTCTGTTTCCCTGACAGCACTTACTGCTATCTGAAATTATTTCACATTTGTTTACGATTTATTTTCTGCCTGCCCTCTTAGAACTTGAATTCCATGAAAGGAAGGAATTGTTCTGTCTTTTCTCTCACGTATATCCCAGGACCTAAAACTATAATACGGAGCTCTGTGCCAGGCATAGGGATAGCAAGGCGAAGGCAGCAGAATCCCTGCCCTTAAGGAAGTCAGCATCTGCAGTTCCACGACAGCATGTGGGCTGCCACGAGGACAGGAGCAATTCCTCACCCATCCTAGGAATGCTGGGAAGACTTCCTGGGGTGGATGATTTGAGTTTATTTTATTTCAACATTTATTCTGGACCAGACCTGCCAGTTACAGTGATGGATGAGACCAGTGGTCTGCTTCCTTAGTACAATATCACTTAGAGAGCCTTTTAAAACACAGACTGCTGGGTCTCGTGCCCAGAGTTTCTAATTCTGGAATAAGACCTGGAGTAAGCACCAGGAATTTGCATCTCTAACAGGTCTCCAGGTGAAGACCAGTATCATCTAGGGACCACATTTTGAGAACTGCCAGATTGGACCATTTTCTTGCCACAGCTCACCATCAGTATGGCTCAGTGCAATGCTGTGTACCATTTGCTGTGATAGGAATATAGGCTATATATAAAAATAGGCTACAGATAAAAGGAATCAGTAGGTACTTCTTGGAGGAGCCGGAACCTAGGTTTCATTTTGAATAATGAGTAGGCATTACTGAAACAAATAAGGGATGAAAAACAGAAAAAACTTGAGGAAAAGGACAAAGTAGTATATAGTCTTAAAAATTAAAATATATTTCAATATTGCTGAAGCATAAAAGCATAAAACAAAGACTGGCTGAAGGTGAGACTGAAGTAAACAGCAGATTCGAGTCTCTTAAAAAATTAGTAGCAGGAGGCCAGGCTGCATAAAAGACAGGTGAGTACAGCACACTTAGGGAACTGCAGAAACGGTGGCCAATACAGAGGGTGCTCAAGGGTCAGGGGAGAGGTCTCTAGCAAGAAAAGATTCTAGGCCGGGTGCACACCTGTAATCCCAGCACTTTGGGAGGCTGAGGCGGGCGGATCAGGAGGTCAGGAGATCGAGACCATCCTGGCTAACACAGCGAAACCCCGTCTCTACTAAAAATACAAAAAATTAACCGGGCTTGGTGGCAGGCGCCTGTAGTCCCAGCTACTCAGGAGGCTGAGGCAGGAGAATGGCATGAACCCGAGTGGCGGAGCTTGCAGTGAGCCGAGATCGCGCCACTGCACTTCAGCGACAGAGTGAGACTCCATCTCAAAAGAAAAAAGAAAAAAAAAAGATTCTAAAGAAAAGTAGAAGTGAAACCATGAAGGGACCCTACCTTGGGGCTGGGTCCTAGGGGAATCAGAGGGTTCCTTAGCTGGAGGCTGCAGACAGAATTGCTCATATATATGGGCATTCATTCAGTGGAATACTATACAGCAATGAAAAGGAACAGGCTATACATATGTGCAGCCTCATGAATGAATCACATAAACATAATGCTGAGTGAAAGAAGCCAGGCACAAAATAGTAAACATGAGTCGATTTACATAAAGTTCAAAAAACCGGCAAAATATAAGGTTTAGAAATACATTTAGTGTAAAGCAAGTGTGTGACTCCCACAAATTCAGGAGAGTAGTGACCTCTGAGGATTAAAGAAAGGGATTATTGATGGGAGGAGGAAGGAAGGAAGTTTCTAGAAGCTAGCAGTGTTGTATTTCTTGTCATGGGTGATTGTTACTGAGTTCACTTTAGACACATCACCAAGATGTAAGCTGTATGCCTCACTTTGAGCACTTTATATTTCAAATTTGTTTTTTAAAAAATTAAGATATTAAGATAGTTGAGCAGGAGATGGGGGTGGGAGGAAGTGGACAGGAATGGAACAAAAACTGCTAGAAGGAGGGAAATGAAGATTGTCGAGAGCATGACTGCAGGGCTACGCATGCGTGTGTGGGTGTGAGTGTGCCATTCTCTTCAGTGTCAGTCAGGAGCCCTGGATTGAGGGTGAGGAGAGATCAGGTGTGTTGGGAAACAATGGAGAAGTAGCTAGGGGAGGGCTAGGGTCTTTATGAGTGGGGCTGAAATCTTGGATCACTGGGCTGGGGTGGAGAACACAAAGCCTGGAGATGTGCCACCAGGCAGTCACACCTCTCAAAGAAAGACCCCACCATCAGACACTGACTTTTAGGCTGTAATTAGCAAGTTGGTTCGTGTCTCTCTAAGGCCAAAAGTAAGTGTCTAAAACCAGAACAAAATCATTCTTTCCCATGTTCCTAAAAACCTTAAATACAAAGGTAAAATAAACATTTATTTTAGAAATAAATGATGAAAACTGAAAAGCAAAGTAGGCCAACTATTTCCCAGGCAGCCGGCCTGACCTGCTGCAAATTCTTGGTGTCCGGTTTCAGCTAGGCACTCACTGTAACTTGGCCAAACTTTCCTCGTTGACTTTCCCCACACATTCCATGCAGCTCCACCCTCTGAGCCATGAAGCTGCTCCCAGCCGCCCTCTCTGCGGTGGGCTCTCGACCCTGCCATGTGACAGAGGCTATGCTGGCTGATTCCAACCTAAAGTACCTCCTCCTTAACACTGTCTTCTGAACATCCTCCTGCCTGCCTGCCTGTCATCAGAGATGCGGGTGGCCTGAGGAAATGGGGTCTGAGGGAGCCCCCAGAAGGTCCTGGGGAAGATACAGGGCTAGGGTCTAGTCAGGGGCCAGTAGCTGGTGGAGAAGTCTGAGCTGAGACTCACAAGCTGGGTGAAATCAGCAAGGGTCCATCCAAGTCAGGCGGGCAGAGGAGCCAGCAAAGTGATATTCAAAGGTCAAGCAAGTAACAGAGTCAGAAGTTAGACAGAGCACGGGGACCAGGAACCCAATGCCCTCTAGGAGTATGCCATGGAGGTGCAGACCTCGAATGTTGGCATCAGGCAGTGCTAAGTTTGAGTCTTGGTTCTGATCAACTGTGTGACCTTGGGAAACTTATTAATCTCTCTGGCCTCATTTTTCTCTGGTGACGTGTCACTGAGCTTGGGCATAGGGCCAGGGATGGGGATGGAGATGCCAACGGGTAGAGGTGGAGACCCCTGGGCCAGGCAAGGCTTCAAGTTTGACAGCTGACGTATCCGTACTCCAAACAGACCTTAAATCCATCAAAGGCAGAGACCAGCACCTGCACTAGGCTTGGCCCCTGGCACAAGTCAAAGGAGGAAATGATTAACACGGGTCCGTGAACATTACGTATCACCCTCACTGCAGCAGCGCCTGCCTTTTCCGAGCTTGCTTCTTCCCTTCCCACCCCTTGCTAGTTGGAGCTGATTCCTCAGTGGCAGCACTAGGTTCTGGGCATTAGCAATCTGAAAGCTGGGTAAGAAGTCCTGGGGTGGGGTTTCTGTGTCCTTTCCTGCGCCCTCACCCAATCCCTGCTGGTGCACCTCCCTGGCAGCCTCCCTCTGCTCGCCTCTCCAGCCCTTTTCCAAATGTCCCTCCTCATGCACCCTTCCTCTTCTGCTTTCAAACTTTGCCAAGTCTCCCTTCCTCTAAAAAGCTCTTCCATTGACCCCCAAGCTTCCGTTACTTCTATTTTGCTCCTTTTCTCTGCCAAAATCCCCCAGGGAATGGCCCATACCAGCGGTTGCTCTTTCACTCACTCCAGCCTGGCATCCACACTCACAGCTCTGCTGACAGCCGGCACAGGAAGGAACCAGCAGGGATAAGAGAATAGAGGCACAGACATCAAGCGGGGTTCAAGAAAGTGCAAGTGGGTATAACACACACACACCAACACACAGACACACATAACACAGACACACACCAACAGATACGCCAACACACAGACACACACACCAACAGACACACCAACACACAGACACACACAACACAGACACACGCCAACAGACACACCAACACACAGACACACACACACACAACACAGACACACACCAACAGACACACCAACACACAGACACACACACACACAACACAGACACACACCAACAGACACACCAACACACAGACACACACACACACAACACAGACACACACCAACAGACACACCAACACACAGACACACACACACACAACACAGACACACACCAACAGACACACCAACACACACACACACACAACACAGACACACACCAACAGACACATCAACACACAGACACACACGACACACACACCAACACACAGACACACACACAACACAGACACACACCAACAGACACGCCAACACACAGACACACACAACACACACACACCAACAGACACACACAACACAGACACACACACCAACACACACACAACACAGACACACAACACAAACACACACCTATACCAGACAGACCAACACACAGACACATGCAACACAGACACACACAACACAGACACATACCAACACCAGACACACCAACACAGACACACATAATACAAACACACACCAACACACACACACAACAGACACACACCAATACAAACATATACCAACACACAGACACATAACACAGACACATGTCAACACCAGACATACCAATACAGACACACGTAACACAGACACACACCAACACACACACACAGACACACACCAACACAGACAAACATACACCAACGCCAGACACACCAACACACAGACACACATAACACACACATCAACACCAGACATACCAACACAAACACACACAACACAGACCCACACAAACACCAGACACACCAACACACAGACACACATAACACACACATCAACACCAGACATACCAACACAGACACACACAACACAGACCCACACAAACACCAGACACACCAACACACACACAACACAGACACATGGGTACATACTCACACACACACCAACACAGAGACAGGCACACACCAGCACATACACACCGAGACATTCATACAACACACAGACACACACGCACAAAGACACACACAACACACAAAACACACAAACACACAGACACATCACAAACACCCACGGAGACACATACACCACATACACCTACACATGCACAGACATGCACACTAACGCCTTCCAACATGGCAGCCAAGGGGCTCTTGCTGTGGTCGGAGAAGACGGGGAGGGAGCCTGGCCAACCACCATGGGGAGGACACGCAGTGCTCAGCAGGAGGACTCCAGACCCCTAAGGGAGGATCCTGGAGTTGCTACACCTGGGGGCAGGTCAAGTGTTACAAGGCCCAAGCGTTCTACAGCTGGTGGGGAAACTCTCTTTGTGCCCTGCACAAGCAGTAAGCACTTAGAAGACATCCCTGAAGGAGAGACGGAAAGGGAGGGGGAGGGAGGGAAAGGGAGGGGGAGGGAGGGCAGAGCCTACCAGGAAGCCTGGAGGAAGCCTGCGACCTAGGACCCAGAAGGTCAGCTCCCTGACCCAGACCAGTGAGTGAACTGACAAGTGGCAGTCTGGATTTGAACCCAGGGACTCGGCTGCCCATGTTCTTAACCTGCGTCACCTATCTGCTTCTCTCATACTGACTCAATGTAGCTCAAACAAGTGTAAAGCAAGAGCTTCTAGCACAGTGGGCTTGGGGCTCAGGCCTCCAGAAACACTGCCTGGGGTGGGAGCCTGGGCGCCAGGCCGGCCTCCACCCGGATGGGGAGAAGGGAAGGGCTGCCTCATCTGCAGAAACGAGTCTCTTCTGTTCTCTTCTCCCCACCCCTATCTATACCAAGGTGCCTTCATGGATCATAAGGTTTCTTACTAATTTTTTGTTTCATTCACTGGTGTTTTTTATTCCTTGCTCTAAATTACTTTTTTTTAATTTTTATTTTTATAGAGACAGTCTCACTGTCACCCGGGCTGGAGTGCAGTGGCACAATCATGGCTCACTGCAGCCTCAAACTCCTGGGCTCACACAGACACACACAACACAGACACACACCTGGGCTCAAGGGGCCCTCCTGCGTCAGCCTCCAGAGTAGCTGGGACTACAGGTGCACACCAATGTCCAGCTAATTTTTTTTTTTTTTTTTGTAGAAACGGGGTCTTGCTATGTTGCCTAGGCTGGTCTTGAGTTCCCAGCCTCAGACAATCCTCCCGCCTCAGCCTCCCCAAGTGGTGGGATTACAAGCATGATTAATTATTTTTAAATAAGTAACTTGATTATTATTGCTTTGTAAAAATCCTCTTAGCTATCTTTGTCCCTATAGCTTTCTATAGGTGCTTAACAATTTTTTTTTAAAAGGCATTTGCCAGTTCTGGCTAAACATTCCTCTGGTCCTGAGCTCTGTGGAGAGGTCATACATCTGTAGGAACATCATCACCCTCGTCCCCAACGTCCATCACCCCCAGGGGAAGGGGGGGAACGGGGATATATTTTGTGTGTGTGTTTTGTTTTGTGTGTGTGTTTTGTTGTGTGTGTGTGTTTTGTTGTGTGTTTTTTTTGTGGTTTGTTGGGGTTTGTTTGTTTGTTTTTGTGTGTGTTGTGTGTGTGTTTTGTTGTGTGTGTGTGTTTTGTTGTGTGTGTATGTTTTGTTTTGTGTGTGTGTATTTTGTTTGTGTTTTGTGTGTGTGTTTTGTTGTGTGTGTATGTTTTGTTTTGTGTGTGTGTTGTTTTGTTGTTTGTGTTTTGTGTGTGTGTTTTGTTGTGTGTGTATGTTTTGTTTTGTGTGTGTGTGTTTTGTTGTGTTTTGTGTGTTTTGTTGTGTGTGTGTTTTGTGTAAGTAGAGTGGTCAGCCGTGTGTGCACAATAGAATTACCTGGCTGCCATTATAGACGCACCTGAGCTCGAGCCCTCTGCAGACACAGTAAATCAGAATCCCAGGAACGGGACGAGCTTGTTGGCAGGCGTTGGGCATCAGTACGTTTTACAGAGTCCCGAGGGGATTGAGTGACCAGGATTGGGATCCACTGAAGGGAAGTAATGCTGGGGATTCTGGGGACCCTTTAAAGTCAGGATCATCCTTCAGTGAAGGACCTGACCTTCTCCTGGAAGTTGGGTGTGAGCCTTTTCACTTTCACCCTCGACTTCCCTCTCTGGGGACACCCAGTGTTCCAGCCCAGACTGTTACCTGACAAGTTTCTGTGATTCCCCATCCTTCCTTCACTATCTTGGCTATTTCCCTGCTCGACGTTTATATTTTGTCTCCACTTGTCCCTTGTACTCTCGATCCCACTTCTCCTTGGCCCTCTCTTTGCTGCACCTAACCATCCTCTTGTCCCTGCCCCAAAGTGACCCACAAGCCAGAAGTCAGGAGTGAAGGGGGCACTGTGACATCAGAAGTTGCCATGCATCCCCTCCTGAATCTTCTGCCCTGTTCTCTTCCTCCTCTGCAGGCTCAGTGGGCACTGTGACATCAGAAGTTGCCATGCATCCCCTCCTGAATCTTCTGCCCTGTTCTCTTCCTCCTCTGCAGGCTCAGTGGGCACCAGCAGTGCAGTCTTCAAACACGGACGTTGGAGTGATTATTCCCACCCCCAAGAGTGAACACCTACTATGTGCTGAACCCTAGACCAGACATACACACATAAAGATACACAACACACACACGCACACACACACACCCCAACATGCATGACCTCATTTGAGATCTCTGATCATTTCAACAAGCAGTTACTCTGGGCCAGACATGGCCCACTACAGAGATAGACGAGACCTGTGGTCTCCTTCCTTAGCGCCAGAATCTCCTAGAAGGTCTGTTAAGACAGATTGCTGCGTCCCACTCCCAGCGTCTCTGATTCAGTAGATGTGGGGTGGGGCCCAAGAACTTGCCTTTCTAACAAGCTCCCAGCCTTCTGAAATCAAATGCTCTTTACATAAGCTGCAGAGAGAATGACTGTCACTAACAGGCTGTTGAGAATTAGCCCCTGTGGCCCCGTGAAAAAGTCCCCAAGATGCCAGGAGGACACAGTGCAGGGCAGGCTGTAAAGTCTGGCAGTTTCATTGCGGTCGTTAACTTGGGGCAGTACCCAGGAGACAGGCTAGACTTGCTCTCCCTGTGTTATCATCAAGCCCTGTTGACAATCCTTTGCAATGTCTCTCCCTGTGTCTGTTCCTCTCCACTGGCCCATCACCTCTCTAATCCCAGAGCTCAACCTGTCCAGCCAGGAATGTAAAGTCCCCTCACCTCTGTGCAACCACAGCAAGCTCTTGCGCCTCCTCCAAATCATACTGACTCAATCATGTATTTCCCATGATCTCCCTTTCTTCATAGTTCTCTATAATCTTTAGAGAGAGGTGCTTTCTAGAAAAAGACCAGGCAGAAAATACCTGTGTTCAGCTTCAGTTTTAACATTTAGTTGTAAGAAAACATACATCAAGTGGTTCCCCAACAAAAATCTACCTCTCCTCATTGCCCATGAGTCAGCACCTACAGCCTCATGCAGAGCCCTCATTGCTGCAGTTCTCAAAAAGCCTTTCTGTATCCTCCCCTCTCTCCAGGCTCTAGTTCCTCTTCAAGTCCAGCCCTAAACTCTCTGAATTCATTCTCGCTCTGGAGCTCCCTTGTCAGTGGAGCCATGCCTTCAACCTCTCCATGGGCCTCTATTTTGTGGCTCAGTGTCTGTGAGCCCCGAGTACCTCCATTCGGTTCTTCAAGCAAGCTCTAAATGGGGGAAAGATCTGAGCAAAGTCACAGAGGTGCGGGGCGGCCTGGGCGTCTGGAAATACTACAGGGAATGCACAGGTGAGAGGCATGAGGAGGGAGTTGGGGTGGTCCAGTCTGACAAGGTTCTGCTGTCTCTCCCAGCAAGTCTGGGAAAGACGGTGGATATCACTGAGTGCACAGGCCAGGTTTGAGGTGTAGCGGATGAGCAGGGGACCTCCCCTGTGGTTCCACAAGAACCTCCAAAGACTCACCCCAGAAGTCTTCTGCAGCTTGAAGTGACTCTCCGAGCTGCTGATACCTAGCACTGATGTGCGACGGGCCAGGGCCCAGCAGGGAGTCAGACCCTCAGACTCGAGAAAGAGCCATTTGAGAGTGACATCAGCCCACCACCTGCTGGTGTGCACAGATGGTGTTTCAGGAAGCCATGAAGCTAATCATGTCTGTTTCTGTGTTGTCCATGGCAAGACTCCAAGCCCAGAAAAGAAAATCTGTAGCCCGAGTTATTTTCCTCCCACAGGGCTTGCCTGGCCTTTGATTGTTGACTTTGGGGAGGTGCATTTTTCCCTCCTCTGTGGGCAGCAAATTCCCCACGAGTCAGCAGGCCCTGTATCTGGGCTCACCATGGGCTTCTACTGGCACTGAGAAGGGGCAAGCTGAGCAAACGTGCAATGTGACCCCAATGCTGACCACCCCAGAGATGCCCCATGGGACTCCAGGACTTGATCTCAGTGCTTCTGGGGTCCCTCAGTGTCCCTTGCTGGCCTCAGCACTGGACTGCCTGGTAACCTCCCCACAGGCAGGTACTAAGTGAGGCTGGCCCCTTCATTCAAGGCAGAATGAATTTAGGCCGGGCACAGTGGCTCACGCCTGTAATCCCAGCACTTTGGGAGGCCGAGGTGGGTGGACCACGAGGTCAGGAGATCCAGACCATCCTGGTTAACACGGTGAAACCCCATCTCTACTTAAAAAAATACAAAAAAAATTAGCCGGGCGTGGTGGCGGGCGCCTGTAGTCCCAGCTACTCAGGAGGCTGAGGCAGGAGAATGGTGTGAACCAGGGAGGCAGAGCTTACAGTGAGCCGAGATCGCGCCACTGCACTCCAGCCTGGGCAACAGAGCGAGACTCCATCTCAAAAAAAAAAAAAAAAAAAAAAAAGAATTTAAAAGCTGGGGTTCCAGAGTCAGCTCCAGGTCACCCATGCACATGCCCCGTGCCAGATACTGCTGTCAACTGTTCACACACTAACTTACTCCAGCTCAAAACTCCCAGGAATACCTACAAGGCAGCTTCCACTACTCTAATCCCCATTTTACAAAGTGATGAAACCAAGGCACACAGTTCAGTAAGTTGCCCATGGATACACAGTTCCCAAGTAGAAAACTCAAAGTGCAAACTCCAGAACATACACCGCTAAGAAGGGGCCACCAGGCAGCTCTCCCCGCCTGAGAATCCTCCTGAAATCCATGGTGAGCCTGCCCAGAGCCCCCACCCCTCCCCAGCGCACATGGGCTGCTCTTCCTCTTGCCCCACAACCCCAAATCACTGGCCAAATGGGCTCAGGTGTATCCCTTTGGCCTCCACGCTCAAGCTGTATATGAACAAAAAAATCACAGAAAAAACTCAATGTGTTAGGTCAGTTTATTAACTCTCCTTCTTGGTCCCCAAACTGCCTTTCAGCGTGTTGAGCAGCTGCACACATCACCCCTCCCTCATGAAGTCCTGTTGGCCCTTTACCCCCAGCTGAGTAAGTCAAAGGAGGACATATGATCAAATCAGGCAGTCCACCGGCTGACCTCTGACCTATAGCCTAGAACAAAAAGAGGACCTGGGCCAATCCAATTATCTCTCAGGAATGCAAAAGGAGAAGGAAAAGAACAGGCAATTGGGCCGGGCGCAGTGGCTCAAGCCTGTAATCCCAGCACTTTGGGGGGCCGAGACGGGCGGATCACAAGGTCAGGAGATCGAGACCATCCTGCCTAACCCGGTGAAACTCCGTCTCTACTAAAAAATACAAAAAACTAGCCGGGCGAGGTGGCGGGCGCCTGTAGTCCCAGCTACTCAGGAGGCTGAGGCAGGAGAATGGCGTAAACTTGGGAGGCGGAGCTTGCAGTGAGCTGAGATCCGGCCACTGCACTCCAGCCTGGGAGACAGAGCGAGACTCCGTCTCAAAAAAAAAAAAGAACAGGCAATTGACCGCGGAAGCCAAAGCACAGAGGATGCTGTGAGGAACACAAAGGCCACAAGAGGTCTTGATAAACCAAACGTCGATGCAAATTGGTCTATAAACTTCTTAAGTCTCTTTGCCTGTACAGTTCGCCCCTCGCTCTCTGATACTGTGTCCTTATCTGTAGAAGGAACTGATTTTCCCATGGTCTGTACTGCACTGATTACATCTTCATAGTGTCCTTTAGCAAGTGTCTCTGTCCCCCTATAAAGCAGCTGTCATGTCTAGAGCTGTGACCAACTCTAGGTTTGCTTTTCATAAATGATGGTGTAAATATTTGGAGGTACAGAATCCAGGGCTGTCTCTCCTTTTGCGGTGTTAGCAGCTATTAATGATTTATTGACTAGAAACACTATTTTATTAACAGTTGCAGACTGGTAATATTCTCAAGCTATCATTTCTTTTTCGTTTTTTACTTGGAATACTTCTAAAGGAGACACTTCTCATCAACTGTTTGATTTCATTGCAGTTTATGAGAAAGGCAACACAAAATGTTGCATATTTTCTCCTTTATTGGCCAGTTTTCAAAAGAATATATTGAATATTTGCAAACTACAAAAGTAGCTAAAGTGATTGAGGATTTTTGTAGTGAACTCTTGCAGTGAACTGGTTTAAGACAGCTATTGGATTTTCTGCCACTCACAACTAAATTTAATCCTAGCTGATACAACACACGTAAAGGAGGAAAAGAGGCAAAATGCAATGCAATCTTTTCTCCACTGAACTATGTGTTCCTTGAACACAGTTTACATCCCAGTCACTCTCACACCTCCAGAGCCTACAGGGATATCCAGCTTATAGTATATGCTCAATAAACATTTTCTGAATTAAAGACAAGAGCACAACCATTTAAACCTATCAAAATGAATGAAAATGGATTTTATGAGCCTTTACTAGAACTTGTAGATATTGGTGAGAAATGCTAATTCTACCAGATGGTTGACAGCCCAGGCAGGAGAATGAGCACCTCTGATAGTAATATAATGGTACAGGCCGGGCGCGGTGGCTCACACCTGTAATCCCAGCACTTTAGGAGGCCTAGGTGGGTGGATCATGAGGTCAGGAGATTGAGAACCTCCTGGCTAACACGGTGAAATCCCATGTCTACTAAAAATACAAAAATTAGCCAGGCGTGGTGACGGGCACCTGTAGTCCCAGCTTCTTGGGAGGCTGAGGCAGGAGAATCGCTTGAACCCAGGAGGCGGAGGTTGCGGTGAGCCAAGATTGCTCTACTGCACTCCAGCCTGGGTAACAAAGCGAGACTCTGTCTCAAAAAAAAAAAAATAGGTAATATAATGGTATAAAACTGAATGTACCTGGTGACATGGCTTATAATGTCAAGAATCTGGAAACAATCTAAATGCTGATCAAGGGGAAACTGATTAAAATATGGAATATCCATATAATGGAAATTCGATGTCTCTAAACTAATGAGGCAAATCTATACACATAATAATCACGATATATATTTAAGTAAAAATGGCAAGATCTTCAAAATACTACAGGATCCCCCAAAACAAGCAAAGTCAAAGAAAGTACATGGCAAATTAAATAAGATGGGCAAAATTGGACGACTTTTGGGGTGCTGAGTGATGAGTATGTAGATAGATGTTCATTGTACCAGTCTCTCTATTCTTGTGTATGTTTGAGAAAATTCTGTAATAAAAATGAAAATAAAAACAAAACTACTTGTTCTGAGCCCTGCTTTTTAGTGTGTTTTTCATTTTGTTTTCATTGTTTATGTAAAATATTTCAGAATTCTTCCCATGTGAAAAATGAAAAGGAGATTAAATCTACATTTAAATGTTTGGATATTCATAGAAGACAGATCTCTGGAATGCTATGAAATTCCAGCTGGAACTGTGATACTGTGAGATACATATTTGGTCTTCAACCTGCTTCCTGACATACAACTCCTAAAACTCTTACCATTTCAAAAGTGTTGTCCTTTTGTATGCTAATGAGCTGACTGAGGGTTAGCATCCTCTAGGTAGCTTCAGGATGAGACTGGTCACCAGACCAAGGCAGGATTAAACAGCTGAGACTTTCAGCCCCCAACCTCTGAAAGGGGAGAAGGGCTGAAGGTTGAGTTAATCACCATTGACCAATGGTTTAATCAATTATGCCTAAGTAATGAAGTTTCCACAAAAACCCAAAAGGACAGGGTTCAGAGAGCTTCCAGACAAATGAGTGCATGGAGGTTCCTGGAGGATGCCAGGGAGGGCATGGAAGCTCGCTTCCCCTTTCCCCATACCTAGCCCCATGCGTCTGTATCCTTTGTAATATCCTTTATAATAAACTGATAAACTTACATGTTTCCCTGAGTCCTGTAAGCTGCTCTAGTAAATTAATCAAACCCAAAGAGGAGTTCTTGGGAACCCCAGCTTGAAGCCAGTCAGCCAGAAGTTCCAGAGGCCCAGACTTGTGACTGGTGTCTGAAAGGGAGACAGTCTTGAGGGATCCAGCCCCTCACTCTGTGGGATCTGACGCTGTTTCCAAATAGACAGTGCTGAAACTAAATTGGAGGGCTCCCAGCTGTGGCCACTGCAGAACTGGCTGCTTGTTTGGTGTGTGGAGAGAAACACCCCCCTCCCCATGTTTAGTCACAGGTGTCTTCAGTGTTGATTGTTGTTACTGAGTCAGGGAATAGAAAAAAGCACTTTGGGTCATGTACTTTTCCACTCATAGTAACTGATGAGGAAGAAATGGGATGCTTACTCCTTGTAGGAATGTTTCACCACAGGCCTGTGTGACATATTGATTATAGAAGAACTAATATTAAAAAGAAAGTATGAGAAAGAGTGACACCAATCACCTTTTGCTCTCTGTCTGGCTAATTCAAAGCCAACCTTTAGGTTCCAGGTCAAAGGTCACCTTCCACCGTGGGGCACAGAACTCAAGCAACATTAATGTCCCTAACAAACCAGTTTGGTCCATTAAGGAGTGGCAGGGGTGGCTGCCTGCCTACAGGTGTTGAATTTCGAAATCTTTACAACACAACAGTAGCCCCCAAATGTATTTTATAGACCACATCTAGATCTAGGCTCCAGATTGCAATCCCACATAAAAAGGGTTCTGCTCCCTGACTACCCACCCAGTGTAGAATTGCTGTTCCCTCTGCGGTGCCCCATGGCCCTTTGATCATACTTCTTTTGATGCATTTATATTGTATCGGACTATAGCTCTTTGAATAATGAACGGTAATCATTGCCAGCCTTTATTGAGGGCTAATCAGTGGGCAGGCAACATTCCAAGAGCTTTATGTCCATGATCTCACTTAGCCCTCACAGCCACCCTCGAAACTAGGTACAATTGTTGGATCCCCATTTTTCAAATGAGGAAACTGAGCCCCAGAGAGGTTGAATAATTTGTTCAAGTTCATACAACCAGCAACAGGATGGGCAGACAGAGCTAGGATTGGAACCCAGGCAGTTTGGCTCCACAAACTACCTGCTTGACCAGCATTTTATTTTGAAAGACAGGACTTGTGTCCCAATCCTATTGGGAGATTCAGTGTCTAGTACCTTAGTTTAAATAAAGCAAAATTAATTCAACAATACTTCCTTGGGCAACTACAGAATGCAAAATTTCCTTCTCTACTTCCATTAAGGCAATACAGAGAGTCGTGTTTATTTGCGTCTTACCTTATCCACAAGTTCTTTTCAAGAAAAATGGCTACTGTGCAGATAAACCTTGAAAACATTAGGCTAAGTGAAAGTAACCAGTCACAAAAGGCCACATATTGTAGGATTCCATTTATATGAAATGTCCAGAATAGACAAGTCCATTGAGACAGAAAGTAGAGTTCTTAGTGCTGGGGGAGGATAGGATATTTGGAAAGTGACTGCTAAAGGTCAAGAGGTTTCTTTTCGGGTGGATGAAAATGTCCTAAAAATTGGTTGTGGTGATGGTTGTACAACTTTAGAAAAGACACTAAAAACCATTAAATTGTATGATTAAACTGTAAAATTATATGGAATGTGAATTATATCTCATAAAGCTGTTTAAAAAGAAAATATCTATTGAACTCTCTTTTTCCAAATACATGCTGCAAGCAAGATGAGAAAGAAAATAGATGAAAAATACAACTAGAAAATAACACGAAGTGAGAAATTATATTGCTTAGCTAAGTGGATTATCTAGATAGATGATGGGTAGTTTTAGACACCAGTTTCCTGTTGATTTTTCTCATGTTCTCCCTTCCAAACCAGCAACCTGAGAGCATCAGAGATTGATCAACAAATTATATAAGTTACTAAGTTATTAAGAAGATGGCAAACAACAGACAGAAGTAAACACCAAGCCACATATACACAAGTGCTCCCTCCATTGGCTCCTTCAGCACTTTTTTACCAGTTCTGGTGACCCAAACCTTTTGAGTTATTTGTTACTTCTCTTAGATGTACATCAAAAACCAGCTCTGAGTTGTGTTTTCATGATGGAGTACAAGACAGATTTCACCCAGTCAACTCTTAACTCTCAACTCAAGAAAGAAAGAATGTGACAGTGTAGTTGTCCAGAAGGGCAGGCAATCCCTTAGGAATTTCTTTCATCTTTGGAACACATTACGTAATTTATTTTGCAAGACAGTCTCCTAGTTAATTCCATTTTTCATTGGCAACTAATAATATGAATTCATGCTACCCAAAGTAACTCTGGAGATACACAGCCTGCTGAGACAAGAGGAGTCAAGCAGGCTGTGAAATGTTTTCCATGCTTTTAATGCATACAGTGGGTAATGCATATGGAAATGTGTGTGGAGGTTCACAATCACATCCACACAGTTTTCTAGATAGACCCATGAGATTTTCTGTTCCTTCCATAAAATCCGTAAGCCAGCATTTTCCTTCCAACCACAGGTCACCCAGCCCCAAAATGTGCAAATTTTTAAGGGTTCCCCTGGGTCTTATATCTTGGACTCTTGTCCAATGTTTCTCAATCCTTGCTCTCTGTTTCATTATGATAGCCCAGCGTTCCCAAATGTCACTCCACGAAAGGTACTTCTAAATTACTTGGGAGCTATTTACTAACACCCATTTCCATAAGTCACACACTGGAATGCAGGTTTAATAGATCTGGAGTGAAGTCTTAGAGGCTGTATTTTGTTTGTTTGGTTTGTTAGATTTTGGTTTTTGAGTGTTTTCTTAAATATTTTTAGTGCATCGATGTATTTATCAATTTGAGTTGATAAATAATAATTGCGTGCATTTATGGAGCATAATGTGATGTTTTTATCTATGTAAACATTATAGAAAGATTCAGTTAAGCTAATTAACATATCCTCAGCTCACCAACTTACTTTCTGTGGTGAGAACGTTAAAAAATGGGCAAAGGGGGGGCGGAGCAAGATGGCCGAATAGGAACAGCTCCAGTCTCCAACTCCCAGCGCGAGCGACACAGAAGACCGGTGATTTCTGCATTTTCAACTGAGGAACTGGGGTCATCTCACTAGGGAGTGCCGGACAATCGGTGCTGGTCAGCTGCTGCAGCCTGACCAGCGAGAGCTGAAGCAGGGCGAGGCATCGCCTCACCTGGAAGCGCAAGGGGGAAGGGGATCCGTTTTCCTAGCCAGGGGAACTGAGACACACAACACCTGGAAAATCGGGTAACTCCCACCCCAATACTGCGCTGTAAGCATACAGGCATTCCAGGAGAATATATCCCACACCTGGCCGGGAGGGTCCCACGCCCACGAAGCCTCCCTCACTGCTAACACAGCAGTCTGCCGCGATCTATCCGCAAGGCAGCAGCGAGGCTGGGGGAGGGGCGCCCGCCATTGCTGAGGCTTAAGTAGGTAAACAAAGCCGCTGGGAAGCTCGAACTGGGGGAGCTCACAGCAGCTCAAGGAAGCCTGCCTGTCTCTGTAGTCTCCACCTCTGGGGACAGCGCACAGCTGAAGACCAACAGGGGAAGTAGCGGGAGCCGGTGCAGACGCGAACGACTCTGTCTGACAGCTTTGGGGAGAGCCGCGGATCTCCCAACGCGGAGGTTGAGATCTGAGAACGGACAGACTGCCTGCTCAGGTGTGTCCCTGACCCCTGAGTAGCCTAGCTGGGAGAAATCCCCCACTAGGGGCAGTCTGACACCCCACACCTCACAGGGTGGAGTACACCCCTGAGAGGAAACTTCCAAAGGAAGAATCAGACAGGTACACTCGCTGTTCAGCAATATTCTATCTTCGGCAACCTCTGCTGCTGATACCCAGGCAAACAGGGTCTGGAGTGGACCTCAAGCAATCTCCAACAGACCAACAGAGAGTCCTTCTGACTGTCAGAAGGAAAACTATCAAACAGGAAGGACACCTATACCAAAACCCCATCAGTTCGTCACCACCATCAAAGACCAGAGACAGATAAAACCACAAAGATGGGGAAGAAGCAGGGCAGAAAAGCTGGAAATTCAAAAAACAAGAGCGCATCTCCCCCTGCAAAGGAGCGCAGCCCATCACCAGCAACGGATCAAAGCTGGTCAGAGAATGACTTGGACGAGAGGAGAGAAGAAGGCTTCAGTCCATCAAACTTCTCAGAGCTAAAGGAGGAATTACGTACCCAGCGCAAAGAAACTAAAAATCTTGAAAAAAGAGTGGAAGAATTGACAGCTAGACTCATTAATGCAGAGAAGATCATAAACGAAATGACAGAGATGAAAACCATGACACGAGAAATACGTGACAAATGCACAAGCTTCAGTAACCGACTCGATCAACTGGAAGAAAGAGTATCAGCGATTGAAGATCAAATGAATGAAATGAAGCAAGAAGAGAAACCAAAAGAAAAAAGAAGAAAAAGAAATGAGCAAAGCCTGCAAGAAGTATGGGATTACGTAAAAAGACCAAATCTACGTCTGATTGGGGTGCCTGAAAGTGAGGGGGAAAATGGAACCAAGTTGGAAAACACTCTTCAGGATATCATCCAGGAGAACTTCCCCAACCTAGTAGGGCAGGCCAACATTCAAATTCAGGAAATACAGAGAACGCCACAAAGATACTCCTCCAGAAGAGCAACTCCAAGACACATAATTGCCAGATTCACCAAAGTTGAAATGAAGGAAAAAATCTTAAGGGCAGCCAGAGAGAAAGGTCGGGTTACCCACAAAGGGAAGCCCATCAGACTAACAGCAGATCTCTCGGCAGAAACTCTACAAGCCAGAAGAGAGTGGGGGCCAATATTCAACGTTCTTAAAGAAAAGAATTTTAAACCCAGAATTTCATATCCAGCCAAACTAAGTTTCATAAGTGAAGGAGAAATAAAATCCTTTACAGATAAGCAAATGCTTAGAGATTTTGTCACCACCAGGCCTGCCTTACAAGAGACCCTGAAGGAAGCCCTAAACATGGAAAGGAACAACCGGTACCAGCCATCGCAAAAACATGGCAAAATGTAAAGACCATCGAGGCTAGGAAGAAACTGCATCAACTAACGAGCAAAATAACCAGTTAATATCATAATGGCAGGATCAAGTTCACACATAACAATATTAACCTTAAATGTTAATGGACTAAATGCTCCAATTAAAAGACACAGACTGGCAAACTGGATAAAGAGTCAAGACCCATCAGTCTGCTGTATTCAGGAGACCCATCTCACATGCAGAGACATACATAGGCTCAAAATAAAGGGATGGAGGAAGATCTACCAAGCAAATGGAGAACAAAAAAAAGCAGGGGTTGCAATCCTAGTCTCTGATCAAACAGACTTTAAACCATCAAAGATCAAAAGAGACAAAGAAGGCCATTACATAATGGTAAAGGGATCAATTCAACAGGAAGAGCTAACTCTCCTAAATATATATGCACCCAATACAGGAGCACCCAGATTCATAAAGCAAGTCCTTAGAGACTTACAAAGAGACTTAGACTCCCATACAATAATAATGGGAGACTTCAACACTCCGCTGTCAACATTAGACAGATCAACGAGACAGAAAGTTAACAAGGATATCCAGGAATTGAACTCATCTCTGCACCAAGCGGACCTAATAGACATCTATAGAACTCTCCACCCCAAATCAACAGAATATACATTCTTCTCAGCACCACATCGCACTTATTCCAAAATTGACCACATAATTGGAAGTAAAGCACTCCTCAGCAAATGTAAAAGAACAGAAATTATAACAAACTGTCTCTCAGACCACAGTGCAATCAAACTAGAACTCAGGACTAAGAAACTCAATCAAAACCGCTCAACTACATGGAAACTGAACAACCTGCTCCTGAATGACTACTGGGTACATAACGAAATGAAAGCGGAAATAAAGATGTTCTTTGAAACCAATGAGAACAAAGATACAACATACCAGAATCTCTGGGACACATTTAAAGCAGTGTGTAGAGGGAAATTTATAGCACTAAATGCCCACAAGAGAAAGCAGGAAAGATCTAAAATGGACACTCTAACATCACAATTAAAAGAACTAGAGAGGCAAGAGCAAACACATTCAAAAGCTAGCAGAAGGCAAGAAATAACTAAGATCAGAGCAGAACTGAAGGAGATAGAGACACAAAAAACCCTCCAAAAAATCAATGAATCCAGGAGTTGGTTTTTTGAAAAGATCAACAAAATTGACAGACCGCTAGCAAGGCTAATAAAGAAGAAAAGAGAGAGGAATCAAATAGATGCAATAAAAAATGATAAAGGGGATATCACCACTGACCCCACAGAAATACAAACTACCATCAGAGAATACTATAAACGCCTCTACGCAAATCAACTAGAAAATCTAGAAGAAATGGATAATTTCCTGGACACTTACACTCTCCCAAGGCTAAACCAGGAAGAAGTTGAATCCCTGAATAGACCAATAGCAGGCTCTGAAATTGAGGCAACAATTAATAGCCCACCCACCAAAAAAAGTCCAGGACCAGATGGATTCACAGCTGAATTCTACCAGAGGTACAAGGAGGAGCTGGTACCATTCCTTCTGAAACTATTCCAATCAATAGAAAAAGAGGGAATCCTCCCTAACTCATTTTATGAGGCCAACATCATCCTGATACCAAAGCCTGGCAGAGACACAACAAAAAAAGAGAATTTTAGACCAATATCCCTGATGAACATTGATGCAAAAATCCTCAATAAAATACTGGCAAACCGGATTCAGCAGCACATCAAAAAGCTTATCCACCATGATCAAGTGGGCTTCATCCCTGGGATGCAAGGCTGGTTCAACATTCACAAATCAATAAACGTAATCCAGCATATAAACAGAACCAAAGACAAGAACCACATGATTGTCTCAATAGATGCAGAAAAGGCTTTTGACAAAATTCAACAGCCCTTCATGCTAAAAACGCTCAATAAATTCGGTATTGATGGAACGTACCTCAAAATAATAAGAGCTATTTATGACAAACCCACAGCTAATATCATACTGAATGGGCAAAAACTGGAAAAATTCCCTTTGAAAACTGGCACAAGACAGGGATGCCCTCTCTCACCACTCCTATTCAACATAGTGTTGGAAGTTCTGGCTAGGGCAATCAGGCAAGAGAAAGAAATCAAGGGTATCCAGTTAGGAAAAGAAGAAGTCAAATTGTCCCTGTTTGCAGATGACATGATTGTATATTTAGAAAACCCCATCGTCTCAGCCCAAAATCTCCTTAAGCTGATAAGCAACTTCAGCAAAGTCTCAGGATACAAAATTAATGTGCAAAAATCACAAGCATTCTTATACACCAGCAACAGACAAGCAGAGAGCCAAATCAGGAATGAACTTCCATTCACAATTGCTTCAAAGAGAATAAAATACCTAGGAATCCAGCTTACAAGGGATGTAAAGGACCTCTTCAAGGAGAACTACAAACCACTGCTCAGTGAAATCAAAGAGGACACAAACAAATGGAAGAACATACCATGCTCATGGATAGGAAGAATCAATATCGTGAAAATGGCCATACTCCCCAAGGTTATTTATAGATTCAATGCCATCCCCATCAAGCTACCAATGACTTTCTTCACAGAATTGGAAAAAACTGCTTTAAAGTTCATATGGAACCAAAAAAGAGCCCGCATTGCCAAGACAATCCTAAGTCAAAAGAACAAAGCTGGAGGCGTCACGCTACCTGACTTCAAACTATACTACAAGGCTACAGTAACCAAAACAGCATGGTACTGGTACCAAAACAGAGATATAGACCAATGGAACAGAACAGAGTCCTCAGAAATAATACCGCACATCTACAGCCATCTGATCTTTGACAAACCTGAGAGAAACAAGAAATGGGGAAAGGATTCCCTATTTAATAAATGGTGCTGGGAAAATTGGCTAGCCATAAGTAGAAAGCTGAAACTGGATCCTTTCCTTACCCCTTATACGAAGATTAATTCAAGATGGATTAGAGACTTAAATGTTAGACCTAATACCATAAAAACCCTAGAAGAAAATCTAGGTAGTACCATTCAGGACATAGGCATGGGCAAGGACTTCATGTCTAAAACACCAAAAGCAATGGCAGCAAAAGCCAAAATTGACAAATGGGATCTAATTAAACTAAAGAGCTTTTGCACAGCAAAAGAAACTACCATCAGAGTGAACAGGCAACCTACAGAATGGGAGAACATTTTTGCAACCTACTCATCTGACAAAGGGCTAATATCCAGAATCTACAAAGAACTCAAACAAATATACGAGAAAAAAACAAACAACCCCATCAAAAAGTGAGGCAAAGGATATGAACAGACATTTCTCAAAAGAAGATATTCATACAGCCAACAGACACATGAAAAAATGCTCATCATCACTCGCCATCAGAGAAATGCAAATCAAAACCACAATGAGATACCATCTCACACCAGTTAGAATGGCAATCATTAAGAAGTCAGGAAACAACAGGTGTTGGAGAGGATGTGGAGAAATAGGAACACTTTTACACTGTTGGTGGGATTGTAAACTAGTTCAACCATTATGGAAAAGAGTATGGCAATTCCTCAAGGATCTAGAACTAGATGTACCATATGACCCAGCCATCCCACTATTGGGTATATACCCAAAGGATTATAAATTATTCTACTACAAAGACACATGTACACGTA
Organism: Rhinopithecus roxellana; assembly: GCF_007565055.1. Taxonomy (NCBI): domain Eukaryota; kingdom Metazoa; phylum Chordata; class Mammalia; order Primates; family Cercopithecidae; genus Rhinopithecus; species Rhinopithecus roxellana. Next base: position 34,204,906 of record NC_044567.1, on the reverse strand, counting down.
TGTTTATTGCGGCACTATTCACAATAGCAAAGACTTGGAATCAACCCAAATGTCCATCTGTGACAGACTGGGTTAAGAAAATGTGGCACATATATACCATGGAATACTATGCAGCCATAAGAAAGGATGAGTTTGCGTCCTTTGTAGGGACATGGATGCAGCTGGAAACCATCATTCTTAGCAAACTATCACAAGAACAGAAAACCAAACACCGCATGTTCTCACTCATAGGTGGGAACTGAACAATGAGATCACTTGGACTCGGGAAGGGGAACATCACGCACTGGGGCCTATCATGGGGAGGGGGGAGGGGGGAGGGGGGAGGAGGGAGGGATTGCATTGGGGAGTTATACATGATATAAATGATGAATTGATGGGTGCTGACGAGTTGATGGGTGCAGCACACCAACATGGCATAAGTATACATATGTAACAAACCTGCACGTTATGCACATGTACCCTAGAACTTAAAGTATAATAAAAAAAAATAAAAAAATAAAATAAAATAAAATAAAAAAATGGGCAAAGGATTTGAACCGACATTTCTCAAAAGAAGAGATATGAACAGCCAACAGGCATATGAAATAATGCTTAACATCTCTAATCATCAGAGGAATGCAAATTAAAACCACAGTGAGATATCAACTCACACTTAATGTGTTGGTGAGGATATGGAGAAAAGGGAATCCTTGTACACTGTTGGTGGGAATGTAAGTTAGCACAGCTATTAGGAAAAACGGTACAAAATTTCCTGAAAAAACGAAAAATAGAACCACCATATCATCCAGCAATTCCACTTCTGGGTATTTATCCATAGGAATTAAAATTCGTACATCGAAGAAATAACTGCATCCCAATGTTCATCACAACACTATTCATGACAGCCGAGATATGGAAGCTACTAAGTATCCATCATCAACAGATGAATGGATAAAGAAAACGTGGTACATACACACAATGGAATACTAGCTAGCCTTTAACAGGAAGGAAATCACGTCATTTTTCAACAACATGAATGAACCTGGAAGGCATTATGCTAAGTGAAATAAGCCAGATTCAGAAAGACAAATGCTATGTGGTCTCATTTATAAGTGGAATCTAAAAACCTTGATCTCACCAACACAGAGTAGAAAGCTGATATCAGAGGCTGGGGTAGCGGCAGCAGGGGTGGATAGAGGAAAGAGGCAGAGAAACGAGAAATGTTGGTGGGGACACAATTTCAGTTAGACTGAATTCATTAGTTTTAGTGATCTGTTGCCCTGCATGGTGACAACAGTTAATAATAACATATTGTACATTTCAAATTTGCTAAAAGAATAGGAAGCTGTATCTTTAACAAAAGTCTGGGAACCATTGGCCTAGATTACCACAACATCACCCAATTGTCCTTCTGCTGTAATAGTCTAAATCTATTTTTTTGACTGTTGACAACTTTTTTTTTTTTTCTCTGAGACGAGGGTCTCACTCTGTCACCCAGGCTGGAGTGCAGTGGTGCAATCACAGCTTACTGCAGCCTCAGATTCTGAGTCTCAAGCGATCCTTCCATTTCAGCTTCCCAAACAGCTGGGACTACAGGTGCACACCATCATGTCTAGCCATTTATTTATCTATCTATTTATTTATATTTATTTTTTATTGTTTTGGAGAGACAGGAGTCTCAATATTTTGCTCAGGCTGGTTGCAAACCTCTGGGCTCAAGTGATCCACCCACCTAGGCCTCCCAAAATGCTGAGATTACAGTATTTCAAGTCACCACACCCGGCCTGCTAACAACTTTTAAGCCTCCCCTTTCCCTAACCCCCTTGTGCCCTACATCTGGGTAAGCTCATGTGAAAGTCTGGATGCTCTTTGTTGCTGCAAGCAGGAAATCCAAACCACACAAGCCCCTGCTCATACTGCAACCACTATTAAAAATTCCAAGGCTTGGCCAGGCGTGGTGGCTCATGCCTGTAATCCCAGCAGTTTGGGATACCAAGGTGGGAGGATCACTTGAGCCCAGGAGTTCAAGACCAGCCTGGGCGACATAGTGAGACCTCATCTGTAAAAATAAAAAGAAATGAAAATCAAATCCCAAGCCAGTCTTTCTTCTTGCTCTCCCAAGCTGTTTTGAACTAGCCTGGGATGTCTACCCTGTTCTTCCCCAGAAAGCCTTATCATGTAAGTCAGGGGCATCCAATCTTTTGGCTTCCCTGAGCAACACTGGAAGAAGAATTGTCTTGGGCCACACATAAAATATACTAACACTAACAATAGCTGATGAGCTTAAAAAAAAAAAAAACTAGCCAAAAAAAATCTCAAAATGTTCTAAGAAAGTTTATAAATTTGTATTGGGCTGTACTCAATGTCATCCTGGGCCACATGCAATCCACAGGCTGTGGGCTGGACAAGCTTGATGTAAGTAATAAACATGTGCATGTTCTCTTGGTATGTGTGATGACATCAATCTTGACATCCAAACTGAATTTGGAGTGGGGATCCACCTTGCTTCTGCAAGGTAACCACAGCATCTGGTCTCTCACCGTTAAAAGGAATTCTCCACACCACTGCTGGAGTTCTTTCAGAAAACTCGCTTTGCTCAGATTCCAGATTTGTTTGATGATGTCCCTCGGTTCCCCCTCCCTACACTCCCAGTAGTACTCTGCCCCACTTAACCTTGTCAGCCTCATCTTCCTCCACCGTTCCTCTCACACGCTTCACGCAGCAACCACACCACAGTGCTGGTGTTATACTTCAAAGCACTGATAAGTTTATTTCCAATATATTCCCACTGCCGCATTCTTTCTCACTGAAAAGCTCAAAGAAACCAAAGCACTTCTATAGCTTAAAAAAAAAAAAAAATCTGAAAGCAGACTTTGTTTTTCCTCCCTCTAAGACCAGACAATAGTGGGGCTAGGGAAGTGGAAAGGATCTGGTGGAAGGAAAGTGAGGAGACACAGGAAGAAGGGAAGAGGAGAAAGAGCAGAGCCTCAATCAAGAGGCACTTCCCCTTCCTCCCAGCCCAGCTTCACCCCTGTCAGGCATTTTCTGATCCTCCCTCTTTGGGGCTCCACTGACATGCCACTCACACTTATCTCGTTGTGATATTGTTAGTTGTTCACATGTTTGTTTACTCCAGTGGGTCAATGACTTCTTAAGAGTACGGAGTGTGCTTTAGTTGCCCCACATGCAAGGTACACAGGGCTGGCAGGCCTCCTGCCATACACTATTAACTTATTAATTTTTAGAAATCCTGTAATTAACTTAAGACCATGCGATTATATGACACTGCGTTTTTAGTAGACTGAGAAGCATTATTTTTCAATGTAAGCATTGTGAACATCGCAGTGAGTTTGGAACCTTGTTTTCTTGTTTCTACTTTTCACAGTTCTAGGAACTCTGAAGTGGCCTGTGGCTCTCTTGATCTCCAACAACCCCTGTGCATATATCGAAGTCCTATGCAGAAAATGTTCAGGAAATAACCACTGATCATTTGCTACTTCATTGCAAAATTCCTTAAAGATGAACCAATGCCAGAAGCCAGTGGTTTCCCTATAGGAAAAGAAACTTGCTACTTCTCCCTGTCTTTTCCAGCCCAAGAGGAAAGGGCACCATATGCCCATACTTACCCCATAAAGCAGGTCCCAGCCTCCTGAGCCACGCTGCAGTGATTTCTTCCTAGCGTGTTTCTCCCATGGCTATTGACCACCTGTGAGACCCAGGCAGTAAGTATTTCAGTTCCAAGCAGTTTATGGTACAGTAGGAAGTAGATTCTGCCTTTTACCATGTGTGAGCCTTAGGAAGCTCCCTTTCCTTCTCTAAGAGCTCAATGTCTTCATTATAGAAGGAAAATTATAATAACGTCTGCCCTAGTCACCTTGCAAGAATGCCTTTAGTATTAAACTAGAGAAATAGTTGTGGAGAGGTTCATAAACTGTCCAAGGGCCATGCAAAAGCTTTACTCTTAACTTCTCCTTTATAAGTGGATGAGCCTGGCTTGCCAAGGAGAATAGTCCCATTTGCATGCCAGAAACACTTGACACAGCATATACTCCCTACAATATGATGCTAGAATTAATAATGCACAGAGTTGTAGGCAGGCCCAAGTGTATTCTCTAGTAGGACAGGCTTTTGCAACCTTTTTTATAAAACAATCCATTTTTTGAAAAAAAGAAAATCTCATTCCTTCCTTTAATCTCATTTGAAATTCCAAATAAGTAAAATAATCATAATCATTAAACATCATGATTCCGAGATGACCCCCTACTACTCTCCCTCCCCAGCTGAAAACCACTTAGGGGGTTACTAGCTATCTTGTGTCCAGATGAGGCATTTATAACACAAGCTAATAATACATTATTGCAAATGCATGATGTGTCAGGCCCATTTCTAAACATTTACAAATCCTAACTCAGGAACTAGCAGCACCTGTATGAGATACGTATTCTTACTTCTCCCATTTTATAGATGAAGGACCTGATGCCCCCTCAAAAGAGGAAAAGTTGGCTGGGCAGAGTGGCTCAGGCCTGTAATCCTAGCACTTTCAGAGGCCTAGGCAGGAGGATTACCTGAGGTCAGGAGTCTGAGACCAGCCTGGCCAACATGGTGAACACTCATCTCTACCAAAAATACAAAAACTAGCCGGGCGTGGTGGTGCACACCTGTAGTCCCAGCTACTCGGGAGGCTGAAGCAGGAGAATTGCTTGAACCCAGGAGGCAGAGGTTGCGGTTAGCAGAGATCACGTCAATGCACTCCAGCCTGGGCGACAGAGCGAGACTCCGTCTCAAAAAAACAAATTAAAAAAAAAGAAAACAATTTTAAAAAAGAGGGAAAGTTATTTGCTTAGACACACGGCTAGAGCATGGCAGCGCCAGGCTTTGAATCCCTAAACTCTTGACAGGTTTAACCTACTCACTAACATAACACTCATCATTTCAATACGTTTCAATTTGATTTTCATCCAGCAATGGATAAGCCATTTTGGAGCATCTCCAGATTGAACTTCTACCATGTGAAACCCACCTGGGAACCAGATGCAGCAGCACTCAGCAGAATAGCTGCCCTGGGAGGCATTGATTCTAGAAGCCCCTGCCTGTACCCACTCAAACACCATCGCTCTCGTGGGGTCCCTCCTGTGTCACCCCTAGCAGCCCTACAAAGTAGGTATTTTTTTAAACCAATGTTTCCACATGAGGAAGCTGAGCCTAGTGAGACTGTCCAGCAGGTCTTCCCCAGAATCACAGTCTTTTCCCACCTTACTGCACCCCCTTCCCAGACAGAGCCTTTGAGAGCCCTGGGGCTGTCCATTCCCGCCACGAATAAACTTGCTTAATGCCGGATGAGAAGCCACTCTCAACTTGCATTTCCTGGAACAGGCACACATCATTTCTATTTTCCTAATAGCCCAACTCCCTTCTGAGGAATGAACCTCCACCCAGCCTGAAAACTGAAGAGATTTTTCTAGAAAATTTCAAAAACATCCCATGTTTGAAGCATGTATTACATTTCCAAATATGTCTGTACTACATTTAATGACTGAATTTTTTTCTTCAGCCATGGAGCTACAAGCTGCTGAACATAAAAGAGCAAAGACATTCATGGTCTATGCTGGTTCCAGGCATAGAAAGCCCTAGAAATATGTTAAATCATCAAGAGTATAGGAACCACAGCAACCAAAGAAGAAAACTAAAAATCAGCGTTGTCACTGGGTTTTGTGTCCTTTTGGAAGAGTGTCTAGGTGAAATGAAATCCAAAGAAAGCCTGGTAAGAGATACACCAGGGCAGACCCCCAACCCCTGTTTATGACAAGTGGAAATGACAATGGTGACAGGAAATGCTGCCTTGGCATGAGAAGGATGACATTTACACCCGCAGCTGGGTAGAGGGCACGCAGGACTGGTCCCCACAACTTCCCCTAATTTGGAGGTACACAGGCTGGAGGCTTCCTGATGGAGAAAATCAGAATTATCCATACCAGGCTGGGAGTCCAGCCCCATCACCCCAAGAGCAACATCAAAGCAAGGCTTCTCTCTTCTCCACCATTCTCCACCGTGTAGTGACTTCTCACTAAAAATGATGAGGTCAGGCATCTTTACAGTATTGGACTGGCTTCCCCAACCGAAATAGGAACTCTGCTAACCCTATCAAAATATAAGCTCTGTAACATTCAAGTCTGTGTATTCCTTGCACACTGTTGTGTTCTCACACCTAGAAAAGTGCCTGACACAAAAGAGATACTTGCCATTTTTTTGTTTACTCTCTAAGAAACCAAACAAACAGAGAAGTGAAGACATAAATTTATCCACCCGGCACCTGGGGCATCTGTCACAGAGAAGATGCCAATGGGGACATCAGCTCCTCATACTGGGGCAGCTTCCAGCTCCAGCCTCTGTCCCTCCCTGTGTAACTCTGAAGCTGCTGGGCTGCGAAACCAGCAACCTCTGGGGAGGTTTTAACAGCATCCAGGTAAACAAGGAGAATCGCTTCTGGGGGGACCAGCCAGAGTCAGGTTAGATATGGTTTTTAGTTCAGGATAAACACATGAGGAAGAAAGCATAAAAACTGTGAGACATTCTATATTATAAATGTAGAGATGATTGGAAGATGATGAGTAGATAGATAGAATTACATAGATAGAATTCATATATATATACACACACACACATATGTATTTGCATGTATATGTGTACATATATGAAGATATATATGGTACAGAATGCAAGAAATATACAATGTCGCCTTCTTCCCCTCAGATTATTTGTTATGTTTCTGGCCAATGAAAAAATTATATGAAAAAAATGGAAATTCCTTCTCTTTATTTGAATGGCTTCCTATTAAACACAGGATTTGCTACATGGAACTGAAACGTTAAGCATTAAGGCTCTCAGCTGCAAGAGAGAGTATTATGAGTTGAATGGCGTCCCTGGAAAAGATGTTGAAGCCCCAACCCCAGGACTTGTGTATGGACCTTATTTGCAAACAGGGTCTTTACAGAGACAGTTCAATTAAAATGAGGTCATCGGGATGGGTCCTAATCTGGTATGGAGTCAGAAAAGGGGCAAATTTGGACAAAGAGATGTGTACATGGGGAAAATAGCGGGTGAAGACAAAGGCAAAGATTGGGGTGAAGCATCTGCAAGCTAAGGAATGTCAAAAATCACCAGCACACCACCAGAAGCGAGGAGAGGGCCATGGAGCTGGTTCTCCCTCGCAGCCTTCAGAAGGAACCAATCCTGCCAACACTTTGATCTCAAATTTCCAGAACTATGAAGCAATGAAGTGCTGTTGTTGAAGACGCCCAGCTTGCAGTACTTTGTGATAGCAGCCCAAGGAGAATAATACAGATAAGCGCTGGCTTAAGCACAGAAAGCAGCAGCCTCAAGACTCAGTTCATCTAGGTTTCTCTAAGTTCTACCTTCCTCAGTCTGGGCTCCATTCCCTGGCAAGCGGTCACTACGTGGTGGAAGTGGTCACTACGTGGTAGTCCCCAGAAGCCCCTTACTTACAACTTTCCAGTTTCAAGTCCCCTCTGGGGAGGGCTTCTCTTCCCAGGAGTTCCACAAAAGACCTGGAATCAAGTTTTAGTGACTTGAATCTTGGGGAAGGGGCCAGCCTCTGAAAGGAGTCTGAAAGGGAGATGAGGATTTTTCCCTGTGGAAAACCAGGGTTCTATTACCAAAGAAACAGCAGGTGGAGGCTGAATGCCAAGCATACAGACACACGAATACATTGTATCTGGAATACATTTTAATACAAGGGATCTGTGCATCCATCCAATCAACAGGTATTTATTGAGTGCAAGACATTGTTCTAGATATGTCAGTGAGAAAAATGGACAAAGACCTTTGCCCTCATGAAGCTTATACTCCAGTGGAAAAAAAGGACTCAGTGATTGAAGGTCAAGAAAATTACTGTGGCCAACATGCTAACTTGTGGGCTCGGAAGGTCTGTTGAAAGAGTACGTGAATAGAAATGGGATCTAGTGGATCTGCCAATTGAATTCCAGTTACTCTCAGAAGCCCACAGCAGTGGGGAGTGGGGGATTATAGAATTCTCAAATGCTACATAGCATGGGACTTCAGTGAATAAAGAGGCAGGTGGATCTGCGAGTCCCAGGAAGGCAATAATAACTTCTCTCACACTGGAGAACCTGATACCTAGTGATGTGTCATTCTTAGACAAACACATGGAAAAACAATTTAAAAATTGGCCGGACACAGTGGCCCACACCCACATCTGTAATCCCAACACTTTGGGAGGTCGAGATGGGTGGATCACTTCAGCTCAGGTGTTCGAGACCAGCCTGAGCAACATGGCGAAACCCCGTAGCCACAAAAAATACAAAAATTAGCCAGGCACAGTGGCACGTGCCTGTGGTCCCAGCTACTCCAGAGGCTAAGGTGGGAAGATAGGCTTGAGCCTGGAAGGCGGAGGTTGCGGTGAGTCAAGAGCCGCCACTACACTCCAGCTTGGGTGACAGAGTGAGACCCTGTCTCTAAAAATATATAAATGAACATGTATGAACCCTATTACAATGGTCCTTTTATAGAATTAAAACTGCATGCTCCTGGCTGGCACAGTGGCTCACGCCTGTAATCCCAGTATTTTGGGAGGCCGAGGCAGGCAGATCATGAGGTCAGGAGATCGAGACCATCCTGGCTAACACGGTGAAACCCTGTCTCTACTAAAAATACAAAAAATTAGCCAGGCGTGGTGGTGGGCACCTGTCCCAGCTACTCAGGAGGCTGAGGTAGGAGAATGGCGTGAACCTGGGAGGCAGAGGTTGCAGTGAGCTGAGATCACGCCACTGCACTCCAGCCTGGATGACAGAGTGAGACTCTGTCTCAAAAACAAAAAAAACTGCATGCTCCTTAAGTACTGTTTTTCTATTCCTTCAGGGAACTCCTCCCCAGGCTACCCCAGCATCAAGAGAATTGTGCTTATTCTAAGGACAAAAGAGGACATGAAGTCACCATATTTTGCTATAGGGTTTCTTCAACAGCCAAGTGTGTTTAAATCCAAAACGCTCCCTCCCTGGATGAGATCACGGATGGAGTGAGCACTTGCAGCTGAGTTGGTGAGCTTTCAGAAAAAGAGAGTCCTAAAATAACAGCTTCCTGAATTCTGCAGCTCCCTCTGAAAGTCTGAATTACCTTGCTTCCTGAGCAAATAATGCAGTCTCTTTGCTTTAATCCAAGGGTAAAGACTTTTGGTGGAGGCCTTAGTGCATACTTATCATCTTCAAAATCATCAGAGACTTTTTATTCATTTATTTATTCATTCATCAACAAATACCTTTTTTCAGCATGGTGTTGAGGCTTGAAAGGCAAAACCAATCCCAGTCCTACCCTCTGGGTCACTAAGGCCTTCCCTAGCCTGCAGTTTGCACAGCTGTCAATCAGTCTCACAGATAAACATGTGATTTCGAGTCACATGGGAGCCTAAATATGGAGATTTGGTCCAATCAGGGGAAGTCATAGAAGACTTCTCTAAAAAAGTGATAACTGAACTGAAATTTAAAGGATTGAGTGGAAAGTATCAGGTGAAGAGAAGAAATAAGAATATTTCCAGGACAAGAAACAGAATGTACAAAGGTCTGGAGTGAAAGAGAGCAAGATTCAGCAAGTCTCAAATGCACAAGAGGAGTGTGGTGGGAAATGAGCCTGGGAAAAACCATGAGGAAAAGTCACATGAGGAAGCCCTGTCCTCATCCTAAGGGCATTAGGGAGGCATTAAGCATTTTGAGCAGTCAGTGATGCGCTCAGATTTGTGTTTTGAACCCACAATGGATGCCACACAGTGGATACAACATGGTCAAGAGTGGCAGCAGGTGGAACATTCAAGAGTTTCTTGCAGCAGCCCGTGTGATGGCTGATGAACTAGAAGGATGGGGAAAATATGAAGAGAAAGGGATGAATTCCAGAATTGTCTAGGAGGTCAAAGTGGCAGATCTTGCCTTATTAGATGCAGACTTGAATGTGAGGAAGATATCAAAGTTAACTCCTGGGTTTCTGGCTTTCATATTTGTATACTTGGTGGAACCATTGACTGAGGTAAGACAGACTGAAAGAAGAGCAGTTTGGAGAATTTGGTCAGTGAGTTTGATTTTTTTAATTAATAGACTAATTTGTACAGAAATCTTAGGTTTATAGAAAATTTGAGAAGTACGTAGTGTTCCCATATACCTTATCTCCCAGAGTATTTTGTGTTTGATATCTGCCATTAGTGTGACACATTTGTTATAATTGACGAATCAACACTGGTATGTTATTACTAAGATTCCTGGTATGTTGTTATTAACTAAGGTTCATAGTTTACACTGAGGTTCACTCTACGTTGTACAGTTCTACAGGTTCTGACAAATGCATAATGTCAGGTGTCCACTATTGTGCAAAGTATCACACAGAATCATTTCACTGCCCTAAAAACACTCTATTCTTCATCTATCCATCCCTCCCTCCCTCACCCCCTTGACAACCACTTATCTCTTTTGTCTCTACAGTTTTTCTTTTCCAGAATGTCATATGGTTGGAATTATATCAATAAGTAGCCTTTTTAGACAGGCTTCCTTCACTTAGAGCTATGCACTTAAGGTCCCACCATATCTTTTTGTGGCTTAATAGCTCATTTCTTTTTATTGCTGAATAGTATTCCATTGTATGTATATACAAGTGTTTGCTTATCCATTCAGTTACTGAAGGATATGTTGACTGCTTCCAATTCTTGGCAATTATGAGTCAACTGTTACGAATATTCATATGTTGAATTTTATGTGGACATAAGCTTTCAACTCATTTGGATAAATATCAAGAAATAAGAATAATAAATATTGCTGGATCATGTGGTAAGAAACTGATTAGTTGTGTAAAACTATCTTCCAAAGTGGCCATACCATCTTGCATTCCCACCAGCAATGGAGAGTTCCTGTTGTTTCTCATCATCCTCACCAGCATTTGATGTTGTCAGTGTTTTGCGCTGTTGCCATTCTAATAGGTATGTGATAGAAGCTCCGGTTGCTTTACTTTGCAAATCCCCTGATGGCATATGTTTCTGAGCATCTTTCCAAATGTGGATCTGCCATCTGTATATCTCCACTGGTGAGGTGTCTGTTATTTTGCTGACTTTTCATTGGCCTATTTGTTTTCTTATTGTTCAGTGTTAAGAGTTCTTTGTATTATGTTGGATATAAATTCTTTATCAAATATCGTTTTTGCAAATATTTTCTCCCAATCTGTGGCTTGTCTTTTCACTCTTTTAGCAAGTCTTTTACAAAACAGAAGCCGGTGAGTTTTATTTTGACATTGTTAACCTTGAAGGGTCTTTGTGGCATCAAGGGGAAATGTCAACTAGGTGGCACAGGACAGGAGGGAGCATGGTGAGTTCCAGGAACTCAAAGAGTGTGTGGCTGGAGCAAAGAGACAGTAGGACATAGGCCAGTCTATGAAGTGGCCTGCAGACTGTGGTGAGGAGTTTGGTCTTCGCCCCACTGAAGAATTAATTCCTGAAATTCTGGTGGATCATCTTTGAAATCAAGCTTTTCAAGTTATTCTGACAGAGAGTAAATATCATAGCCAAATCCCTTTCTTGAAGGCAGTGAGGAGAAATTTGCGTCTGGGGGTTTAATTCAGTGCTTCAGGTTGAGCATATGTTTACTCAATATTTGTTGAATAAATGATTTAAATGTCTAATATGTTATGTGGTGACATTTATATAAATATCCATGTGATAAATTCATTCATTGAGTCATTCATATCTCATGAGTGACAATTATGTGCCAGGTACCATACCAGTAGCTAGAAATAAAACATATAATGATCCTGGCTCTTATGGAGTTTATATCCCAGCAAGGGGAAATAGTTGATAATATACAAACCTAAAATGTAAATTATAGAGGATATTAAAGGTACTGCTCTAAGAGAAAAGAAAATGTAAAGCAACTTCAAGAAAGTGTCCAGTTTGTGATGTTTGGTAGGCAAAATATAGCATACTTCATCAAAAAGGAACAGTGAAATAAATATCTTTTTAAAAAATGAGCTGGAATAGCCATATGGTTATCAGAGAGAAGAGTGTTCCAGGCAGAGAGAACAGCTTGTGCAAAGGCCTTGAGACGGATAAGTGCCTGGAAAGCTCAAGGAATAGCAACGAGGCCAAGCAGCTGAAACAGAGAAAGCAAAGAGGGAAAAGAGTGAGAGATGAGGCCCAAGGTCACAGGAAGCCAACTCACATAGAGCTTTATAGGCCAATGTGTGGACTTACACTCAACTTGAACGATATGGGGAATTGTTGCAGAGTTTTGAGCAGAGGAGCAGCATGACCTGACTTGCATTTTTAAAGGATTTCTTTGGTCCCTTGAGAAGGACAAAGGAAGATCATTTAAGAATATTTGCACTGATTCAAGCAAGGGATGATAATGGCTCTGTTCTAGATGTGTTGAAGATGAGACTGACAAATTTCTGGATGAATTGGATATGGGATGTGTGAGAGAGAGGAATCAAAGATGACTGCAATGTTTTCAGCCTGAGGAACTGGAAGGGTTGACTTGAAATCAATGGAAACAAGAAAGGATGCAGGGAGAGCAGATTTTGGGTGGGATTGGATTAGGAGTTCCGTTTGGAATGTATCAAATGTGAGGTGAAGCAGTTCAGGAAATGCCACTCTGAAAGCTGATGCTTTGATGTGCTGATTACTTTGAACTGAGGGCATTTGGGGAGCAACAGATGCAGGCAGAGGCTTTCTCTGAGCTCCCCTTATCTGCCTAAGGACAGATCCTCCAAAAGGAATTCAGTTGTCATGAATTCCTTCCCCAGGAATCTCATCAACCAGGGAAGAACATAGGAAAGGAGATAAGATTGACATCAGCACTGACAGACCATCACTTACTCTTCTGAGGGCTCCTCTCAGGCAACGTTTATTACCTGAGAGACATTTAACAAGACCACCTTTATTTGCCGTACATTTCCTCCCCTCACACTTCCATAATTTGTTCTGCCACCACCCCCCAGAAGTCCCAAGTCCCTATTCCTTTCTATAGCGGAGGATGCTATACAAGCTTCAATCACTTCACCTCTCAAGTCTCATATTTTGTGGGACTCCCATGTGTACATACATAATTAAACATGGTTTTTCTCTTGCTATTCTGTCTTATGTCAGTTTAATTCATAGCCCAGCCAAGGAGCCTAGAAAAGTAGTGTCTACCAGAGAATTGGTGAGTAGAGAGGTCAAGCAAGAAGAAGTAAGCAGTTAAGGGCATATGGGCTGCAGAGATGAAGCTGTGAGTCATTCATATATTGAAGTGTCTTCATCTCCTATAACAAAATACCATAGCCCAGGAGATGTATAAATAACAGACATACATATCCCATAGTTTTAGAAGCTGGAAGTCTGAGATCAGGGTGCCAGCGTGATTCTGGCGGGAGCTCTCTTCCAGGCTACAGACTACTGACTTCTTGTTGCAGAAGGCGGGCAAGAGAGATCTCTGGGGTCCCTTTCATAAGGGCACTAATCCCATTCATGAGGGTGCTATCCTTATGAGCTAATCACCTCCCAAAGGCCCCAGGTCCTGATGAGGAATTCAACATATAGATTTAGGAGGAACACTAGTGATACAGCTCCGCTGAGTGGAGGAACACCAGAGCTCTTGTCTCATGTTGAATTAGATAAAACAGCACAGACACACGTGGAGTGGTTTTCAGGAGCAGAGAGTTTAACAGGCAAGAAAGGGAGAAGGCAGAGGAAGAGGCTTCCCTGTACAGAGACAGAGGGAGGGGGGCCAAAACCGAAAGAGGAGACCCCAAGTGCCACGGATACCAGCCAGTTTTATGAGTAGGCTGGAGGAGGTGGTGTCTGATTTGCACAGGGCTCAGGGGATTGATTTGACCAGGCATGTCATTCACGTAGCCCAGTGAAAAAGCTGGCCCTCCCACCCTAGCCTTTTAATATGCAAATGCAGGGTGCCATGATGTTCTACACACGTGGGGATATGTGGGGGCAGCCATGCTGCTAGGCACATGTTGGGGCAAGGGCAAGAGGACAAGGGTGGGAATCGCCATGTTTGGGTGCACCCAGCTTCTAATGACTGGCATTTGCCTATCAAAGGTTGATGGCCCAGGTCTAAGAGCCAGTGCTTTTCTGCTAGACAAGAAATATTTCTGGAGCTGCTTTAAAAATGAAAACTTTCCAAAGACCCCTTTTCCTCTCTGTCTGCCTAAAATAATTTTTTTTCTTTTTTTGGGGGGGGGGGGGGGACGCAGTCTCACTCTGTCACCCAGGCTGGAGTGCAGTGACACGATCTTGGCTCACTACTAATTTTTAGTATTTTTAGTAGAGACGGGGTTTCACCGTGTTAACCAGGATGGTCTCGATCTCCTGATCTCGTGATCCGCCTGCCTCAAGCCTCCCAAAGTGTTGGGATTACAGGCATGAGCCACCGCGCCCCGCCTTTTTTTTTTTTTTTTTTTTTTTTTTTTTTTGAGACTGAGTCTCGCTCTGTGCCCAGGCTAGAGTGGTGCGATCTTGGCTCACTGCAACCTCCACCTCCTGGGTTCAAGCAATTCTCCTTCCTCAGCCTCCCAAGTAGCTGGGATTACAGGCACCCACCACTACACCTGGTTAATTTTTTTGTACTTTTAGTAGAGACAGGGTTTCAACATGTTCGCCAGGCTGGTTTCCAACTCCTGACCTCAAGTGATCCGCCTGCTTTGGCCTCTCAAAGTGCTAGGATTACAGGCGTGAGCCACTGCGCTTGACCCTAAAATAATGTCTTAATAACTCCTACCACGCTAGCATTCAGTCCATTACAAGAAGATATTTAAAACTTAGAGACTGAGTGAGGTCATCTAGGAAGTATATATAGATAGAGAAGAGAACCCAGGTCTGAGTCCTGGGGTGCTCCAACATGACACTATTTACCACCTCCAATGCTATTATCCAGGCCCAAAACATCCTCAGCTACATTTCAGCAGCCTCCTAACCAGCCTCCCTGGTTCCACACTTGCCGATCTCCATTTTTCTCCACACAGCAGGCATAGCGGTCCCATCAAAATCAGATCCCACCAGTCCTCTGTTCAAACCCTACAAGGGGCATGCAGATGTGGTACATTCATATAATAAGATCATATTTGTCAATAAAAGACCCTGTATCCTGTGGTCCATTTACATGATATGACCAGCATAAGCAAATCGGCAGAAAGAAAGCAGATTGATAGTTGTCAAGGGTTAGGGGAGAGAGGAATGGGTGTGACTATTAATAGGGATGAAGTTTCTGAATTTACATGACATTGATGTTTACACGACTCTGTGAATGTACTAACAACCACTGAATGGTACACTGTGCATGAGTGAACTTATGGTACATGAATTCTATCTCCATATAGTAGTCCCGACTTATCCACAGGGGTTACCTTCTAAGACCGCCAGTGGATTCCTGAAACTGTGGATAGCACCGAACCTGATTGCCATTAGTCAGAAAGGAGAACATGTTTCTTTTCATGTCTTCTACCCACAAATATAATGCCTTTCCACCTTAACTAAGCACTTATCATATACCATGGCCATACTTTTGCAGTTCGAGTTGCGATAGCAAAACTAGTAACCAGATTTCTTTTCTGAGGTTGTTGTTTAGGGGGTTTTTGGACCTTGCAAGTTTTGTACAATGAATATACATTACTTAGGTGGTCAGGAAAATATGTTATGTAAGGGGAAAAAGTCCTACTACTGCTCCCACTGCTTGCGGGATGCAATCCTAAACCCCTTAACAGGCCCAGCTTTTCCAAAGTCAAAGCTGTTCCTCCCCTCCCTTTCTGCTGCCCTAGGCCAAAATGAATCCGGTGGAGTCCTGGTTCCCCAAGATGAAAGGAGATGTTCTCTGAAACAAAAAGAGAGGATTCCCTGTGCTTAAAAATGATTAAACAGGTTTTGTCCTGTTTGGTTTGGTTTGCTAAGAGCCTGCAGTAAAATTTGCGCATCGTGGAACTCTAAGAAGGCCACATAGTGGACTACCCACCCTGACATATTTGACCCCAGAACCTCCTCTTTTAGTGGCTCATCTCCAAGGACTTGAGATCGAAGGAACAAGTCCCAGGGACGTCGCCCCCATCAGACAGGACTCTTGGCTGTGCAGCAAGCGTCTCCAACTCCCTCCAGCCCAAGCTGCTGGAATCCTCTCCCCTCCTCCACCTACAGAAACCCTACCCACGCTTCACAAGCCAGTCCTACTTGTGCCCTATCTGCAAAGCCTTCTCTACTCTCAGCACCTCATTCCCCTGTGTTTCTACAGAACATCCCATGCATGATGAAAGCTCTTATCATGGTCATTGCTCCAGCTGTCATCAACTGCTGAGATGTCTTCAACACCAGACTGCAAGCCCCTCGGGTGCAGCAATGGGGCCTCCTCCACATGGGTTTCCCAAGGGCATGGTGTGAGGCTGGGCTCTGGGAATGTTTATGCCCTGGAACTGCCACTTTGGAGGCAGGTGGGCCTCCCTTCTTGGGGCGAGCCGCCCAGCAAGCAGGCCGGCAAAGAGCTTCATGCAGCATCCTTTCCACTTCCCCTTCTCAGTATCTCTGCCTAGGGACAGAAAGTCCCCAGAAACTTAGGGGTGAAGATTTTGGGTGTCTTTTTCATAGCTGTTCTCTTTCTTTATCTTTGGAATTTCTTTAAAAGGCTGTTTTTTAATCTAATTTTTATTTTTTTTAAAGACAGGTTCTTGTTTTCTTGCCCAGGCTGGAGTGCAGTGGCACAATCATAGCTCACTCTAGCTAATTTAAAAAAAAAAAAAATTGTAGAGGAGGGGTCTCACTGTGCTGCCCAGGCTGGTCTCAAAATCCTGGCCTCAAGCCATCCTCCTGCCTCAGTCTCCCAAAGCACTGACATTACAGGAGTGAACCACTGCACCCAGCCAAAAGGCTGTTTTTAACTCAGAGGACCTGGTATCTGGAATTAACCTGTGGCCTGGCTATGATGGTGTCATTGAGTCTGACATCGTCTATTAACTTACTGGTTGGCAAAGGAGCTGTTTGGAAAATAAAAACTGCCTACTCGGTGGGAAGAGGGTCGATCTGCTGTGGGGGTTGTGGGGAGTGGAAAGCACCCCAGACTGAGAGTCAGGAAGCTTACATTTGAGTTTTAACAATGTCACTAACATTATAAACGTTTAGGTCAATCACCTAACTCTTCCAAAACTCTAGTTCCTCAATTCTAAAGTGGAAGAATTGTAGGGATCCTTCACAGCTCTAAGACTAAAGATCAACTTAAAAAGAATAACCCTTAGGATATCTATTTGTAAAGAACTGTCTTTCTTTTCTCTCTCTTTTTTTTTTTTTTTTTTTTTTGAGACAGAGTCTTGCTCTATGGCCAGGCTGGAGTGCAGTGGCCCGATCTCAGCTCACTGCAAGCTCTGCCTCCCGGGTTCACGCCATTCTCCTGCCTCAGCCTCCTGAGTAGCTGGGACTACAGGTGCCCACCACCACGCCCGGCTAATTTTTGTATTTTTAGTAGAGACAGGGTTTCACCATGTTAGCCAGGATGATCACGATCTCTTGACCTCGTGATCCACCTGCCTCAGTCTCCCAAAGTGCTGGGATTACAGGCGTCAGCCACTGTGCCCGGCCTGCAGAGAACTATCTTTCAGAATGTTCTAGTGCATATAGTACAATCTCACACAGGAAGGCTCCGTGGTCTCCACCACCAGCCAGCAACGTCAGAGGGGATTGTTCATGCCCTTGCTAGTGTCTTCCAAGATGATCCTTTGAGAGGTTTGTAGTAAGTTTGTAGAATACTGGTGAGTCGAGTCAGGGACAGCTTGAGTGTGATTCGCACCCGCTAAAACCACCTCCCTATGGCAAACCATATCCACAGAGCACATTCATAAGGCTGATTTAGAATACTTGGTGGTTGTGCCTCATCAGTTACCCTCTTTCTGTCCAGACCTCTTATTCTGACTTAGTGGAAAATAAGGTTGTTATAGCAATGGCTCCATTTGTCCTGTGGGCAAGAAACTCAGGGGGAGAATTAGTCAATTCTTCCTGGACATTCGGGAGCTTCTGGGTGGAGGGAAGACAGCAAAGCAGAAACAAACAGAAATCCTAGAGAGGCAGTCATCTGAGCATTCGTCACAGGGGTAGTCCTAGGATCCACCCTCAGGAGCCGTGAAAGGCCCATTGATCTGGCTGCGGCAGGGAGTGGCCCTGAGCTGGTGACATCTTAGGCGAGGAAAGGCACAGATGTCTGTGCTGGCTGTGATAAGAGGCTTCTCAGGAAATCTGAGTCACCTCGGGCTGGCTCTTCGAAGCATAGAGGCCCTGCAAGCACCACGGCCTGGAGGCAAAGCTTCCTGCTAGCCCTGGGACCCTGGGACTTTGCATTTCCTGTTGGTGTCCTTTGACCTGGGCAGCCACCACCCCTGGGAAGTTTTCCAACACCCTCACCCATGCGTTTTGAACCTGGTGTTCATAGCTCTTTGTCTCTACTCATCTCGCTTTTGTTTCCTCTGGAATGTTCCAAGCCCCCTGCATCACCCCATGCCAGGAATCTGACATCCCAGGGTGGAAGCCGGTTTCACGTTACTCACCCCACCCTGTGATTTCCTGATGGAGGATCCGGAGACCTGAACTCTGGTCCAGGTCTACAGACGACTCATAATCATGGTTGAGGCCCCTTTCTAGGCCTTACTGTTCTCATACACCTAACTGGGGATGGGGGTAGGTAGGACGGGAAACTTTTGGAGAAACAGATGTTTTAAAACTGGAATGATGCTAGACGTTTATTTGCTACTACCTGCTGGCTGCTGCCTGTCATTTCATCATTACATAGAAAAGAAATGCTCCAACCTTTTCTCATGCATTTACTCCTTGGTATAAGGGAAGGATCCAAGAGATTTCTTATGGAAGCAAAAATAAAAGTAAATTATGCAAAGGCACTGGTTCCCTTCAGGGGCTGGAGTAAGACTAGTGAGAATTGTGGAAAGGGAAGAAGCACAGAGAGAAGATTCCACTTCACACATATTTTTTAGGGTTTGGCCTAAATAAAAGAACTTTCAGAGATTATAAGAGAATATTTGTGTTTAAAAAAAAAAAACACTTTAGATAAATGTAAGAGTTAATTGAGCAAAAAAATATTCAAGAATAAGATAGACTCAGGCCCCCGCAGTGACTCTGGCGCATGGTCAGAGAGGATTTATAGACAGAAAAAGAAAGTGACCTACAGAAAATGGAAGTGAGGTACAGAAACAGCTGGGCTGCCTACAGCTCTGTGTTTGCCTGATTTGAACACAGTTTGGGCAGTTGATCACCTGTGATTGGCCGACGCTCAGCTGCTCTGATCGGCTGACACTGGGCTACTTGCTACAAGCCTCCGTTACAATCTCTGTACACATTCCAGTAAGGTTACCATCTGCACAGCGGAACGTTTAGGTGGAACTTAAAATATGTAAGGAGGCAGCTTGGGCTAAACTTGTTAACATTTGCTAGAGAGAAAAAAAAAAAAAGCATCTGGGAGTCAACCAATCCATCTTTGATTTCTCAACTATGGAGACCACCACCTTGAGCATCTTCTCTAAGGTCCTGTAGACAGGAGTAATGCCTGGCAACTTGACTTTACAGTCCATGACATTGGATAAGCCTCTCAACCTCTCAGGTCTCTGTTTCCTCAATCGTCAAAGAAGGATGACGGTAGGATTGTGGGGAATTAATGAGTATATTTACTCAACTTTGAGACAGTAGGTGTGCAATAGATGTTATCATCATCATCATCATATCATCCCGCTATCGCTACAGCTGCTGTTCCTGCCACCCAGGTCTCCCAGCAGCAGGTCGTCCCCTAGAACCACACCCAAACCATCCTCCTAACCAATGCTGTACATCCTTCAGTAAAACTTTTCAAAAATGGACACAAAATAAAACAGTTCTTAAATGAGCCTACTTCTATTTTTCACATCCCCATTTCCCCAAGACGTACCTGTGCTCCACATGGAAAACCATCAATTACAATCCTGCTCCTTCTGGGGCAGGGCAATGGGGAGTCACCCAAAGGAGAAGCGATGTTCAAGCCCCCCACAGAAAGACCCCCAAACTCCCAAAGAGAGATGGACGTGAACGTGGGTGGAGTCCTGGGCTGATCAGACAGCAAGCAGGGCCAAGGGACATGAAGACAGGTGTGTTCTTGGAGACTTGTTACAGGAAGGAGCAGACTACCTCCTCCCTGGCCCCCAGTCCAAGCCTGGTTCTAGGTTAGAAGCGAATCAGCTGGAAGAGGAGCAGCTGGTGACCAGAAAGCACAGCCTTGTGCCCTCCCAGAGAGCAAGGCGTGGCGTGCACAGCCTGCCCCAGGCTGCTGCCAGGGCCACCGCGGGGGGTCAGCTTCCATTGCTGAGCTCTGCTACGCCCTGGGAGCACCAGTCTCTGTCAAAAGAATGGACTTGTGCAGCTAAACCCCACAGGGGCTGGCCATTGTGGACCTGTCTGTCTGCATTTCAACTCTGGGCTTCACTCTTTGGTGAAAGTGAATCTCCAGTGGCACAGGCAGCCGGAACAGAAACGCCACACAGTCTCACCGTCATGCCAAGAGCTTCGTCTGCTTTGGGACAGAGCCCTGTGCTGGGAGCATTGGGGAGACTCACAGGGATCCGGAAACCTGCTGCTGCCCTCAGGGAGCCTGCTGTGTAGCCTGGAGAAGGAACTCATAGGCATTTGCAATACTGTCTGTCTTGGAGTCTGTCATCCTCATCGAAATTAATGTTAACAGCACCAACTGAGCCTTTCTTACATGGGTGTGGAAACCACCAATATTCCTGGTATTAGGAGGTGGGCCTACGGGAGGTCATTAGGTCATGAGGCTGGAGCCTGATGAAGGGGATTAGCGCCCTTACAAGGGGATGAAGAGACCAGAGCAAGTGGCTTGCTCAGTCCCCTTCTCTCCCTCTCTCCTACCCTCCTTCTCTCTCTCTCCCACTCCTCCCTTTCTCCCTCACCCACCCCCTCTCTTCCTCTTTTTCTTCCTCTCTCCCTCCCTCTCTCTCTCTCTCCCCTCTCCCTCTCTCTCTCCGTCTCCCTCCCCCTCTTCCTCTTTTCCTTTCTGTTTCTCCCTCCCTCACTCTCTCTCTCCCTCCCTCCCTTCCTTTCTCACTCCCTCCTCTCTCTCTTCCTCTCTCTCTCCCTCTCTCTCCCCTTCTCTTTCCCCCCTCTCTCTCTCCCTCCCTCCCTTCCTTTCTCACTCCCTCCTCTCTCTCTCCCTCCTCTCTCTCCCTCCTTTTCTCTCTCTCTCTCCCTCTGCAGATGCCTGGCCATCTGCAAGCCAGGCAGAGGGCCTTCACCAGACATAGATCTCTGCCTTCCCATCTTTCAGAACTGCAAGAAACGAATGTCTGTTGTTTAAGCCACACAGTCTATGGCATCCTGTTACAGGAGCCCACACTGGGCAAAATAGTGCTATCCAAAGAAAAGGTAACAAGTCCAATTATTCACTACATTTTCACATATTTGAAAGGTGGACGCAAACAGTGTGTTCCCAGTAGTTCTTTTCTTTTATTTCTTTTCTTTTTTTTTTTTTTTTTTTTGGAGACTGAGTCTTGCTCTGATGCCCAGGCTGGAGTGCGGTGGCGCAATCTCGGCTTACTGCAAGCTCTGCCTCCTGGGTTCATGCCATTCTCCTGCCTCAGCCTCCCAAATAGCTGGGACTACAGGGGCCCACCACCACACCTGGGTAATTTTTTTGTATTTTTAGTAGAGATGGGGTGTCACTGTGTGAACCAGGATGGTCTTGATCTCCTGACCTCGTGATCTGCCCGCCTTGGTCTCCCAAAGTGCTGGGATTACAGGCGTGAGCCACCGCGCCCGGCTGTTCCCAGTAGTTCTTACAAGCTAACTTGTTCAACCTAAAGCCTCAGCACAAGTTACACGAACTGCATTATTATTCACCTTGGCCAGCATTCATCTGATAAAGTATAATTTCTCAATCACCATTTTCTCCTGATTTGCATGCTATTGCTTATATTATGTAATTTTTCTTTTGTTATTATTACTGTTGTCTCATGGGATAGCCTCAAATCACAAAATGAATGGGTTTAAAAATGTTTTATTTTAAACATCACTAAAAAATAGTGATGAAAGCAGTGACAGAGTATATACTCAGAATACCACAATAAATACAATAGAAATAAAAGCTACATATTAGAATAACATAACAATCATTATGGTACATATGACTTCCATGGGAACATAAACTGAGAACTTATGTGTCCTGGAATTTCCTACATACTGCCAAAAAAATTGTATAGGAATGGGCCAGGTAAGGTGCCTCACACCTGTAATCTCAGCACTTTGGGAGACTGAGGTGGGCGGATCACAAGGTCAGGAGATCAAGACCATCCTGGCTAACACGGTGAAACCCCGTCTCTACTAAAAATACAAAAAATTAGCCGGGCATGGTGGCAGGCACCTGTAATCTCAGCTACATGGGAGGCTGAGGCAGGAGAATGGCATGAACCTGGGAGGCAGAGCTTTCAGTGAGAGGAGATCGTGCCACTGCACTCCAGCCTGGGCAACAGAGCAAGACTCTGTCTCAAAAAAATAAAATAAAAAATTGTATAGGAATTATGACAATTTATCTTATGATTGAATATCATTAGAACAATGATCCACTCCTATCTCCAGTGGATTGTTAGTTTAAACATTCCATTAAATAACTCCCTGGGAAGTCAATTATTTTTCTGTAGAACAGGTGCAAAATAATACTTACCAGGAAAAAGCTCGTTACTTTGGTCACTGAGAGACCAAAATATAGACACATCTTCTAAATTATACCCAAGTGGCAAAAACAGTTCACACTTGTTTCTAAAATGCCAGAAAAAGAGACCCCATGATAAATGTTGAGCTTAGCATACAGCAGGTGGCTTTTACTCTAATTTATTAACAGGCAAATTCCTTTATCAGATGATATTGTCGAACACTATAATATCAGTATAAGAGCACTTACTCCTGACAGTGACCACAGACGTTTTCATCTGTAATTTGGCTAAGTCCGTGCTTCTCAACAGGGGTCAATTTTGCCCCCCGGGGACATTTGGCTAAATCTAGAAATATTTTTCATTGTTATAGCTGAAGAGGAAGAGGGACAAGAGAATGCTGCTGGTGTCTGTGTGTCAAAGCCAGGAAATCTGCTAAAATCCTACCGTGAAAAAGCCAACCGCCACAAAGAATTTTCTGACCCAAAATGTCAGTGGTGCTGAAGTTGAGAAACTCTGATCTCAATCACGAATACACAGAATATGAATCAGCTGTATGAGGAGAGATGGGGGGGTGAAGGAGAGGAGGAGGGAAAATGATAAACAAAGGGCTTGAAGACTTTTTGTTCTTTTAAAATTGGTGCTGTAGAAGAAGAGATGTTGTTGTAGCTAAGATAATGATTACTGTGATTCATGAAGCTCAGAAGGCATCTTGCCCTCCATATGATGAAGAGCCAGATATTGGTGCGGCCTGCTTGATTAGCAGAGGTCAGGTCAACAACTGACTGTCGAAATAAATGACGAAAACCGGTAATATGGTCACATTGTGATCACTGAAAGTTCATCTTTTAAATTTCTCTTGTGAAGAAATGAGCCCAAGGTCATGATTCTCCTTTCCCACTCTGAAGAATGCAGTTACTCAAAGGGAAAAGTACTTACACGGGGTTTTGAAAAGAGAACTCAAGTTCAATTTTTTTCTTGATGAAAGTTATGTCAGGAAAGGCCATTTTTACCATTTCAAGATAGCTTAACGTGGGTGATATATCACACTGATTTTATTTTATTTTATTTTATTTGTTGAGACGGAGTCTCGCTCTGTCCCCCAGGCTGGAGTGCAGTGGCGTGACCTTGGCTCACTGTAAGCTCCACCTCCTGGGTTCACGCCATTCTCCTGCCTCAGCCTCCTGAGTAGCTGGGACCACAGGTGCCCGCCACCGCGCCCGGCTAATTTTTTGTATTTTTAGTAAAGACGGGGTTTCACCGTGGTCTCGATCTCCTGACCTTGTGATCCACCCGCCTTGGCCTCCCAAAGTGCTGGGATTACAGGCGCGAGCCACCGCGCCCGGCCCACACTGACATTTTGAAGATGCATTTTTCAAGGCAAAAGCAGCATTCCCACTGGGAGGGAACGGACTTCAGAGGTGGGCTTGCTGCCATCGGGGGCTCTCTTATCCACCTCCCAACCTCGTGCTTTGGAGTTAACCCTGTGAGAGAGGGCAGTGGGCGGGGCCTTCTAACAAAGCTGAACTGCATTAAAATAATTAATTGGGAGGCCGAGGCAGCTGCAGCATCTTGGGTTCCTAATTAAGCAAATCAGAACCCAACTGAATGCAAGCGGTGAAACAAAATGTAAGCCTAACCAATCAGAAACAGCCAACTAACCTCTATCTAAGGACTCTCCACTTTAAGAAATCAAATATTTTCTTCGTCTTGCTTTCTTGAACACTTTATGAAAAGTTCTCCTGAAGCCCCTGCTGTGCTGGTGCTGCCCAGTTCATGAACTGCTGAATGCTCACATAACTGTGTTAACATTTTAACGTGCCTGAGTTTACCTTTTAACAACTGTTCTGCTTCCCTTTCATATTTCTCTCCTCCATAAGAAACTTCTAATCTCAAGTGAGAATATTTCCACCCCACAATGGGAAAGAGGCCAGCCACCAGGAGAGTGGAGCAGACAATCCTGCATGGGGTACCCAGACTTCTGAGCCTGAAGTAACCTCATATAGTCCCACACATCCTTCAGGGTTAGGGAGCAGCCACGTGTTTGTTCTCCCATGTAGCACAGAGGGGAGCAGGGATGGAGCTGAGAGCCAGCAGACCTGATGTGCGAGGGCCAGGATGCCAAAGCAGACACAGTGGGGACCACATGACTCAAGACCAGATAGGGATAAGGACACATCACTGGGTACATGCGGAGACTTATTACATCCCTATGACTGACATCTCTCACCACTACCCCACTCCACTCCTGCCCCAGTGTTAGATAATAGGTGTCTGAACTCAGATACCTTTCCTGAAGGACACTGGGAGGTGGAAGAATTCTAGACTTAAATTTAAGAAAGAAACACAGAAAAGTATTGAAGTGACTGAGTGCTCAATTGATAAGACTGTGCTTTCTGGTATCAGGTGAAATTGAACCTCAGGATTGAGACTCTAGTCTCTAGCAATGATAGCAATACTATATTGATTATAATAAACAAAACTTCCTTTCTTGCAAAGCCAAGTTACAGGGCTTGAAAATGGAAGCCCACGCCCACCCACCCTACACATCAAATTTGTGCAGAAATGTAGAGGCTGAAAATAAAATGTGGATTTTTATTCTATAGATGGCACAAAGCTCAAGTGAGCGAATACTTACCCTGGAGTTACCAACATCAGGCAATTAAAAACCAAAACCTGAGGATAGTTATTTTTGCCTCGGCTTTCATTCTAACTACCATACAAGCACGTGCTCAGTGACTATGCAAGAAGTGCTTTGGCCTCAGAGACTTTTGGAGAGCACTGAGAACAAACATCTGTAACTTAGAACATTTCCTTGGAACAGATCCTTTGGGCGTTGGGGTCTTCAGAAGCACCAGAATTTCCTTTACAAAAACCAGAGTAAAGGCAGGAACTGGAAAGAGGAGGTGGTTAAAAGAAGATGGAGTTCTGAGAAGCCTGTGGATCCTTTTCAATAGAAGAAAATAAGCAGTTTCAGACAAGTTCTATCTTGAAATTTCCATGCAGATGCAAGTTCCCAGAAAGCAGCAAGTTAATTCCAACAAGTGATAGCTATAGTCGAAGCAAGTCCTTTTCTACTGGCAAGCGGGACAGGGCGTAACTACACAATTCCAATCATTTTTAGAGCCATCCTTTAAAGCTTACCCCAAAATTAAGCACACACCCCACAGAAATCAACTACAGAGCTCATGAAATGTTAGAACTGAGAAGTGCTTCCAAAATTATCCAGTCTAGGGACCTCATTCTGCAGATAAGGACTCAGACACCCAAAGACAATGTGCCCCACCCATTGTTACCAAGTTAATTCGAACTGAAAATAAAACTCTGGTCTTCTAATTCCTAGTGCAGACCACTTTTATCCATTGTTATTATTCTAAAAAAAAAAAAAAGGGGGGGGGTGGCACTGTTTGTTTTTCCAGTACTGACTTTCTCCAATATGACAGCAAGGAAATAAAACATAACAGTGTGAGTTGGAAGGTGGTAAGTGGACAAGAGGCTTCAGGTGGGCACTGGCCCCCGAGTGAAGAATTAAGTTGGTGGTTCCAATAGTCTGGAGCAGTGGTTTCCAAATGTTTTCATCACAAATCATTAAAAAGTTTGAGCATTAAACTTTTTAATGACATGTGATCAAAAAACTTGGAAATCACTATATATATATAAAAACATACATGTATGTGTGTATATATACATATAGAGAGAGAGAAAGAAACATAGCCAAAGATAGGGAATTTTAAAAGATGATATTTTTTAAATAATTTTTTTTTTTTTGAGATGGAGTCTCACTCTGTTGCCCAGGCTGGAGTGCAGTGGTGCAATCTCGGCTCACTGCAAGCTCTGCCTCCCAGGTTCACGCCATTCTCCTGCCTCAGCCTCCCGAGTAGCTGGGACTACAGGTGTCCACCACCATGCCCGGCTAATTTTTTGTATTTTTAGTAGAGACGGGGTTTCACCATGTTAGCCAGGATGGTCTCGATCTCCTGACCTCATGATCCGCCTGCCTCAGACTCCCAAAGTGCTGGGATTACAGGTGTGAGCCACCACACCCAGCATTTAAAATAAATTTTAATAGAAGGTGACATGGTACAGGTGAATCACTATAGCAAATTCATCTCCCAAATTTCAGTGACTTGACAGAATAAAGTTTCTTTCTTTCTCATGTTGGGGATGGTAGAGAGGGCCTTGGCCCCTTGCATTCATTTGAGGATGCAGGGTCTTTACATCTCATGGCTCTTTCATCCTCTAAGGCCTTGGAATCCTCTTCTTTTGACCAAAGAATGGAGAAAGAGAGGAAGACTTGAGGCCTGCATGATGCAAGGGGACTTAAGACCTAGACCTGGAAGGGGCAACATTATGGCATCATGGCTGCCCTGACTCCATTCATCCAAAGGCAGTCATGTGGTCCCAGCAAGGGAGGCTGGGAAACGTAGTCTAGCTCGTGCTTGGGAGGAAAAGGCAATGAAGTTTAGTGAATACATAGCAAACTCTGACACAGAAATTCAAGTCTCCCCATATCCCAGAAAAGTTTTTGAGCATCCTGCAAGGTTTCCCATTTGGAAACTATTAGCCTGGAAGACTAGGCATAGACTGACCCTGTCAGCCTCTATTCCTCTCCCACAGAGCAGGACTCCCTGAGGAGAGCCAGATTTAGGACTAGACAGGAAGATGTTAATAATGGCTAGCATTACTGACAATTTACCCTGCGTCCAGCACCAGCTAAGCAGTTTACACGCATTAACTCATTAAATCCAACAAAAACTCAGTGATGTAGATGCTATTAGTATCTCCATTTTCCAGATGAGGAAATGAACTGAAGCCCACAGAGACTGAGTAACCTGCCCCAAATCACACAGCGTCAGATATGGAATTTGATGTCCATCACTGGCTCCAGAGTCTGTGCTGTCCGTCACTACCTTGTGCTGGGCCTAGAGGGAAAATGGGAGATAACTCCCAGCTCTACAGGCTTTCCACACCAGGTA
The DNA here is from genome assembly GCF_007565055.1 of Rhinopithecus roxellana. Classification (NCBI taxonomy): domain Eukaryota; kingdom Metazoa; phylum Chordata; class Mammalia; order Primates; family Cercopithecidae; genus Rhinopithecus; species Rhinopithecus roxellana. Next base: position 34,177,238 of record NC_044567.1, on the reverse strand, counting down.
AAGACAGGACAGAAGAGCAGCAGCCTGGGGCTGAGTGAGGCTGTACAGGGAAAGCAGAGTCAGACAGGATAGGAGGGTGGGCACAAGGTAAAAGGGAGTGAAGAAAAATGAGCTTGCAGAGTCAAGCTATTGGAGCTCAGCCATGCCATTCAGGACGCAAGTGCTGCATGGAGGACTCAGAGAGCCCAGGTGGTGCCCAATGCCCTGAGAAGCCCCTTTCACGCTGGTCCCTGTCCTTGATTAAACTTGGAATGACAACGGGGAAGAAGTCAGCCCCACAGAGGTGGCCATGGCCTGCCCACATCCCACCTGCTCCCAGAGCTCATGCCTGTTTCATCCTGGGACAAGCTCAGCTACTCGCCTGCCCTGGCAACAGGTTCCGAGTGTCACCAACACTATAACAGCCCCTGTGGTGTGCTGGGTCCTCCAGGCTCACTCTGGCCCTTCTGATGCCCTAGCGCCTTGGGCTGCCTTCTAAGGAGTCCACCTGTCCTGGTCTCCACGCCAAATGGACCTAATTTACTCAGGTAGAAAAACTCTCAGTGGGTGGCTCCAGGGCACTGTCCCCACTGTCACCACATCATATTCTAAGCCAGTGGGTGAACAACCTCGGTTCTGGCTCCCCTTTGAACATGACCAGAGTCTGTCCATGGGCAAGAAAACAGACTCTGTCAGATCATGTGTTCTTGTGGTCGCTCCTGCCATAACTCTGACCTCCAGCAAATCACTCAGTGCCTCAGTTTCCCCACAGTAAAAGTAGCTCAGAAATGTTATGACTCCAGCCCCCAAGGAAATTCTGGGTAGTTCTGTGTGTCTTCAACACTGCTGAGTCTTTTTTCCAGACAAATCTTCCTCCCTGACGAATCTTGCTCTAGGATATGTGGAGTTATAATTTGCCCTCAGAGATGCAGGTGCCCCACATGAAGAGCCGGTCTCTGCCACATGCCAGGATGCCTGTGAACATCGCAGAGGCCACCCTAACCCTGTCACAGACCTTCCTTGCTCTGGTGGCTATTAATTCTCCTGAGAAAAACCTCTGCTGGTCGGAGCCCACATTTCATTCAGGGATCCAACCTGGGCTATCGTCCCAGCTCCAGGAAAGAAGCAGCTGCATGCCTTCGCTGCTTCTATTCTGATTTTTTTTTTTTTTTTTTTTTTTTTTTTTGAGATGGAATCTCGCTCTGTCGCCCAGGCTGGAGTGCAGTGACGCGATCTTGGTTCACTGCAACCTCCACCTCCTCTAATAACAGTGGGAAGGTACAGGATGTAGCTAAAGCATTTCTGCCAGGGTTTTCCCACTGTCCCTTCCTGTTCATCCCCGTCCCTTCCCGTTGACTCATTTCAACTTGGGATTCACTATGACCACTAGATCCTTTTCCTCTCTATTTCTCTTGAAGTTCATTCTACCACTTGGACATTATTTAATCCCATATTCACAATGCCTACCTTCTCAATCTTTAATTAACTTGGTGAGCTATTAACAAGAGTTCTATTTCACCCAACGACTCACGGAGGAAAGAAGAGAACCTCACATTTGTGGGACTGGCCTCAGTATTCACTCAGGAGCTGTAGTACTAATAGCCACTCCTCAGAGTCCTTGGGGAAAGTGAGGCATAACAGAGAGGCTAACTGCAGTAAGTGGGCTGAGACTGGCCTGGTTGCTCTGAGCCTTTTCTGCCACTCATTTCTATCAAAAGACTGCCTTTAGGAGTTTAATGAAGCTGTCCACAGTGGGGCAGCCAGCGGTAGTGGGATTGAAGTGGAAATCATGTGAGTTAGGTGAAAAAGTAGAAACTGGCCTGATTCAGGGAGCTGCCACCCAGCTGGAGAACAGGTGTGACCTGTCAGTAGGCAGAGCTGCACAAGGCCAGATCCTCTCCCTCCTTAGTCACGAAGGCGCCCCCTGGCTCCAAGAGGAGGAGGGAGAACCAGATCTCATTCCCCAGGCCTGAGAGGGGTCACCACGGAGGCACAGCCCGGGAGGGAGCTCACAGGCCTCATCACCCGCCCCCCCAATCTCTCTCCATGTCCTTCCCGCCGTGACCTCCTTCAACGGTGTAATCACTCGGCCTGTTAGACACTAAGTAGTAAAACTGGTCAACTTATAAAACCACTTGTCATTACGAAGGCCCAGAAAAAGATAAAAGATGAAATTAAATGGGGGAGAGGGGCACAAGAGGGTGATTGAAAAAAAACACAGATAATTTCTGGAACTGGATCTGTTAAGCCTTACCCATTAGTCTCCGCCCTCGGAAGTAAGAGCCTGTCATTCTGCAAAGGGACACAGCCACACGCAGAGGGGAGGGTAGAGGCCTCCACCCCTTCCCTCTTCGTCCCCGCCTAGGAGGGACCGTGGTGCCAGTAAAAGAGGGACTGGCTGGCCCGGAGCCTTGGGGATCCCCTCCTTTATCTGGAACCCTCTGGCTCACCGCATCCTTCCTTGGGGCCGCACGGCCCTGCCCCACAGAGCAGGCGTGCTGGGGGCTGCTCGGCCAATGCAGGAAAGCGAACGCTTGCGGGGACCGCGCTGCTGCCTCTCCTCCGCCCTTTCCCCTTAGTTTTTCAAGTTCCTTGTTCTCTCTCGCTCGTCTCTCTCTCTCTCTCCCTGTCTCTTCTCTCTCTTCCCTCTCTCCTCTCTCTCCTTTCTCTCCTCTTTCCTCTCTCTCTCTCTCCTCTCTCTCTCCCTGTCCCTCCTCTCTCTTCCCTCTCTCTCTCCTTTCTCTCTCTCTCTCTCCTCTCTCCCCTCTCTCCCCTCTCTCCTCTCACCTCTGTCTCATCTCTCTCTCTGTCTCTCCTCTCTCTTCCCTCTCTCCTCTCTCTCTCTCTGTCTCTCTCTCTCCCCCCGCCAAAAGGAGCTTCAGATTTGTGGGTTGTTTTTAATGCATTCCAGATGCCAGAAGAAATTTTGGCCCGGGCTCACCAGTTCCTCTGCAATTGGGACTCCCCCCACCTCCCCTCCGGGCCCAAAAGCCGCAGGGAGAGAAATAGGCGGGCGGGCGCCATCTGTTGGCAGCTGCCTGGAGCCGCACGAAGAGGTGGAGGACTAAGGCGGGGCGCAGGCTTCCTGTAAAGAGCCGGATCCGTGATCCTCGTGAAAGAATTAATGTCTGCCTGATGAATCATCCTCCAGGGATGGCCGGAGCAGCGGCTCACGCCTGTGATCCCAGCGCTTTGGAAGGAGGAAGCAGGAGGATCTCTTGAGCTCAAGAGTTTCAGATCAGCCTGGGCAATGTGGCGAGACCCCGTCTCTACAAAAACTAAAATAAAAATAAATTAGCCAGGTGTAGTGGCACGCCTGTGGTCCCAGGTACTTGAGAGGCCAAGATGGGAGGATCGCTTCAGCCCAGGAGGTTGAAGCTGCAGTGAGCTGTGACCACGCCACTGCACTCCAGCCTGGGCCACAGAGCAAGACCATGTTTCAAAAAAAGTCCTTGAGGCAAAAGGTGATTCGCTTTAGAACTCCTCAGCCCTAGACATGAACAGTGAAGGGGGACTGAAGATTGTTGGAGCATGGTGCAGAACCCTCCTGGTCTCGTTTTGCTGCCTCATTATGTTCTATTTCAACTTTCCAAAAAATTTACTGGCATTCGAATGTCGAAAAATTGGTGACATTAGAATGTGAAATTCTTTGAAGGATGGATATTTTTGCATTCAGTTTCATGTTCACCAAAATAAGCTAGCAGAATATTCTGTGCAAGTTAATTTATAAGTATATGGTTTGGTGAAATCTAATATAGAGGAGAGGGAAATGTAAAGTAAATGAAGCGAGTGGAAATAAATAGTTGTTATGGTTAGGAAAAGGCCATCATAATGCTTTTCATGGCTAGCATGCAGGCCACCGAAGTTCTATCCCAAACAGAAGGAAGCTCTTGTAGGATGGTGAGTTATGGTAGAGTTCTAGGAGGAGTGGGTGTCAGCCTATTGGAAGGGGGAAGGGAAGGGTTGGGAAGGGTGGAAGAAGTGAATGAAGTTCCAAAGCCAGGAAGCTAGGCACAACCCGGTGAGTAGTACCAAAACCTAAGGATGGTTTCTCAGGGATGCTCAGAAAAAAGAGCCCAGTCTCCTGAGAGTAAGCGTGCAGCCCTGTCTCCACATTTTCCCCTGAACATGGTCCTGTCCACCAAATCAGGCCTGAGGATCCTGTAACACCTCCAGGCCCTGGGCCCTCACCCACTAGACAGCCCAGAAACCAGGGGTCTAGGCCTCAATCATGGGAAGCTCTGGTACTGGGCTTTATATTCCTGCATTTTCAACAGGAACAAGACTTTGTGGTGTGTGAGTTTTCACTCCCTTTCTCTCTCCCTCTTCCTCTTAGAGCCACCTTTGTCTTTGCCAATTTGTCCCTGGGGTTTGGTGACGCAGAGGCAGTGGCCAGAAAAGAGAGGCAAAATTGGAGTCCTTGTCATGGGGGTTTTGCTTCTGGACAAAGCTAAGATTCCCTTGGATATGAACATAAAAACAAGGAGTTGCTGGAAGAGAAGAGCTGCACTTCGGATGGGTTTATTAAGAGCTGAGAGCACAGCAGATGAGGCGGCTTTGGAAATCAGCTGCAGTAGCATAGAGGATACTGAGAATCATTTCAATAAAGACAAATTTTTTTTATAAGGGACAGGGTCTCGTGCTGTGGCCCAGGCTGAAGTGCAGTGGGGCGATCACAGCTCACTGAAGCCACAACCTCTTGGGCTCAAGTTGGGATTACAGGCACGCATCACCATGCCCAGCTCATTTTTTAAATTTTTTTATAGAGACGAGGTCTCACTATTTTGCCCAGCTTGATCTCAAAACTCCTAACCTCAAATGATCCTCTCTCCTCAGCCTCCCAAAGTGCTGAGATTACAGGTGTGAGCCACTGTGCCCCACGGAGGATGAGGTTTATAAGGTGATTTCTGGTGCATCAAGAAGGTATTTTCCTCCCCTCCCTCTGACCTTTGGGGGCTTGAGGGACCAAAAATTGGAAGGTACTTTCCATTGATCTTCTGGAAGAAGGAGAGGGTCCAATAAAATCGCTGTTTATTTGAGTCGGCATCATGCATAGCCCAGGCCACACAGACCCCCAGTTATATTCTGATTACACATTCAATGCATGTGTGTTCTCAGCACTGCAGAGGTAGTGGTAATGAAGGCAGCCCATGGAGCTATAGTCCTAGATGTTTTATTCCTTTAGTATTTAAAGCAAACCTATCCAGCAAAACAAAGGAGTCGAAAACAACAACAAAACCCTGCATGTCAGTTTTTAGAAAAAATCTGGACTATATATCTTTCCGAGATTCATGGAAATCTTTGATCCAAGGTGCTGTTGATGAGCCTATGGGTGGGCTGGGAGTTTGCTGGTGGACCTGCAAGGCTGTGGAGCGCATGTCAGTTCTCCCACCAGTCTCAGGCAGTGACGCCTAGTGGTTTAGAGCACAGCTTCTAGATCGAGACATTCCTGGGTTCAAATCCCAGCACTGTTGCTTCCTTCTTGTATAACTCAAGAAAGTCTTGGCTTTTGCAGATGCCGCCACCACTGGGAGCCCCATACTGTCAGCCGTGGTCAACCCCACCATGTTCTTCAGCATCGTCGTCAACGGCGAGCCCTTGGGCTGCGTCTCCTTTGAGCTGTTTGCAGACAAGTTTCCAAAGACAGCAGAAAACTTTCATGCTCTGAGCACTGGAGAGAAAGGATTTGGTTATAAAGGTTCCTGCTTTCATAGAATTATTACAGAGTTTATGTGTCAGGGCGGTGACTTCACACGTCATAATGGCACTGGTGCCAAGTCCATCTACGGGGAGAAATTTGATGATGAGGACTTCATCCTAAAGCATACAGGTCCTGGCATCCTGTCCATGGCAAATGCGGAACCCGATACAAACGGTTCCCAGTTTTTCATCTGCACTGCCAAGACAGAGTGGTTGAATGGGAAGTGAGTGGTCTCTGGCAAGGTGAGAGAAGGCATGAATATTGTGGAGGCCATGGGGCGCTTTGGGTCCAGGAATGGCAAGACCAGCAAGAAGAGTTGTCAGAGACCAGTTGTCCAGCTGACTGTGGACAACTCTAGTAAGTTTCACTTGTGTTTTATCTTAACCACCAGACCATTCCTTCTGTAGCTCAGGGGAGCACCCTTCACCCCATTTGCTCGCACTATCCTGTCATCTTTGTGTTCTCGCTGCAGTTCCCTTTGGGTTCCATGTTTCCTTGTTCCCTTCCATGCCTAGCTGGATTGCAGAGTTAAGTTTATTATTATGAAATAAATATTAAATAACAAAAAAAGAAAGCCTTTATCTTCTTATGCCTCCCTCTTCTTATCTGTACAGTGGGGATAAAAATAGTACCACTCCTTTCGAGTTCATGTAAGGAGTAAATGAATGAGTAGGGGAAAGTGTTAGCGCAGTGACTGCCTTATTGTAATGTTTATTAAGTGCTAGTTACTAGCCAGGCAAAGGGAACCATCTCTTGACGTAGGCAGGCTCAGGACCTTTGTAAACACTTGTGGTCTGATCATTCAGTCAGATCAACCCAGTGGCCAAGCTGCACACGTATCTCATGGACTGACGGCACCCCTAGGAGGTACTCTTCTGCTGGGTTAAAGGCATCTCTCAGTTGGTGAGGAGTGGCTCCAATGACTTCCACCTGACCCTGGGGTACTCTGATTCTCTTGCCCACTTCCCTGTAACAGGCACCCCACTTGCCCCTCATTGCAGATGAGAAAGGAAAGAAAAACAGAGCTGGGCTGCTGTGGTCTTTGTCGTGTCCTCAAAGCCCTCTGGAAGGAATAGAGAGACATCACAGGCTGAGGCTCTCCACCCAGACCCCATGTAATTGCCCGGCCAAAATGGGCCAAGGTAGGCAGCATCCCGCTCAGGTCCTGCAGGTCCTCACACACCCTGCCCCAACCTGGCCAGGAGTGCCCCTCCTGTTTCTCAGGGAACTGGGGAGTCCCAACTTCCAGTCGTTCTTCCGTTGGGACTCACATGCCCTTGCTACCCTCCCTGTGGCTTCGCTGGTGCTTCTCACCATACCCAAAGCTCCACCACCTTACTGAGTCATGCATTTACATTGTGCGGTGCTGCTCTGGGGCCAGGAAAATGACCCACTAATAGAGCTTACAAACAAGCACTGGCCAAGGTATGGTTGTCATGTTTAAAAACACTGCTGGGTATTTCTGGATTTACTTCTTGGTCTTGTCTCTTATCGCTATTTCCTTCCCTGTGTTCCTCGTGCCTCTAACATGAAGGGTAATTTCACTGCAGCCCCAGCCTCTCCAGTGTCTAGACAGCACCCTGGTAAACTGGGGGCACTTGCCAGGCGGAGAGACCCCGATGAGTCCCTGCACTGGGGACAGAAAATGTTCTGACTTCAATTGTTATTTATCTCATTTTTTAACTTCTATTTGGGGGTATGTTTTAGATTTACATAATGGCACAGTAATAGCTGTTTCCATTAATAAATAAATACGCAGTTACTGAGGATGCATGAGCAAATGTGGAAGGGCACAATTTTAAAGATTTGGCAGCCAGTGTCCTGGCCCACAGCACCCGTCTGTCATTCTCTGATCTGGCTTCAGGGAGGTTTCCTTGCTATATCAGCTCCCAGGGTTGTTCTCCAACCAGAGTAATAAGCACAACCTCTAACAGAGGGAAGCACCTGGCACCAACCAACCAATTAGAGGAACCTGGAGGCTCTGGGCTCAGCCCACATAAACCCCTTAGTTGCTGGACCAAGGGGAGATGGCAGGGGGACAGCCCAGGTGACAGGATGCACTTGGGAGGCCTGGAGCAGCTGCTGGTTACAACTAGTCAGGAAATACTTTAGAAAGTTGACAGCCAGGAGTGCTGAATATCAGCGCTGACCGCACCTTCCTTCCAAGTGGTGATTCCTACCACCTGCACCTTTGCGAGTTTCTTGGTGTTTGCTTATACAGATTCCTGAGAGTAAAATGCCCTTCCACCCTTCCTCTGCCTATTAGAATTCCACTCATCTGACTGGGCACAGTTCACACCTGTAGTCCCAGCACTTTGGGAGGCCAAGGTGAGAGGATCGCTTAAGCCCAGGAGCCATGATTGTGCCACTGCACTCCAGCCTGAGCGACAGAGCAAGGGAAAAAAACCAGAAAAATCCACTCCTCCTTCAAGCTCTAGTTCAGATCGTCCCCTATCAGGGAGAACCCGCTGATGCTCCAGGTTAGAAGGAAGGGCTCCTTCCCTGGCTCACAGGCATGCTCTCACTTAGCTCTTACTGTGTTCTTGCCTCACCCTGAAGGCAGCCTGTAAGTTCCTTGAAGGGAGAAACTATTATATTTCAACAAACCTAAGATGCCATGGTTGTAAAATGCATCATTGTTTTATGTACCTCTAAGAAAGAAAAGAACTTGCCAATGGGCTATGAGTGGTAAGACATACCCTGATTTCGGAGACATTGACATGTTTTTAAAAACAGCAAAAGTGCTACTTAGAATGAATGACATGTGGTGGCCAGCTGGCCTGTGTCTCTGCATCGCCCATGTCTAGAATTGCGTTTGATTTGCAGCAAGCATTCAGGAAATGTTTCTGTTTGCTTTTTTCGGGGTTCTAGTGAGGAGTTCCAGAGGAGGAAGTAGAGAGGAGAACTGGGCTGAAGGAAGATGATGGTGAGGCCTGAGGGACTAAGACTTGAGCTAACAAACAAATCAACAAGAAAAAAGCAAACAACCACATAAAAAGTGGGCAAAGGACACAAACAGACACTTATCAAGACAAGACGTACAAGCAGCCAATAAACGTGAGAAAATGCTCAGTATCACTAATTATCAAAGAGATGTAAGTCAAAACCAATGAGATACCATCTCACACTAGTCAGAATGACTACTATTAAGTAAAAAAATACCAGATGTTGGCCAGTCTATGGAGAAAAGGGAATGCTTATACACGACTGGTGAGAACAGCTGGCTAAGAGCCCAGTCACCTGAGTCATAGTTTCAACTCTGCAATGGCCTGTATGTCACCAAAAAGCCACTAATTCCTCTAAGATTCCCCATATTAAATGAGACAATAGGATAAGAATAACTACCATTTGCCAAGTTCTAGCAACATGTCAATGCTTTTATACATATCCATGTATTTTCTTAAAAAAACAGAAAAGCAGTATCACTGGCCCTTTTTATTTTTAAAAAGATAATGGGGCCAGGTGCAGTGGCTTATGCCTGTAATCCCAGCACTTTGGGAGACCAAGGCGGGCAGATCACGAGGTCAAGAGTTCAAGACCAGCCTGGCCAACATGGTGAAACTCCATCTCTACTAAAAATACAAAAATTAGGCCAGGCACGGTGACTCACGCCTGTAATCCCAGCACTTTAGGAGGCCGAGGCGGGCAGATCACGAGGTCAGGAGATCGAGACCATCCTGGCTAACATGGTGAAATCCTGTCTCTACTAAAAAATACAAAAAATTAGCCGGGCGTGGTGGCAGGTGCCTGTAGTCCCAGCTACTAGGGAGGCTGAGGCAGGAGAATGGCATGAACCTGGGAGGCGGAGCTTGCAGTGAGCTGAGATCACGCCATTGCACTCCAGCCTGGGTGAAAGAACGAGACTCCGTCTCAAAGAAAAATAATAATAATAAAAATACAAAAATTAACTGGTCGTGGTGGCAGGCGCCTGTAATCCCAGCTACTTGGAAGGCAGAGGCAGGAGAATCTTTTGAACCTGGGAGGCAGAGGTTGCAGTGAGCTGAGATCGTGCCATTGCACTCCAGCCTGGGTGAAAGAATGAGACTCCGTCTCAAAGAAAAAAATAATAATAAAAATACAAAAATTAACTGGATGTGGTGGCAGGCACCTGTAATCCCAACTACTTGGAAGGCGGAGGCAGGAGAATCGTTTGAACCTGGGAGGCAGAGGTTGCAGTGAGCTGAGATCATGCCATTGCACTCCAGCCTGGGTGACAGGGCAAGACTCCATCTCAAAAAAAAAAAAGAAAGATAATGGAAGAGGTAGCCACCCACAGGTCATGGGATCTTGGACAAGCCCCTTCCTGCATTTCATAGCTAAGGAAACAGGATCATAAATGTTAATCACAGGTACCCACAGTAGAGAGGTTTTATGAAAATAAAATACAAGACCAAATTCAAAGAGCTTTAAAAACCACAGAGCCAGACAAATGTGAGAGGTTATTATGAGCAAACAATGACATTACAGAAGTGAAAGTGCTCAGTGCCATCAAGAACAAGGGCTCTATTTCACTCCCATGTGTCACCATAATAAAGACAGAGTCCCTGATCTCAAAGGCATCAATTTTGCCCCGCTGGAAGCCTTCAGAAAATGTTAAAATTGTAATTCATTAATAGAGCAGCATCCTAAAAGTTCCTGCCATTTCCAGGAATCCAAACAACTGGTTTTAGGTCCTAAAGAATTGGAATCATTAAGAAATTTAAAGTACTAATAGAGTTTTTGGTAGTCCTACAAGTTTAGGTTTCTGCATGGTTAAAAAACTGAAAGACAGATAATTTTTTAATTGGTTCCCTTTTCCCAGTTCTTTTTGTTCTAATCCAAGAATTGTTCCAGTCCATATGCTTCCTTCAATCAAAATGTCCCCAAGTTTATGGAATGGGCTTCCCTTGTCCCCACTTAACAGCTCAAGAGTATCACTGTTATATTCTTTTTTTCCTTTCAATTTTGTTTTGTGACTCTGGAAAAATACTGGATACTTTCAATATCTAATACGATATGATCTCATGATAGTTTCATATTATTTTCAATATCTAATATGTAAAATTAAGTAATCTGATATTTTTAATGTTTACTAGCAGACAAATTAATTACAGAAGTGCCAGGAAGACTCAAGGAATTGGAAATTAGGGTTTAATTAGTGGTTGCTTAGAACAGCTCTTCTCAAAAATCACCTGGACAACTTGCTGAAACACAGGCTGCTGGGTCTCATCTCCCCAGTTGCTGAGTCAGTACATCCAGGTGGGACAGCATGATTTGCACTTTTAACAACTTCTAATAACTCACAGGGTATGGTGAAGGCTGCTTGTCCTGGGACCACACTTGAGAACCACTTATTTACATGGTTATTGGAAGAGCCAAGAAAGACAAACCACAGAAGCCTTCTCTTCTGTCTTTCTTGGGATGTGGGTTGCTCTGATGTTGAAGTGGATGGGGTTAGGAAGTGACTGGGAGAGACACTGTAAGCCAGGATGACAGGTTTCATTTTTAAAATCTTTGCCAGAGTTTCCTTCTTTAATCCAAGCTTTATCTCATGAGCAAGAAACCTGGCAAGACCAGGTTCTAACTCTCTCTATACCACCCTGGGATTCCAAAAGGACCTTCCATAAGAAGAAACAAAGGGGGCCTGGCACGGTGACTCAGGCCTGTAATTCCGGCACTTTGGGAGGCCGAGGTGGGCGGATCACGAGGTCAGGAGACCGAGGCTAACACAGTGAAACCCCGTCTCTACTAAAAATACAAAAAAATTATCCAGGCGTGGTGGCAGGCACCTGTAGTCCCAGCTACTCGGGAGGCTGAGGCAGGAGAATGGCGTGAACCCAGGAGGCGGAGCTTGCAGTGAGCCGAGATCACTCCGCTGCACTCCAGCCTGGGCGACAGAGCCAGACCCCGTCTCAAAAAAAAAAAAAAAAAGAAGAAGAAGAAACAAAGGGGACAAGGCTACTGGGGGAAGTCACCAGTACCGGTAACTATGACAACACCCAAACAATTCCTGCAACGTTCAAAGGTTCCTAAGAAAGGAGAGTCTGTTGTCCTATCTGGTGGCATCCAGTCCCCAAGAGGAAAGCAATCTCTGTTGCTACAATCCGCAAACTACTAGAAGCCATGCTCTCTGCTTTGCCTATTGCTGGCTGCACGAACATCATATGTATACATATTATACTTATATGTACATACATATATATACATATGTGTATACATATATATGTAAATTTTCAATAGCCCATAGAAGATCATTGATATATCTTTATTACAGATATATAGTTCAGATCAGGAAATATTAAGTTACCAACTCCTAAAGCAACCATTTTATTTCAAGCAAGCCAATCCTACTACCATGACCCAACTTAATTGGGCCAAAGAAAGATGCCTGATTAAGGACTATGTCAAATCAAAAGGGAGATGACCCACCCACCCTCATGGAGTCCCCCGCTGCTTGGGAAGGCTGAGGACATGGCACAGATGGGCTATGTAGGATGTTAGGCAAATCCCCTCTCCTCCCTGGGCTTTAATTTCTTCTTCTAGAAAGCTAGATTTCATTCTCTCAGAAGCACTTTTGGTTCCGACGGCCATAAACACAGTAACTTTCTGTTCTTTTGCATGCCACTACTGGGCCCCTTCTCTTTGTGCTATGCAAGGAACTTGCCCCATCATCAGATTTGAGTGGGGGAGTTTGGGGGCTCCAGAAGGCCAGGAACAGTCCTTAAGAAGCCAAGGCAGACTTCAGAATATACAGTCAGACTCAAATGGCAAGGAGCTTAGACAATATCACATTGTGGAGTTTAAAAACATGCATTTTTAACAGCCTGGGCTTACTGAGTCAGCGATCTGGAACATTCTCAAGAGACTAAAAATACCCTGAAAGTGGACTGAATTTTAAACTAGGCTTTAAAAAACTTTCTATGTGAAAACAATTGAGTATTTCTTCTTTAAAACAGTTATCCATTTTCTTTACTTCGATTTTCACAACTGGAATTGGTAAGTATAGAGGAAGCTCCAGCCTGAGATGGGGAATTGAACGTCATGGTTCAAGGGCTGTCCAGTCCTAGCGTCGATAGCAAGGGATGAAGATTTATAACTTTAAATCTCTCAAGCAATTTACATTTTCAAAGCGAAGAGGTAAAATGCTTTCTCTTTTCTTTCTGACAGTTTCAGGATTCTCTTTCATAGCATCAAATAGCAGGACAAAGGGTTCTTTTCAACCAGGAGGTTAGTATCTGCCAAATGCTTAGCTCTTAGCATTGCCTGGCTTTCCCCAGCAAGACATGAACAGCAGATCCGTAAACAGTCTGAAACATCCAGTAAAATGGATATCTGAGTCCCTAACTATCACCACCCCACTGGCTTCATGCAACCTTTCCCTAATTCACACTAAAGTAATACAGAAACATAAAAAAAGGCAGTGAAGGAAAGCTACTGTCTGAATCTCAGCATAGAGCAGAAGAAGCTGGATATAGAAAGTGCTTTCCATGGTTTTCTCAAGCGTGCTCTGAATGCAGGAGCGGACAGTGAGGGAGGCCCAGAGACCCAGGGCCTGTCACTAACCAGAAAACCACAGCATTGAGAAGCATTCTCCGCACCTTCCAAGAGAACGTTCTTACCACTGTTTGTGGGGTGCAGCCATTTACTCTGGGCTACTTGCTTAGGAGAGGATGCTGGACTCTCAAGGTGAATATGGCCCATCAATCCGGCAGCAAACACCCTTTTTAAAGCTAAGAATCTTTTTTCAGGTTGGAGCAGCCTTTTCAACTGTCCTGCCTCAGCTGGGACATAACAAAATACCACAGCCTGGGTGGCTTAAACAAGTCAAACGACAATTAAGTAGGGTCACTTCAAAAGAATAGGAAATGTTTATAAACAGACACTCAATCTTTAACAATAAATAGTAGGATTTCTGTTGCAACATTAAACATGTTACCTCTTTTCAACTTAGTACAGCATGTTAAAATGTTTGTAAGACCTATATAGCTGTCTGATTTCTTTACATGGTTAAAGAAGTGCGTGCATGCTTTGGCATTTTGTTATGACTTTTAAGAATGACAAAACGGCTAAACTGTATGTGATAGAAAACAAACAGCATGAAAGAAAGGAATAAATGAAAATAAGGATCACAATATTCCAAAGGTCAGGGAAATAGGCAAGCTGACATCAGTGTGGCAGAGTATAATGTAGGCAATTTATGGCAAAACTGGCAAAACGGAGAGAGTGCTACAATGTAAACGATTGAGGTCAAAGATTAAACACATAAAATAATACCAAATCTTGCCAGGTCAAAAAGGGTTCACTACTCAACACTTGAGACCTCTCCTGTTACAAGGGCTACTTACAGGAAATACACATGAAACAAAAAGCCACAGGGGACAACACAAGTGCGAAACTGAGCAATGGGATCCAACCTGAGCCCCTTCTCTGGTGGATGAGACAACAGGGACTTACATGGCTGCGGCGGACACCAGGAGCGTGCCACCCAGGTCCCCGTGGATCCCTTTTACAGGTTAGGGGCATCTTTCCCCAGCTTCAGTGTGCTTTAGGTTTCCAACAACCCAGAAATGCAACTCCTTTTTCAAGGATTGTCTTTGAGATTGTACTAGAAACACAGCTGCCAGAATACATAAGCTAGAAGTGGCTAGAAGTGCCCATACCCACAGTGGGCATGGCCCTGAGTCAATGACTGACAGATGTGAGAGCAAAAAAGCCCTGCTCCCTGAGTCCCAGGGACAAAGGAAAAATGTGCAAAGGTATAGCGTACACTCCAGAGTCACCCTGTGCAATCCGGAACTTAGCCTGGAACTCCCTGGAACTTAACCTAAAATTATACCCCCTCCTACCTGATGTTCCTCCAACTCAACTTTACTCCCCTGGAACCAGAAATAAATCATTTGTGTAGGAATCCTCATGTAAGCGTCTGGTCCCGAAGACCTGACCTGAGACAAGCACCCATGTGAACCAGGCACCGGGCCAGGCACTGTTGGGGAATTAACCCCTCAGAGGGGAATCCTGCCTCCACTCAAGAAACATACACACCTAGTTGGGAGCCTGAGACATGAGCAATGAAAATTGAACTACGTGAGATACGATTTTCATGCTGAAAAAGTACTTTGGATTCAGAGGAGAGTGTGAATACAGGTATCATTATAAATTGTTTTTATTAGTGGAGAATCAGAACCTAGGATGGCCAGGTAATAGAGGACAAATCTCTGAATGCCACACTCAAGGAATGGAGACCCTAATGATCCTAAACCCCAGCTTTTACCATTCTCCTCCCTTGCCCCAGGGTCTCCAAATGTCTTCTGGGTGGCCTGCAGACCTGAGCAAGATGAGTGAATGACAGGCACAGTGATAGAGTTTAGATCTGTGTCCCTGCCTGTCTCACGTTGAAATGTAATCCCTAAAGATGGAGGTGGGGCCTGGTGTCAGGTGACTGGATCATGAGGGTGGCTTCTCATGAATGGTTTAGCACCATCCCCTAGTGCTGTTCTCCTGATAGAGTTATCACAAGATCTGGTTGTTTTAAAAGTGTGTGGCACTTCCACCCCCTCTCTTGGTCCTTCTCCTGCCAAGTAAGATGCCTTCTCCCCTTTTGCCTTCTGTCATAAGTAAAAGCTCCCTGAGGCCTCCCCAGAAGCAGATGTTCCCATGCTTCCTGTACAGCCTGCAGAACCATGAGTCAAGTAAATCTCTTTTCTTTGTAAATTACCCAGTCTCAGATATTTCTTCAGAGCAATGAGAGAACAGACTAATACACACAGCAAGGCCAAAGGCCACCTGCCACAGTGTCCAGACAGGAGACAACAGCAAGAATGGAGAAGAAATACAGGTGTTGGTTGTGAAGGAAATCTAGGGGACTTGGTAACAGATGTGACAGGGAGAAGGAAGAGATGGTTAGTACATTAGTCAGCCCAGGCTGTCATAACAATGTTCCCTAGACCGGGTGGATTAAACAACAGAAATGTGTTACTCGGCGTTCTGGAGACTGGAAGCCCAAGATCAAGGTGTCAGCAGGGCTGGTTTCCTCTAAGGCCTTTCTCTCCTTGGCTTGTGGATGGCATCTTCTCCCTTTGTCTTCACATGGTCCTTCCTCTGTGTGTATCTGTGTCCTAATATCCTCTTCTTATGGAACACCAGGCAGACTGAATTAAGGCCTACCCATATGAACTCATTTTATCTTAATCACCTCTTTAAAGATCCTGTCTCGAAATAGTCACCTTGAAAAGTAATGTGGGGTTAGGACTTCAACATATGAAATTGGGGGTGGGGGTGGACAATTCATCCCTTAAGAGTTAGCAATATTATGGTGGGTTTGATTCCAGAAAGACTCTATTTGAGGGGATGGCCACACATCCCAAGTATGAATGTCCGGCAGGTGTATCACAGACCTGGGCATAATCTTCAGGAGAGAGGCCTTGGCTACAGGAGACTAGAAGATCCTGCTTGCTTGCCCTACTTCAGGGGGGTATCCCACGGTGTGTGCTGTCTGGGAAAACACAGGCATAGCAACTCATCCCAGGTTTGCAAGCTCAGAAACTCAATTGTATCTATTCAAGTGCTGAACAAGCCCCCCATCAGTCAGTTCCCTTGCCAAGCAAACCCCAAAGAGGCTGCTTTATAAATGAGAGTCTCTATTTAATAATTTACTCACAGAGATTCCTGGCAGGATAATGCACACCAGTCATTTCCATAGGTCACACCTTTCCATGGACTACTTTGCTGTCTACCCTTTCCACCTCCCTGTCATTCCCCAACTGGTAGTAAACTTTCTGGGGCCTGGGACTGTGTCCCACTCAATCTCATAGCTCTTTTTATTCAGTCCTAAATGTACCTAACTAATACGTGTATCCTCCCCAGCATCTAACACAGTTTCTTTCAGGGAGCAGGGGTCAATAAATCAGCATCAATAGTTATGCAGAGAAATGGGTAATGATCTCTAACAGGTTCACAGTAGTTAAGAGCACAGACTTCCATGATCTGCATCTTGTCTTTACCAAGTATTAGGTGTGTGACCCTCCCTGAGTAGAATTAGCTACTCCATGCCTCAGTTTCCTCATCTTATCCAATAAGGGTGATAATTACTTTTATCATCCACCTCATCAAGTTGTTGTGAGCATTAAATGAGTTAATACATGTAGAAGGCTTAGAGTAGCACTCAGTGCACAGTCAACCTATATGAGTACTGGGAATTGTTTATATCCATCATGTGCTTGACACATTACCTAGGTTGTCTCATTAAACCTCCAAACAATGGTTTGAGGTGGATGTTGCCATCCCACCCTAAAGAGGAGGAAGCCACATCCGATGAAGGTAAGTAACATCCAGATGACTACACAGCTGGCAGGCAGCAGAGACAGAAGGTGAGCTCAGAAGGGCTGAGTCCCATGCCCATTCTCTTCCCACTGCACCATAAGAGAATTCTCGCTCAAGAATGTTACCAGCCTCAGCTGGACACGGTGGTTCACACCCGTAATCCCAGTGCTTTGGAAGGCCAAGGCGGGTGGATCACGAGGTCAGGAGATTGAGACAATCCTGGCTAACACTGTGAAACCCTGTCTCTACTAAAAGTATTTTTAAAAATTAGCTGGGTGTGGTGGCACGTGCCTGTAGTCCCAGCTACTCAGGAGGCTGAAGCAGGAGAATCACTTGAACCCAGGAGGCAGAGGTTGCAGTGAGCCAAGATCGCACCACTGCACTCCAGCCTGGGTGACAGAGCAATACTCCGTCTCAAAAAAAAAAAAAAAGAAGAAGAAGAATGTTCCCAGCCTGTCACAGAGAACCCCATGGGCACTAAGAGTCAGGAGGTGAAGCCAATAGAGCATCAAGATCTACCCAAATATAAGGGGGTTCAGAGATGTGATCATGTCCCAAATCCTACTCTATATGGTTGCAATGCTACATACTGTGTCAACAGCATATCCAAGCTAAAAAGCTTTTCATGTGCATCATCCAGCAGGCATCCCTAGCATTCAGGGGCCCAAAATGTCCCCCTTGGCACTCAGCTGAACCATCAGCATGCCAGCAATACCCATGTAACTCCTACATCTGGAAAGCAGATGACAGTTGGGCTCTCAGCAGCTGGTCAACAAAGTAGACTGTGACTAGGACAGGTTGTCACTGTGCCTTAGAGAATCCCAAGCATTCCCATTCCTTTAGCTCTGGGATGACAAACAGACAGTGTCCGTGCTAACTCTAATTAATTAAAAGTGACTGTCTAGAATCTGTGTTTTCCAAAGAATTCCATGGCTAAGACTGGGCTCAGTAGAGAAGAGCTCCACGATTGACTAGTGATGTCTGCCCAGGATACAAGAGGGAGAGGAGAACACTAGATGAAGGTTTTCCAACCCTTCCTCAGGCCAAATCACCTTGTGATATGGTTTGGCTCTGTGACCTCATTCAACTCTCATCTTAAATTGTAATCCCTACGTGTTGAGGAAGGGACCTGGTGAGGGCGATTGGATCTTGGGTGTGGTTTCCCCCATACTGTTCTGGTGATAGTGAGTGAGTTCTCACAAGATCTGATGGTTTAAAGGTGTGTAGCAGTTCCCCACTCTCTCTCACTCTTCTGCCACCATATAAAACGTGCCTTGCTTTCCTTTCACCTACCACCATGACTGTAAGTTTCCTGAGACCTCCCCAGCCATGCAGAACTGTCCATTAAACCTCTTCTCTTTATAAATTACCCAGTCTCAGGTGGTTCTTTACAGCAGTGTGAAAACAGACTAATATACCTTTAATTCACTTAGGTATTGAAGAAGCACCTGGTATCCATATACTACCATACTAGAACATGAAAACATGTATATGACATGATCCCTGCCTTCAAGAAAAGACACACAGAGGTAAGAAACCAAACAAAAATATAAATACAAGCCAAGCACGGTGGCTGCTGCCTGTAATCCCAGCACTTTGGAAGGGTGAGGCAGGAGGATCACTTGAGCCCAGGAGTTCAAGGCTGCAGTGACCCATGATCGTGACACTGTTTTCCAGCCTGGGTGACAGAGTAAGACCCCATCTCAAATATATATACACACACACACACACATACACACACAAATTATGTGTTAAGCATGGGGAAAATTCTCTTTTAAAACCCTGTCTACTCAGTTTTATAAAGGTTGGGGTCTTCAAGGACTCATTTTTCTCAACATGCCTTAAAAGTACTGTCAGTTGGTGGCGGGGCGTGGTGGCTCACACTTGTAATCCCAGCACTTTGGGAGACCGAGGTGGGTGGATCACAAGGTCAGAACATCAAGACCATCCTGGCTAACATGGTGAAACCCCGTCTCTACTAAAAAATACAAAAAATTAGCTGGGCATAGTGGCGGGCACCTGTAGTCCCAGCTACTCAGGAGGCTGAGGCAGGAGAATGGCATGAATCTGGGAGGTGGAACTTGCAGTGAGCTGAGGTCATGCCACTGCACTCCAGCCTGGGTGACAGAGCAAGACTCCGTCTCAAACAAACAAAAAAAGTACTGTCAGTTGGTGACAGCTGCCTTTTATGGAGGCCAAGCTATGCAAACCAAACTATGAAAAACTTTAAGAGTAAAAGGGACCCTGGATGCCATTTAGCTTGGTCACTTGCCACTATGGAAGCTCCTTCAGCAACAACCCAGCATGCTTGCTCAGTGCCTTCATCTACCAGCTGAGGAAGGCTGCCCACTCCAGCCTGATCCACCGTGATTGCTGGGAAGTGTTTCCTTGGACTTCACCAAAATCTTCTTCCTCTCATTTCCATCCAGCTGTCCTAAACTCTGTCTTTCAGGGCCATACAGAACACAAACAACTCCTGCTCAACGTGACAGTTTTTCTAATCTCTATAGATGGTTTTCATATTGCCCCTCAGTCTTCTCTACTGCCAGTTAAACAGCCCAAGACTTCTAAGTATTTTCCAGATGACATGGTTTCAGATCACCTAACCTCCCTTGGGCTCCCTTTCTTGGGTCATCTTTGATCTTCTCAACACAGAGAGGATTCCAGGCTCTGTTTAGATTCCTCCTCCCTTTTCCTCTTGTCAGAATTTGCCTCCAGGTAGAAAGCCAAGGCACTTATAGAGTTCATTTCACTTATGTCCATTTTCCCAGGGATCACAATCATATACTTCCTGAAATAAGTTATTTTATGTATCTGGTCCACTTTCTAGTTACTTACAGTGGGAGGATAAGTCTGGTTCTTGTTATCACATTATGGCTGAAACTGGACATCCACACATATTCAAACAAAGCTTTTAATATTTTACCATTAAATGTGATATTATAAACATTACCCTTAATATTGGGGGCAAGCAGGGGTGCTTGATACCACCATGTCTTTACAAAATTATACTGGAGTACCTAGGGAAAGCAGTAAGGCATAAAAAAAATACAAAGATTGGAAATGAAGGAAAAGAATGTATCATCATTTGCAGTTTCATGTTTGTCTAGATAAAAATCCCAAAATATCTACACAAAAATCCTAAAGTATATACATTTAAAATGAACCTTTAAAAAACATGATTGCATAAAATACTGCTAATGAAAGCAGCAAAAAATGTGAAGTACCCAAAAATAAAGCTAGCCACAAATGGAAAAGACCTCTATAGAGAAAATTATAAAAACTTTACTTGAAGAAATCAAGGACTTAAGAGACATACAATGTTCATGGATCAGAAGATTCAGTATTACAAAGATGAGAATTCCCCCCACTTGATATATGGTTTCAATGGAGTTATGATCAAAATTCCAGCAGAGCTTTTTTGGTACTTAACAAGTTGATTATAAAATTAGTATAATCTATACTAATTAAGTTCATGGGTATTGGTGTAGGGATATTCAAATAGAGCAATATAACTGAAAAGAGAGGCATAAAAGAGAGCCACATATGTAGAGAAACTTAGTTTATGATAGAGTTGGTATTGGAGATCAATGTGAACAGGACAGATATTTCAATAATTGGTTAGCCATATGGGAAATAAAAAGGAATGTGATTATGTGTTAGTCAGCCATGTTGCTGCAATTATGCTGTGTAACAACTTCCCAAATCTCAGTAACATAGATTTGTCACACAGAGGTCTATAAGTCAGTTGTGGCATACTGCAGGTCAGATCAGGTCTACTCCACATGTCTCTCATTCTCTGACCCAAGCTGAAGGAATGTGGCTACCTGGGGCATGCACTTCTCATGTTGCAGGTAAGGAATATACGAGAGTAAATCAAACCACACATTTAAGGTTTCCTATTGTGTGGGACATACATTATATCTGCTCACATTCTAATCACCAAAACAAGTCACGTGGTTAAGCTCAAAGACAGTGGGGAAGTGGAGTATATTCTGCCCAAAATGAATCATGGCACAGGCAGGAAGGAAAGAAAGAATTGTGAGCAAATAATACAAATTACTACAGATGCTAACTCACACCATACCAAAAAAATCAATTTAAGGAGGTTTAAAGACATAACTTAGGAAACATTTAAGAGAATATAGGAGAATATCCTTATGTCCTTAGGGTAAGAAAGAGATTCACAAATATGAAACATAAAACAGAAGCTATAAAAGATTGGTAATTTTAATTAAGAGCTGCTATTCATGAGAAAATCAAAGTGAGATAAGACATTCACAATATATATCAGCGGCAAAGAATTCGCATTCAGGAAACACAAAGTACCCCTATAAATAAACAAGGAAAAAATAGACCTATTCACACTAGGAACTTGGTATTTGACAGAATGGCATCAGAAATCAGTGAGGAAAATCTGGATTATTCAATACAGGGTGCTGATACAATTGGCTGGCTACATGGGGAAAGATAAAATGAGATCCCTACTTCACTCTATATGCCAAGATCAATTCTAAATAATTTTAAAAGCTAAATATGAAAAGCAGCATTTTATAACTTTGAAAGAAAATGTAGAGTCTCATTTTACATTGATAAGGAAAGAGTGTTTTAAATGAATATTGAAAAGATAAGTAAGTCATAAAAGTTGGTACGTTTGGCTACATTTTTTAAAAACATGCAAGTTTTTAAAACATGTAAGTCCAAAGACTCCTGGCCAAGCATGGTGGCTCATGCCTGTAATCCCAGCACTTTGGGAGGCCAAGGCGGGTGGATCACCTGAGGTCAGGAGTTCCAAACCAGCCTGACCAACATGGTGAAACCCCCTCTCTACAAAAATACAAAAATTAGCCGGGCATGGTGGTGCACGCCCGTGTGCCACCAGAGCAAGATTCCCTCTAAAAAGAACAAACCGAACTAACACAAAACTCCCTAAACAATGTTAAAAGTGAAGTTATAGAGCAGAATTTTTTTGTTGTTGTTTGTTTTTTGTTTGTTTGTTTGTTTGTTTGTTTTTGGAGATGTAGTCCTGCTCTGTCTCCTAGGCTGGAGTGCAGTCAGTGGCGCGATCTCGGCTCACTGCAAGCTCCACCTCCCAGGTTCCCACCATTCTCCTGCCTCAGCCTCCCGAGTAGCTGGGACTACAGGCGCCCACCACCACACCCGGCTAATTTTGTTTTTTGTATTTTTAGTAGAGATGGGGTTTCACCATGGTAGCCAGGATGGTCTCAATCTCCTGACCTCATGATTTACCTGCCTCGGCCTCCCAAAGTGCTGGGATTACAGGCGTGAGCCACCACGCCCGGCCGCCAGAAGATATTTTTAACACGCCAAGAAGACAAAGGATAAATATCCAGACTATTTTGAAGATGTCCTATACGCAGTACAAAACGCTGCTGAAGAGAGCTTGGTGCATTTGAAGAACAACAAAGTGTTTCTTGTGGTTGTAGCACAGAGTGGGGTGTGTGCATGTGTGTGTGTGTGTGTGTTACTCTCACACCTTTACGCAATAAATTCCTTTGACTTAGAATGCCCTTTCACCATTTTGTTCCTGGAGTCAGAAAATACCTCATGAAAATTAGCATGACCTTCCTTTATGCTTCTCCAGTTTGCTTTATATTCTCTATCAGACAAATTTGAAAATATTATAATTCACTGACAGTACCATTTTGCCTCCCACTACTCCCTACTCCCAATATGGGTTTTTCCTGTTTGTTTAAACAGTCTTTGAGCATCTGTCACATATCCAGCTCTGTCCTAGGTACTTTAGAATAAAGATGAATGCTTGGTTGCTGCCAGGCTATGTTGTAAATTCTAAGGAAGGGGGTTAAGGACAGGATTCTGTGAGGCAGTATGATGTGATCCCAGAGAGAGGAGAAAAGAAAAGCACATGTTCTAGATGTGTTTAAATTCTCATCAAATAGGAGGTGGTGATGCCATTCTCTTTGATGAGGAAGGAGATATGAAATCAGACACCCAAAGAGGCTTTCCGGAGGACATTCTAACTTTTGATAGATGTTTCCACCATCTGGGTGGCGTCCTCTTCTCCATCCCTCTGTTTTCTCAGAAGCAGCTACTGGGGTCCCAGAAGGATGCACACAGTGGCTATAGATGCTCACAGATCCACAGTGAAACACTCTTATCTAACCCTGGAAGGTTTTGCTGCTTGAAAACCTTTACACCTTCATCCTAAGATACAAAGTTGCAAATAGCACCAAGAGTTGGAAACAGATGCCAGCTGAAACCTAAGAACAGACACAGTGTATGAGCAGTGTCCTACCAGGACCACCACTCGGCTCTTGGCAGCGGCAGCCCTCCTCATGGCCGCTGGCAATGACCATTGCTTCGTCTTCTGAAAAGGAAAACTACCCAGTTGGCCAAGCCAGATCTCCAGGAAGGAGGTGTATCTGTCTCCTGCTTTGAGATCAGTCCTTCAAAGTAATATGTGAGTTGAACACACTGAAAATCTGTACCTAGCCCAGGTCAGTAGCTGAAAACAGCATGTATACAGTGACTTTCACCTATACTGTTAAAAGGTGGGTACATGCCCAATAAATGTTTATTGAGTGCCATTAGGTGCCTGGCACTGGGCCATGCACTGACAATGTGAAGACAAATGAGAAAGATAGGCTTCCTGCCGTCGTAGCGTTTACAGACAACTGGAGGCATGTGATGGTAAATTTTTTGCATCAACTTGGCTAGTACTGAGTTATTTAATCAAACACTGATGTAGGTGTTGTTTGTTTTGAAGCTATTTTATGGATGTGGCTAACATCTACAATCTGTTAACATTAAGTAAAATTGATTGCCCTTTTACTGTGTGGGAATGTCTCATCCAGTCAGTTAAAGGCCTTATGAACAAAACTAAGATTTCCCTGAGGAAGTAGAAAGTTGACCTCAAGATTGCAACATCAGCTCCTGCCTGAGAGTTCCAGCCTGCTGACCTGCCCTACTGAATCTGGACTTGTCAGTTCCCACAACCGCGTAATCCAGCTCCTTGAAATAAATCTGTGTGTGTGTGCGTGCGTGTGTGCGCGCGCGCGCACATGCCCGCATTCATCTCTGGCACAAGGAGACCCACATACAAAGGTGGTGTCCTAAGGGGTATGACTGGGGAAACTGCATGTTGTACTTAGCACTGTGAGCCTAAGGCAGACTGTCCAGATTGGAACCTTGGATCCATCATGTACTAGATGCACCATGACCTTGGGTCAACTCCTACATTCTCTAACCCTCAGTTTCCTCATCTGTAAAATGGAGATAGTATCTCCCTCATAGGGTTATGGCAAAGAGTCAAAGAGATTAAGTACCTTGTGATATTTAAGAGGTTAAATGCCCATGAACAGCACAGCAACTAAGTATGAAGCCAGGATTTAAACTCAGGTTTGTCTGTGTACTGTGTATGCCCTTTACCCTCTGCCATATCACCGTGGTCTTTGGGAATTACACTTCAGCTATCAGTTCTTTAACAGACACAGTTGCCGTAGACCACTCCTACATTGTTACAGCTTCCACTCTGCGCTACAGAGATGCCTCTTAAATGTATACCTTTAGCCTAATCCTGAGTTCCAGGTTTCCACTGCACTTTGCTACTTTGATATGATCCATTGGCTTCAAATCTGACATATCTTAAATTCAAGCTCATCATCGAAGCCTCACCACTGACAAGTCCTGGCTTCACTTCTCTCTAGTTACACGACCCCGGGAAAGCTACTAAACCCCCAATGCTCAGTTTTCTCACTTGTTAAATGGCAGGGTTTGCCGAGATCAGGAAGGTAGACATATATCACACATAGTTCTTATGTCTCTCTGTGTCTACAGTCCCTGTCTTGATGTCTGGTACATTGTGGGTATTTTATTGTACTTATTTATTCAGCATTTATTCATTCCCTGGCACTGATTTTGACTAATTTCACAATAAGATGCATGGATTTAGTCCTAACCCACCACTTGTAGGAAAACCATCGTTTCTTACTAAACCGAGTAAATTGGGTGCTCCAGTACGCAGTTGTTTCATTTACATCATATGTTCCTGTATTGCCATCTAGAGGACTAAGTGCAAGTTACAAGCAAGAGGGAAACCGGGGCTTGTAGAGAAAGGCAACATCCTAGAAGAAATGTTTAAAACATTAAGACTCGTCCGTAGCAGTTTGGATTTCAACAATTATGTGAAAAAAATAAATAACAGGATGTGTTTTAACTATAAATTAGAAATGAATGCCAGAGTAAGTTACCGGCTCATAAACTTATGATCTCTGTTAAATAAAATTTATACGAGGTCTTTGGTTTGAACTAAGTCCTGCACTAGGCCGTAGTAGACCAAACCAAAATGGAATTACCCACGGTAAAGTTCCAGGCCACCAAGCCAAAACTACGTTGTTTACCTGACCTTCCGAGAAATCAGGAGAGAGGGAGATAATAGCCACATCTCCAAACAGCCAGTTTTAGCCTGCCTGATAAGGAAGTCCCCTCTGCTTTAACCTTTACCAGGAAAGTAATTTTGAAACAACCAGTCCACTTTGTGTTCTTTGTTTCTGCATTCTTCAGCCTTTTTCTGGCTGTAAATACTCATTGCGCATGTTTCAGAGCAAAGCCCAATTCCCATGAATCATTCTTTGCTCCATTAAATTTATTTTGTTTAAAGTTTTTCTTCCATCATCTCTAACTTGTTCTAAACAAAATAAAAAATAAAATAAAATCAGCATTCTTTCCTGTAATTGACTGCTTTGCTGCATTTGGATTATCCATGCCATATACTAGATGAGAATCTAAATTAAAGAGGAACCACTTAACTAGGGGTTAGGTCTCCTGACTGCTCCACCTTTAGCTTAGCAATTCGGTTTTTCACCTGAGCAAGTTACCATTATCGAGTGCTTACTGTGGGCTTGGGACTATACTGAACATTTTACATGAGTTATCTCATTTAATCCTCACAAGCTCCTCCCACCTCGAGGGTATTTATTTGTGCTTATGACTCTGAGCCTGCAGCCTCATCTGTAAAAATGGGGTAAGTGACTTTCTCAAAGTCTAAAAAAGGATATTGAACTGGATCCACAACTCAGATCTGCCTGAATCAAATACAAGTTCTTAATGATTAGTTTACTAAATACAACAGCTTCTACATTCTAAGAATGTCACAAGGATGAAACAATTCGTGGAAAGCACTTTTTGGAGAAGCAACAATGTTTGAATGCTTACATAACGGAATGTTCACACAAAAAATAGGTGTCAAGTGGTGTATATTCTACTGGGATAACCAATCACTTCACAAAAGCATTCAGTAAGGATTGCTTTTTCAGTAAACAGTAGTAGTATCTTCTCTTTCAATCTGATTCCAGGTTTGTCAATTTTGTTAATCCTTTCAAATAACCAACTTCTAATTTTGTTGATTTTCTCTATTGTTTTTCCAGTCTTTATGTTTTTTATTTCCTTTCTAATCTATTATTTCCTTCCTTCTGCTTACTTTGATTTACTATGGTCATCTTCTAGTTTCTTAAGATGAAAGGTGAGACTGTTGATTTGAGATCTCTTCTTTAAAAAAAAAAAAAAAGTTTACAGTTACAGATTTCTCTATAAACACTGTTATGGCTGCATCCCGTAAGTGTTGGCATGTTTTGTTTCCATTTTCATTAATCTCAAAATATTTTCTAATTTCCCTTGTGATTTCTTCTTTGACCCATTGGTTATTTAGCAGTATGTTGCTTAATTTTCACATCTTTGTGAATTTCCCAAATTCCCTTGTGTTGATCATTTCTAATGTAATTCCATTTTGACCAAAGATTATACTTTGTATGACTTCAATTATTTTAAATTTATCGAAGCCTGTTTTATGGCCTAACATACAGTCTATCGTGGAGAATGTTCCATGTGCATTTGAGTAGAATGTGTATCCTGCTATTGTTGGACAGAGTCTCTACGGATGTCTGTTTGGTTTTTGTTTGTTTGTTTGCTTGTTTTTTGAGACAGAGTCTCACTTTGTTACCCAGGCTGGAGTGCCATGGCGTGATCTTGGCTCTTCGAGTCTTCCGCCTCCCAAGTTCAAGTGATTCTCCTGCCTCAGCCTCCCGAGTAGCTGGGATTATAGGCATGCGCCACCACACCCGGCTAATTTTTGTATTTTTAGCAGAGACAGGGTTTTACCATGTTGGCCAGGCTGGTCTCGAACTCCTGACCTCAAGTGACCTGCCCACCCCAGCCTCCCAAAGTACTGGGATTACAGACATGAGCCACCATGCCCAGCAGATTTAGTTTGTTTATAGTGCTGTTGAATCCTCTTTTTCCTAGTTGATCATCTGCCTACTTCTATGCATTACTATAAATGAAGTGTTGATGTCTCCAGCCACTATTGTTAGATTTTCTGACTTCTTTACCTTTAACTAGCAAAGAAACTCAGTTTTTCTTTCTAAATAAGAATTATCATTATCAAGTGCTTACCATATACCTGGGACTATGCTGACTCTTTCGCATGGATTAGCTCATTTAGTTATTAATAATTATTAAGAGTATATTGTTATGCCAGGCTCAGAAGCTCATGCCTGTAATCCCAGCACTTTGGGAAGCTGAGGCAGACAGATCACTGGAGGTCAGGAGTTTGAGATCAGCCTGGCCAACATGGTGAAACCCCATCTCTACTAAAAATACAAAAATTAGCCTGGTGTGATGGCGCAGGCCCGTAATCCCAGCTACTTGGGAGGCTAAGGCAGGAGAATTGCTTGAACATGGGAGTGGGTGGTAACAGTGAGCCGAGATAGTGCCACTATGCTCCAGCCTGGGTGATAGAGTGAGACTCCATCTCAAAAAAAAAAGAGTAAATTAATTGTTAATAATTATTAAACCATTTAGTTTTGTCAGCTTGTGTTTCATGTGTGGGATTTTTTAAGTGCATATTTGTTTTTAAGTGTTATGTCTTTCTGATGAATTGGTCCTTTTATCAATATGTGATGCCCTTCTTTGTCCTTTGAAACAATTTTTGCCTTAAAATCTACTTTGTTTGACATTAGCATAGTCACTCCAGCTATCTTTTCATTACTGTTTGCATGGTGTATCTGTTTCTATACTTTTACTTTCTACCTGTTTGTGTCTTTGAATCTAAAGTGTGCCTCTTGTAGACAGCATATAGTTGGATCATGTTTTTTGCCAATCTGTTTTTTTTTTTTTTTTTTTTTTTTTTGGTTTTTGGGGTTTTTTTTTTTTGTTTGTTTTGTTTTGTTTTGTTGAGATGGAGTCTCACTGTCACCCACGCTGGAGTGCAGTGGCGTGATCTCAGCTCACTGCAACCTCTACCTCCCGGGTTCAAGCGATTCTCATCCCTCAGCCTCCAGAGTAGTTGGGATTACAGGCACCCACCACCATATCCAGATAAATTGTATTTTGTATTTTTAGTAGAGATGGGGTTTCACCATGTTGGCCAGGCTGGTCGTGAACTCGGGACCTCAAGTGATCCGCCCACCTCGGCCCACCTGGGCCTCCCAAAGTTCTGGGATTATAGGCATGAGCCATTGTGCCCAGCCGCCTATCTGTCTTTTGATTGAAATATTTAACTGGTTTTCTTCTAATATAATTACTGATAAGGTGGGAGTTATTTGTGGGCTATCTGCTCTTTTCCTTTCATGCATCTTATGTCTTTTGATTTTATTTCTCCACTGCTTCCTTTTGTATTAAATAGGTATTTTCTAGTATATCATTTTAATTTCCTTCTTGTTCCTCTTATTGTATTTTTTGAGTTTTTTTCTTAGTGGTTGTCCTAGGGACTATGATTAATATCTTAACATAATCTAAGTTCAGATTAATGCCAAGCTAATTTCAGTAATACTTGAAAACTTTAGTATAGCTCTATTCCCTCCCTCCTCCTTTGTGCTATTATCGTACAAATTGCATCTTTATAAGTTATAACCCTATCAACATTATTTCATAAGTATTGCTCTATATAGTTGTCTTTTAGGTCAGACAGGAAAAGAATTACAAACAAAAATACATTTATACTGTATTTCATATTTACCTATGTAGTTACCTTTAATGATGCTTTTTATTTCCTCATGTGGATTGGAGTTATTGTCTAGTGTTCTTTCATTTCAGCCTGAAGGACTTCTTTTAGCATTTCTTGTAAGGCAGGTCTGCTAGCAGTGAATTCTTTAAGTTTTTATCTGGGTGTGTTTTAATTTCTACTTTTTTTTTTTTTTTTTTTTTTTTTTGAGAGGGGGGTCTCACTCTGTCACCCAAGTAGGAGTGCAGTGACACAATCAGGCCTCAACCTGCCAGACTCAAGTGATCCTCCCACCTCAGCCTCCTGAGTAGCTGAGACCACAAGCACATGCCACCACACCCAGTTGTTTGTTGTATTTTTTGTAAAGATGGCTTTTTGCCATGTTGCCCAGGCTGGTCTCAAAATTCCTGGGCTGAAGCAATCCTCCTGCCTCAGCCTCCTAAAGTACTGGGATTACAGGTGTGAGCCACCATGCTCACCCTTTCTTACAGTTTTGAAGGATAGTTTTGCTAGATCTAAAATTCTCTGTTTTCTTTTAGCACTTTGAATATGTCATTCTACAGCCTTCTGACCTCTGTAGTTTCTGATGAGTGGTAGGCATTTAATCTTATTGAGGATTCCTTATATGTAATAAGTTGTTTTCCTCCTGCTACTTTAACGATTCCTTTTGTCTCTGGCTTTTGACAGCTTGATTGTAATGTGCTTAGTAATAGATCTCTGAGTTTATCCTACTTATAATTTGTTGAGCGTCTTGAATGTGTGGCTCATGTATTTCATTGAATTTAGGAAGTCTCAGTCATTATGTCTTCAAATATTATTTCTGCCTTTTTCTCTCAGTTTTCTGGAACCCCTATAATGCGTATGTTAGTAACTTGATAGCATGCCACAGATCCCTCAGGCTCTGTTCATTGTTCATTCTTTTTTCTTCCTGTTCCTCAGACTGGATAATCCCTATTTGTCTTATTTTCAAGTTTGCTGATTCTTCTGCCTGTTTAAATCTGTAAACTCCTCTAGGAAATTTTTCAATTACAATTTTTTAGCTCCAGAATTTCTTTCATGATTTCTGTTTACTGATATTTTCACTTTGTTTACACATTATTTTCCTTTCTAGTGTTCTTTGTCCATGGTTTCCTTTAGGTTTTTAAGCGTATTTAAAGGCTGACAAACTTTTTGTTTACTAGATCTAATGTCTGGGTTTTCTCATGGATGGTTTGTTTTCTGGGCTTTTCCCCCCCCATATATAGGCAGACATAATTGCTGTTTCTTCACATCTTTTGTTGTTGTTGAAAACTGGAAAATTTAAATAATGTAAGGTGGCAACTTTGCAAATCAGATTTGTCCCACACCCTCCACCCTTGTAGGGTTTGTTACTATTTGTTGTTGTTATTTTTATTGCAATGGTGGTATGTCTAGTACCTTTCCAGGACTAATTCTGTTTAGTCTGTATTCTTTGTCATGTTGGAGTCACCGAAATCTCTGCCTGGTTACTTTAGTCTTGAGCATGTGATTAGACAGGGATTTCCTTAAGTGATTGAAGCAGTAAGTCTCTCACCTTACCTGACTTTCTAGCTCCCGAGAATATTTTGGCACTTTTCAAAGCCTCTATAGACATCACACTCCCCTTATTTTTAAGTTTTCTGGCCAGTCTCTCATTTGTCCCAGCTAGTATAGCCATGTCAGGCAACTGTGCTGTTTAAATAATTGCCACCAATTGTTTCTGACAAACAACCTGAGGATACTTTCCTCAATGAGTGACCTGAGTTGGGTTAAATGAAGACAAGCCCTGTGATTGGGACTATTCCAGGGAGCTGCCAGGCAGGTCAAGGAGTAACAAATCTCCGGAGATGGAGCTTCTTAGATAACTCCAAACCTATCTTAGAGGGACTGTAAATTCCTTCAGTGGCTTGTAAGCTACTGGTTTTCACAGCTACTGTGGTCTCAAGGTTGCTGATTTTCAAGGCTACTGTGGAGGTGAAGAGAAGAAGATGGGGACAGGACAAGTTAAAACACCACAAAGCTTACTGATCAGAGATTCAGCCTTTTTCTCAAACACATTTTCTTTGGGTTGTTGCAATCCTTTGGTTAATTTCCAGAGTTTCAAAAAGTTTATTTTGATCATTTCTGCCAGTGTACTCGTTGATTTTATGCAGAATCAGATATTCAAAGATCCATACTCCACCATTCCGGAAATGTTTCTCTAGGATTTTTTTTTTTAATGAGATACATAGGATTTCTCTTAAATTAATATAAGCAGCATCTACTACATTCACTTAGAACACTACACATTACCACCCATGATAGACCATCTAAATGAGAAAATTGTTTCTCTTATTTCATGGAACGTCCATGCTGATTTCCAAAGCACATGGCATCTACCTTCAGTGAACAACACAGAATATTAGAACACCAGAGTTCAAGTTCATGTCTATCCACTCTCCAGCTCCAACTAAGAGGGCCTAAGGGACAGACTGTTCATCAATGACTATAGACTAATGGTTTTCACCCCTTCAGGCTCACAGCCACTTTTTATCAGAA
Organism: Rhinopithecus roxellana; assembly: GCF_007565055.1. NCBI lineage: Eukaryota > Metazoa > Chordata > Mammalia > Primates > Cercopithecidae > Rhinopithecus > Rhinopithecus roxellana. The sequence goes on along the minus strand of NC_044567.1, from coordinate 34,145,745 downwards.
ATATTTTAAAATATGTTTTATTATTCTAAAACACAAACAATATAACTTAACCTCAGGCATATTTTTAATCATCTATCATGATTAAAGGTATCTTTAATATCTAACTGTAATGTAACAGAGAAATAAAAGGAAGCAACTTATAGTATGTAATTCAATCTGGAAATGGCCAAAACTCCTGATGACACAATAATTAGGTGCTTGCATATGTACATATAATTACCATTAATGTGCCCACTACAAATGCAGACTACTGCAGTACTTTTGACCTGGAACTCAAATGCCACAAGCAATGTTGCCACTACTGAGTTTTTAAAATGATAGAAAACTCTTGGTTACGTACTGAACAAAGATACAACCTTCCCTCACTTAACTGTTAATTGCATTTTTGGGCAAAACAAGTATTGCAGATCTGCAACAACAAAAATATGAAATGGAGTTATAAGCTCAAAAAATTGTCGATGTCCACCAGTCAGAGATCTTGAGGAACAGATCTCATTGAATCGAGTTGGGTTTATCAGCATGCTTTTGCACAAGAGAGATCATACAGCATGGGGAACCATGGAGTGCCTCAGTATGAGAGTGCTGGGAAGGGCTTTTTATAGGACTTGGGGTTGTGTTGGGTGATTTCAAGAAGGGCTCCATGAATCCTAGTTTTACTCTGGATTGAGTGCTTTCAGAAAGCAAGGGCAATTCTAAATGAGTGTAAATATTAAAATTTTTAATCTAGGCGGAATAAGGAACAGAGTGATCCAATGGGTAATGAACCAACTATCACACATGTAAGCCAAGAGACAGGAATGTTTGGTCGCTCTATGATTTACACAGAATCTTGCTTCTAAGTTTAACATGACTATGGAGTGTCTTAATTTTTGTCTTCCTCCACCACATTCAGAGTGGCCTTGTCAGATGTTGGTGTTCTATAAAATTGTTTATATTCAACAGAATAGCCTAGCCATTAGAGCCAGGTCAGCTTCCAACTGACAGCTGTAAGGGTTGCTTTTCTTTTCTCATTATAAACAGGATTTCCATGTACATAATTATTCAGCGAGGTACAAAGAAGTCATGAGATACAGGACAATTCTTTGCTGTCTAAAATTGTCCTATGCTATTTAGGCACCTAGCATCTGTATTCACTTTCATTCACATTTCATTGGCCATTGTTCACTCACATTTCATGGCCTCAAGTGAATTAAGGAAGCTGGGAAATGTAGAACAAATGGAACGTTTAGTGAGCATTACTATCTCTACTATATGCAACCTTCAATAAATCATTTTACTTCTCTCAGTATTAGTTACCTACCTGTAACATGAGGTTACATGGTACATAATGGTCATTCTTCCCTCTTGGGGAGAATCATATGAGATAATACATAAAAGAACTTTAATAAGCTCTAAGAGTTACAGAGATTTAAAAAGGCCCATAGTACCTATATGTTGGAATTAATGTGCCATCACCTCTGCGCGCACACACACACATCCGTACCTATCTATTTAGAGGTCTGGGTCAAAGAATAGACACTCTAGGGGATGTGGAATTAGAATGTGATTTTACAGGGCTGGGCACAGTGGCTCACACCTGTAATCCCAGCACTCTGGGAGGCTGAGGCAGGCGGATCACCTGAGGTTGGGAGTTCGAGACTAGCCTGACCAACACAGAGAAACTCCATCTCTACTAAAAATACAAAATTAGCTGTGGTGGCGGATGCCTGTAGTCCCAGCTACTTGGTCTGCTGAGGCAAGAAAATCGCTTGAACCCGAGAGGTGGAGGTTGCAGTGAGCCACGATCGTGCCACTGCACTCCAGTCTGGGCAACAAGAGCGAAACTCCATGTCAAAAAAAAAAAAATGTGATTCTACTTTCATTTTACTAGCACCATTCAGTCAATTCACCTGTATCCAAGGCTGACCAGGGACAACAGAGAGGAAAACCACTTATCCTCAGTCTCCTAATTTCTTCAGTCTTGATGAAATGATGAAAGTGTCACAGATTTTATTTTCCAAAGAGTATCTCCCATCCCACATACTCTTATTATAATGTAATCTTAACACTCCTCTCATCAAGTACTGGGCTCTATGTACCCTTCTATTGAAGCTGGATGGACCTTGGTTACTGCTTCATCCAATGAAGTACGACAGAAGAGACATAATGTGAATTCCAAGACTAGTCGTTAAAATGCCATGCACTTCTCTTGCTCTCTTGGAAGGCTCATTGTTAGAACCCAGTGCCAGGTTGTGAAGAAGTCAAATGTGCCCTCAGGGAGAAACTAGACAGTGTAGGTGTTCCAACCAACAGCCTAGCTGACGCCACAGCTGACAGCCAATGTCAACCTCCAGGTCAGTGGCTGAAAAGCTCCATGCCACTTCCTGGCTCCTTCCCCAGCCATCACTGTGCTCCATCCAAATTCCTGTCCTACAGAATTTGTGAGCATAATAAAATGACTTGTTTTTCACCAGTACCAGTAATTCTGGGGGTGGAGTTTTATGTAGCAACAGCATCTGGGACAGTGCAACTCAGTGGCAACTATAATATTCACTTAAGTACTACATAAAGATCAACTATGTATTTACTAAATTATTATATCTCTAATACTGTACTAACAACTGGAGTGTACTGTACTAACAACTCCAGTTAGTACAATATGGAAAGTTAGTACAAATGGAAATAATCATGGATAATGCTCAAAAGTGCACTGTATTGACAAGAATCCAGTTAGGCTATGACCAACAGAGAAGTCAGAACAATAACACTTGGAGAAGATAGTTCCCTTCACTTTTATTAAAAGTTCAGACAGCTGGCCAGGCATGGTGGCTCACGCCTGTAATCCCAGTACTTTGCGAGGCCGAGGCGGGCAGATCACGAGGTCAGGAGCTAGAGACCATCCTGGCTAACATGGTGAAACCCCGTCTCTACTAAAAATACAAAAATTAGCCAGGCGTGGTCGCAGGGTGGTAATCCCAGCTAGTAGGGAGGCTGAGGCAAGAGAATCGCTTGAACCCAGGAGGCAGAGGTTGCAATAAGCCGAGGTCACACCACTGCACTCCAGCCAGGGTGACAAGAGCAAAAGCTCTGTCTCAAAAAAAAATTCAGACAAGTTCAGGGATGCTATACACAAGATGGGATTCAGACAATACCTACCTCATTTATCTGCCATTCACAAAACGAAGCCTTTACTACATAGTCCAAGATGGCTGCTCTAGTTCCTGCACTGTGTCTACCTTTCAGGAGAAAGGGGGAAGGGATGGGCATGCCTCCTCCTTTTAAGGATACCTCCTGGAAATGTTATCCATTGGCCCGAACTCGGTCATGTGGCCACACCAAGATACAGTGATAAAACTTGGGAAAAGTTTTCTTTATTCCAGGATGCCATGCCCTAGCTAATTAGGTGGTAAATCTGTAGAAGGGGAAAAACGAGTATTAGGGAATACGTGGTAGCTCCTGCCACATGCATACTCTAAAATTCAGTTGTTACTTGGTTTAGGATTACAGTTCAAATAACACAGTTACCTAAAAGAACTATACCAATGTATCCTCTGTTAGACTCTCAGCCCTAAAGATTTAGGTTAGATCTTTCAGATTAAATTTTAAAATGTCTTCAGTGCAGTATCAATTCTTCTCACCAGACAGAACAGCTGAGTATAAGTAAAATAAACAAGCTCTTAACAAATTATTAATTTTTAAGAAAGGAAAAGGCATTCAGAGCAAATATTTTCTCTAAAAATACTAATATATCGTGTTTTATATCCTACAGATATTTCTGTAATCTGTTTTCCTTAGGAAAGTCAACTCAATAACTGGAAGTTCTGTTACATCATCTAAAGTATTACCTATTTGTCATGAGGATTAAATGAGATTACACATGTCAAATGCCTTGTAAACAGTAGAATTTTATACAAATATAAAGTTTTGCACCTTCAAAGCTATCACTCCAATAAGACACTTATTCAATTAAACAAATAATCTTAAAAACTAATTTTAACAATGTACAAATATATTCACAACATAATCTGCTGATTAAGACTTCAACAAAGTTTATGATACCTACAACAGAATTTACAAATGCCTACAATAGTTTGTAGATTGGTTTACAGTTACACAGAATGCTTTAAGAAATACCATTAATACAAATGCATAATTTACAATATCCCCATTATAGCAAGAAAAAAATAGATTCAGAAAATAAAGTGTCTTTTAGGCATTTATTATGCCAAGTATGTAAATGATTATTCTCATTATGACATGAGAATAATGCTCTTTTAGTGGTAAAAGATCTATTAGCTCAAGGTCCACTGAAGAGCTTTCAATCTAGCTATCCTTTCTGTAAAATAAATAGAACAGCAGCAATCTCTGGGTATTCCTTAAACAAACGATGATGATTCCACTTATATTAACTGGGCCTTCAGTAAATGACTTCTTACAAATAAAAATAAGATTTTAGAAAGGAGTTAATACCACTGGCCCTAATTGTTTTCACTTGCTTGTATATGTCTAAGAAATTTCCCCATGAAGTACATATTAAAAACTAACAATAATTTCTAACTTATTAAGCCAAAGTGCTCACTCTTACCATGGAAGCAAAATTTACTCCTGAAAATAATCTACAGAAATAATATGTAAACACATAGAGCTTTGAGACAGACTAAGAACATCCTCCTATGTTTTATGGATCAAAATGCAAAGGTCTCCATTACCTATGTAAATAAACACTTCCATTAACTTGGGATATACTGGTATTACATGACTGTGTGCATACCTATGGAACATGTGCATAATAAATCCAACATATACTTTCTAGCCCCAAATGCTGGAAAGGAAATAAAAACTTAATATGAAAACTACTTTTCCTTTTTATAAATAAAGTTTTTAAGTGGAAAAACAAAGCCAACACTCCTCGTTGCAACATGGACTAAGCTCTAAAAGGTTCAGAGTCAAGAATCTCTTCAGTTGTTCCCCAATGTAACAAAGCACATTAAGTTTTCTCTATTCAGGAAGTCTGATCATCTCCAGTGTTCTGCAAAAGACAAACAAAAAAAAAAACTCCTTAATATCAAAGTTATTTCACTTCACACACCATGGACTTCAAGGCCTACGCCTAGGAAAACACTCTATATTGCTAAGCAGAGCATTACCTTACATACAATGACCCAATCACATTAAAAAGTAGATATGCCAGGACAGGAGTGGTAGCTCACGCCCTGTAATACCAGCATTTTGGGAGGCTGAGGTGGGCGGATCACAAGGTCAGGAGATGGAGACTATCCTGGCTCTAACACGGTGAAACCCCGTCTCTACTAAAAATACAAAAAATTAGCCGGGCATGGTGGCGGGCGCCTGCAGTCCCAGCTACTCAGGAGGCTGAGGCAGGAGAATGGCGTGAGCCCAGAAGGCAGAGCTTGCAGTAGGCCAAGATCACGCCACTGCACTACAGCCTGGGTAGAAAGAACGAGATTCCGTCTCAAAAAAAAAAAAGTAGACACGCGCTACTGAAGTAAACCCATGGACACCATCATCCACCCAGCTGTCCGGTTTGTCCCATTTGAGCAGATGCCAGTACCACGTAAGACACTAACCCTATCCATGTTATGCCAGGTTTAAGGTTTAATTTCACCTGTATTCCATGTCCCTCCCCAGACCTTCAGAAACACTGAAAATTCTAAGGAAAAAAACCTAATAAGTACATACATGAAAGTTACCCTAAGGTGGACCACAGTAAAGGTATACTGGGACCATGCAAATATCCTTCAGAATGAGATGATCATGTCCCTACATGAATACTCACTTTCTCTACTTTTCATCTTCTGGAAGAGAAACTATACAGTAGCATAAAAAGAACAATAAATTTTGAGTATGAAGGGCTGGGTTTAAGATCTAGCTTTGTACCACTTATTAGCTGTATAATCTTAAGTAAATAATTTAATTTCTCAGGACTTTAGTTATCTAAAATGTAATCCCTGGACCAGCACCCTCAGTACCACCCAGAAACTTGGGAGAAATGCAAATTATGAGACCCTACCCCGAGATCTACTGAATAAGGGGTCTGGAGGTGGAACTCAGCAATCTTGTACTCTCTAGGTGATTCTCATGTATGTTCGAGTTTGAGAATCCCTGTCCTATATAACATCACTTGCCCAACCTACTGTACTAACCAAATGCAAGGTATTACTCATATAAAGACCTTGTCACTTTTCTTTTTTTTTTTTTTTGGAACGGAGTTTCACTCTTGTTGGAATAAGAGCGAACTCCCAGGCTGGAGTGCAATGGCGCGATTGCAGCTCACCACAACCTCCGCCTCCCGGGTTCAAGAGATTCTCCTGCCTCAGCCTCCCTAGTAGTTGGGATTACAGGCATGTGCCACCACGCCTGGCTAATTTTGTATTTTTAGTAGAGATGGGGTTTCTCCATATTGATCAGGCTGGTCTCGAACTCCCGACCTCAGGTGATCTGCCCGCCCCGGCCTCCCAAAGTGCTGGGATTATAGGCATGAGCCACCGCACCTGGCCGACCTTGTCACTTTTCCCAAGAGATTTAACCAATAATTATTTACCTACGACGACTACTCATCCTCCTGAAAACCCTGATGTTGGGGTATTACAGTAAAATCCTTATGTTCTAGGGGGAAAAGACATCTGAGTACAAATGTTATGGTCCTATTGTGATTCAACTGTTCTACCTAAAACCATACAACATACAGGCAGGGTGCAGTGGCTCACACCTGTAATCCCAACACTTTGGGAGGCCGAGGTGGGCGGATCACGAGGTCAGGAGATCGACCATCCTGGCAACACGGTGAAACCCCATCTCTACTAAAAATACAAAAAAATTAGCCAGGTGTGGTGGCTGGTGCCTGTAGTCCTAGCTACTGGGGAGGCTGAGGCAGGAGAATGATGTGAACCTGGGAGGCAGGGCTTGCAGTGAGCCGAGATCGTGCCACTGCATTCCAGGCTGGGTGACAGAGCAAGACTCTGTCTCAAAAAAAACCATACAACATTCTTCAAGGATATTCACTTAAAGCTCCCATAATTAATGAAAAACAACTGAACTTAAAAGTAATTTTTAAAAAATAAGTTATTATCAATGATAGTTTATCCTTCCTGGCTTTAAAATAATTTTAGGATACTGACAATACACTTCCAGATTGTCTTGAACACCCCCAAAGAGCAATTAAAACATCTTTATCTTTATATTTAAATAACTAAATGCCTTTAAAAAACTTTTGTTCAGGAGCGTTTCATAAAAATTAAACTATGGGCCGGGTGTGGTGGTTCACGCCTGTAATCCCAGCACTTTGGGAGGCCGAGGTGGGAGGATCATGAAGTCAGGAGATCAAGACCATCCTGGCTAACACGGTGAAACCCCGTCTCTAGTAAAAATACAAAAAAATTAGCCCGGCGTGGTGGCGAGCGCCTGTGGTCCCAGCTACTTGGGAGACTGAGGCAGGAGAATGGTGTGAACCCGAGAGACAGAGCTTGCAGTGAGCCGAGATTGCGCCACTGCACTCCAGCCTGGGCAACAGAGCAAGACTCCGTCTAAAAAAAAAAGATGAAAAATAATTGCATTAGTCACTGATCACATCCAGAAAACACTTACTTGTCGTAAGAACTGCTTTCCAAAATATGAAGTAGCCATGCTGGTTAAATTCTTTCTGCTGCCCACCTTACACCTGATGTAACCATACAGGTTGGCACCTTGTAGCACCACACCCATGATAACCACCGCCTGGGACAAGGGAAAAAATAATCAGTGGTTATTGGCCTGAAATTGACCCTTCTCTGTGCCATAGATGAGACAAGTCAGATTGTCATGAGAAAGAGAGGGAAGAGGAAGCTCTGCAAAGCCATGATTGTGCCAGTGAGACTTTTCCAGAGACAGCTGCCAGAATAGACCCAACTGATAGACGCTCTGCACAAGGCACGAGTCATTCACCCAGCAAGTATTTACTGAACACAACCGCTCTATGTGCCAGGCACATACTAGCTGCTGGGCATGCAGTGAAGGGGGAGCCTTCTTGTTCTCTGTTTCACCCCCGGGTCTGTGAGTAAAGTTAGGAAAAGTAAACAAGACTCAGGAAAGGCTCAAATGTTAATTATTCCCGTAAGAATTACAAAAGAACAGTCAAGAGGTAGATCAAGTCCAATAAACTGAGAGCAGGCAGGGGTGAATCTCTGCTCTATGTGACAACTGGCTTCTAGTAGAGGGGATGCAATGCCCTAAGGGAGCAATCAACAGATGCCTGCCTTCCCTGAGGAGGGAGACAGCTCCAAGGGGAACTGTACTTTTGCAGAGCTATTTGTTCCTTTGAGTTTCTTTTTCTCACCTATGGTGATCCCACTAGGATCAATGAGAAGTGAGAAAAAGAAACTCAAAACCCATTCTTTAAAAATTTCTAATTAATCTCAATTAGAAAAATTAAGACAATGTGAGGAATTCCCATGGTTAAAGATTCTAATACAGTGATCAGCAAAGTTCTTCTGTAAAGGGCCAAATCATAAATATTTTAGACCATACGGTCTCTGTTGCAAATACTCAACTCTAATGTTCTAATCCAAAGGCAGCCATAGACGATATATAAATGCGCAAGGCTGTTTTTCAATAAAAACTCACAAAAACAGGTGTCAGGCTGGATTTGGTCTGCAGGCCATAGTTTGCCAACCCTTGTTCTGGAATAAACAGCTCATCAACCATTCTACTCTTTTATATCTGTGACAAGCAAAGCAGCTCAATGAAATGTCTTTTTCCAGATTTATTCTCCTTACCCTTAACAAGATGTATGGCTGATTTTAATGTTTAATTAATAGATTTAAATATTTGATTAATGAACAGGCTCACATTCCTAGTAAAAGACAAGGAAGTGGTCCTTCCTGTTCTAAACTTATGTTTCATGGAATTAAACGTGTTAGTGTAATAAGAGGTTGCTAGTTACCTACATAAACATAAAACTGTGTCTTTATTTGAATAAATGTCCTTTTAACTTCCCATGCTTCTCAAACAGTGGCGCTGCTGGGTATGTATATATCAACATGCCAGGGTACACCTGAATTCACAGACCAATCACAGGTCCTGCTAAGGCATCAGTTTACTCAATGGCAACAAATGTTAAAATCTGTAAGTTAAACTTCCGGTTTAAGATGGTGCAGTGAGGTCAGGCATGAAGATCTTCCTCCCCTTAAGGTATAAACAGCAAACAGCGTTTTTAAAAACGCAAATAAACTAATACCAACAAACATAAAAAAGGGCTGGTGGCCGAAGAGCCAGCCTGGAGCAGCTCTACACAGCTCCACACTCTCCAAAGAAGCTCTAAGGAAGATTTCACTAATAATTGCCATCCCCAGCAACTTACAGAAAAGCAAAAGACCCGAGAAAAAACATGCAGAAATAGCCATGACAACAGAAACTCCTCCCAACTAACAATGGCCCAAAAAGGCAGGAAAATCCCTGCAGCTGGCCATAGTGGTGCCACCAGGTGGGAAGAAGGCAGGAGAGGAAGCACAGAAGCATCAATAATCATGAGAGCTGATCATCTTAAGAGAAGTGAGAAGGTGGGAGACTCATGGAGAGCCTGGGTGAAGCCCCTTCCTGTCCTGTGGTCTTAACCCATTTATTTTTATTATTTTTAATTAATTATTTCTTTTGAGATGGAGTCTCGCTCTGTCGCCCAGAATGGAGTGCAGTGCACGATCTCTCCTTGCAAACTCCGCCTCCTGGGTTCACACCATTCTCCTGCCTCAGCCTCCCGCGTAGCCAGGACTACAGGCGCCTGCCTCCATGCTAATTTTTTGTATTTTTAGTATAGACAGGGTTTCACCATGTCAGCCAGGATGGTCTCGATCTCCTGAGCTCGTGATCTGCCCGCCTCGGCCCTCCCAAAGTGCTGGGATTACAGGCATGAGCCACTATACCCAGCAGTCTTAACCCATTTATGTTGTAGGTTGCAATTTTGTGAATTTTTGCATGAGTGAAAAATCAGACCTTGGTGATGATCTTGAGCAGTAGGATATAAATAACTCCTACATGCTTAGCGTTCCAATAATGGAACACTAGGCATAAGGAGGTTAACACAGGATCAAACTGGCTTTCACATAACCTCTCCGTGTTTTGTTTTAAGGAAGTAGAAACACTGCTAGAAAAAGACTGGGCTGACTCTCCTGGATGGATGCTAAAACTCCAAGGTCTCACAAACAATCCAAAGCAGAAGGGAAGAACCAGAGGAGAGTGCACAGCCAATCAGGAGACAAGAGCTCCACTAAGGAAGAGAACGCAAAACCAGGCCACCCAGCCAAGACAGCCAGAGCCTGGCGAGTTCTCCACCTCGCATCTCACACCTGTGTCTTAATGCCACCAAACCCAGCACTGCAACTCCAGCTCAGAGCAGCAGCCACATGCCTCAGACATCAGGGGAAGGTGGTCAAGGAAGATTCACCCTCACTAAACCAGCAGAAAGAGAAGGGCTGGACAGGGCTGTCACTGTAAGGATAAGCAAAATGGATAAGGACAAAGGAAAGTGCATTTATGCAAAACTACAGCAAAAAAAGAAAAAAGAAGCACAGTATACAGTAGATAGGTGAAGAATCTACTCAGAAAGAAAAAAAAAACATCAAAATAAAAGCATTCCTGGGAATACTGCACCCTATTATAGAAAAACCTAAAGATAAGAACTCAAAAAGCATGAGGATGAGATAACAGGAGATAAAAACGGAGCTGACAAAGCTAAGGAAATACCGAGAGAAGCCTTAGCTGAGCACCTAAAATAGCTACTGTTCTCTCCTCTGCCCTCTCTACCCCATTACTTTGTATCATTAAGTAACATACCCTACTGTATTTTTTACTGTCTGTCTACCTTCCACTAGAACACAAGCTCTACTGGAACAGTCATCTTGTTTACCTGTCCCCTAACTTATCCCCGTGTCCCCAGGCCGCTCTGACATAACAGTGAACTCTTAAAATTGCTGAATAAATAAGGAAATGAATAATTACAGCAACAAGAAAATAGTAGATGAGAACAAATAAAAATGATCCAACATAGACATAATACTTCAAAATTAAAGGTCAAAACATAGAACATAAATAAATGCAAAGATTTAACAGAAAAAAATTGTCCTGATTCCAAGTAAAACTTTAGTCTGCCTGTCTCAGAAAGGCACACAGGCTCCAGAAAATTGATATGGAAAGATAAATACAGATACATCCGGGTTACACGAACTAAAAAAAACAAAACAAAACCTTATGGGGAGAGATTACAAAGGTTAAGTAAGCCTGACCTCAGACTTCTCCAAAATATTCAATATAAGAAAATGATGGAATAGCATCTTCCAAAAGGAAACAAACTGTGACCCAAGAATATTAATCCAGCCAGGTCATCATTCAAGAATGGTCAATAGGCTCGTATGTTTAAACATGAGTCAAAAGAAAATGTAACCAACCAATAAGTAAAAGGAGAAGCTGCAGTAAGACTGGTGATAGGCAATGAATCGATTTTTTTAAAAAACAGATCAAAGACTGAACACCCACTAAGAAATATGTTTTCAAAAGGTAACTATTATAATACTTGATAACACAAAAATAACATTGGAACAAACAAGAAAGAAAGGAGGAGACTCATAGGAAGGAATATGAGTGTTTATTTTCTTCCCTTTCTAAACAGAGTCTATTAAGTCAATAAACAGATTTAAGTACATTAATTAATGTTACAAAGAAAACCACTAGAAGGACTAAAATAAGACTACAATAAGCAAAACTCTAGAGGTAGGAGCAGGGAGAAGTTAAAGAAACCATATGAGTGTAAAGTTTCCCATTTTCCAGAGCAGGAAATCTACAAATATTGAATAAATTTCCTAATTCATGAAAGAGGGTAATGATATAAACATATAAAGTAATTAAAGGTAACTACTGGAAGAACTGAAAAAGATAGTAAGTTTCCAAATCCAAAGAAGTATGAATGTATGAGCACACACAAAGAAAAAAAGAACCTGTATCACAAAACAGAACTAAAAAAACACTACAAATTAGGAGGAAAAACATAATTAAAGTCAAAATATACCTGATATCAGTAAATATTGTGTGAAATTTTTTCACACAATATTTACTGGTATCAGATATAAGATAGAATAAGAAAAAATAATATAAAAGAAATAATAAGACTTACAAACCGGGTCAAGTGACAAACTATATTTTCCAAAGATAGCAGCAAGAATATCTCCTCTTCCACAAAGTCTTCTAGCACCTTCTTACGCCTTATCAAGAGTAGAGCCTAATTCCTATTTCCTTGAATGTGGGTGGGCAGCAGAAGTGATGCTGTGACACCTTAGCTAGATTGTAAAAGCTTGTGAGCTAGAACACCCCACAAATGAAGTACTAGGCTTCCATGTAAACAGTCCCACCACCATCAGGCCACCACGCCATAAGGAAGCCCAAATTAACGGACGTGGAAAAACATGTGGAGAGGCCATGGGATCTCATGAAGAGGAGATGGCTCACAACCCCCAATCATTCCAACTATTGTGTGACTGCAACCACTCAAGACCCCAAGCCAGAATCTCCCAGCAGAGCCCTTCCCAAGATCCTGACCCATCGAAACTGTGAGATAATGGCTGTTGTTGTTCTAAGCCACTAAGTTTTGGGGTGATTTCTTATGCAGCAATAGGTAACCAAAACAGATTACCAACCATTATTTCCAGAAAAGACCACTAATATCCTAGAAAACAGGTGGGAAGGGGTCTTTTAGGATCTCTTCTCCAGTATTATACAGAAAGGTAGAGTTGGGAGCAAACCTTGGAAATTACATGATGAAGCTGCCTATTCAAGATAGGTCCCTAATGGTAAGGACTTGGTTGTTGCTTCCTATGATTACCATCAGACATCTTAATGGATTATTTGAAAGTTCTACATTGATACTCACCAACCATTTTACTCTGAAGGAGAAGAGTGCACTAAAGGCAAATATCACCCACAGCACTGGACAGGCAATAAGTCCCAACCAAAAGATTCTTGATTCAGCCTCTGACACAGTTTTATTCTCTTGAGAGGACTCCTATAAAAGAAAATAAATTCAATTATCATGTTGTGAGATTTATCAATAAAAAGTTCAACATGTTCAATAAAAAACATATTACTCACAAGTTCAAATATTAATACAGACAGCCCAAGTCCTAAGTCAGAAGCCAAAAAAACACATGACTTCCACTCTTGTAATTTTAGGAACTGATCTATATTAACTCAAGAATTTTGCATTTTCAGGACAGGATGGATGGTTTACCACAACACATGACAGTAAAGAGTGGTCTCTGATAGGCTTCTATTCAATTCTTCTTGCACTTGTACTACTTATTCATAAGGAAGCTCTAAATGATACCTTTCTGACTAAGGATCAAGGAAATCACAGTTATAATCATTCTGGAGACTAAAAGGTCAAATTAGCATCCAGAGGGGGAAAAAATGGAATTAAGGGATTCAAGACAATTATCAAAATGTCTTACAATACCCAGGAATTTATAAGGGTGGTAAGTTGTGTCCAAGGTAGATTCTATAACATAAAAGAATATAGGCTCATTGAACACAGTGCTACTTTCTTAAAATAACTTGTCAATACCCTTGATGTACTGTCGCCAAGAATTTGGTCCTCTCCTTCCAAATCTTATTTCCACAAGGAAAGTGAATATTCACTATAGTGTAGCAGGCTAACCCAAAACAGACCAGGACCCCCAGGGCTCCTGAAGGCAGAAGCTTGAAGAATAGAGTGCTCTGATCAGCTTTTCTATCCAGTTGCACTCTTCCTCCTCCTTTTTCCTGCCCAGAAAGGAAAGACGACCACAGGAGCAAAGACAGAACAAGATGTTGAAAGCAGTTATCTGCTGGGCATAGAGGGATTCATGGAGATACTAATGAAGGCAACACAGAGGTATTTTATCAGCAGTCCCTGACAGGCAGCTTAGCACACTGTATAAACGCTGACCCAGTGTCTTTCCTCAAAGGATTCTGTTCTGTGTATTGCTTGTTTCTGGTCTGAACTAGACAGAAAAATGCATTAAATTCTAGAAGGCCATCTCCTTTAGTACCGACATGCCAAGTGATTTGCTAAGTGTTTTTAATTCTGAATACTTCATCTTCTAATATTTAAATATAATCTACAAATAATTTAGCTGATAACACTATCTAAAACAAAAAAGGCACTTTACCTTTCTAGATTCAAACACCCAGTGGCTCTTTCCATCTTCATCAATGTGATTCCACCAACGTAGGCCAACCATTAGTCTACCTGTGACATTCTGGTGAAGATTAATGTAAACAGGCACATTTTAAAAGCATTATTTAAAGATCTATCATCAGCTCATATCTTAGTGTAACATTTCACAAACAAACACCTTAAGCTTTACCTCCATAATATCCAGTTAGCAAAGACTACTATATATCAGGCCTGGCTAAATGATTAAGTAAAATGATGATGGCAGTAGTAGTAGAGGTAGAGGTAACAGAGCAAGCCACAAGTCTACCCATAAACATTACCCCTTCTCTTTTCCCTCATGAACAATTTGCCCTTTCTCCAGTTCCCTAATTTTCCCTAAACTCCTTGCTATTTGGTTACTGTGACCTACCTTACATCCTGACTATAGCTACATATATTTTACAACTACATATCCCCAAAAATGGTTATACACACTAGTCTTCAGTCAGTCTCTCGAGTGTACCAAGCCCTTTTCCTATTTACTAAGGTAACAAATTCCTTTGATAGCTTTCCTAATGTTTATTGACTCAACAAATATTTACTGAGCATCTACTATGTGCTGGTAATACAACAGTGACTAACAGATACCATCTCTTTTCTCAGAGAAAGAGGTGAAGAGGAAGCAGACAACCAATGTACAAATGTACCATTATCAACTGAGGTTAAGTCCTGCAAGGGAAAAGTGTGGGATGATTGAAGGGTATAACAGCGAAATTTGATCTAGTCTGGGTGTCAGAAAATGACTCTCTGAGGAATCAACATTTGGAATGAAATTTAAAGAATAAATAAGAATCAGTAGTACCGGGGATGTTTAATTAATGATGTCCACTAATAGATTCAGTGGTTCTATGAACTTCGATGGGTAAAAAAAATGTTATCTTCATTTCCATTAACCTCTGGCTGAAATTTAACATATCTTTAAATTATGAATGTAGACAACAAACTACGAATGTAGGTAAAATTAAAAACACCCTGACAAAACAGAAATCAAGACTTTTTTTATTTTGTACTATACCTGCTACAGTTACCTCAAAATATTGTAGGTTTTTTGTTTTTTGTTTTGTTTTTTGTTTTTGAGATGGAGTATCGCTCTTGTTGCCCAGGCTGGAGTGCAATAGGGTGATCTCAGCTCACTGCAACCTCTGCCTCCCAGGTTCAAGTGATTCTCCTGCCTCAGCCTCCCAAGTAGCAGGGATTACAGGCATGCACCCCACGCCCAGCTAATTTTGTATTTTTAGTAGAGACGGGGTTTCTCCATGTTGGTCAGGCTGGTCTTGAACTCCTAATCTCAGGTGATTCACCGGCCTGAGCCTCCCAAAGTGCTGGGAATACAGGAGTGAGCCACCGCGCCCAGCCTCAAAATACTGTTTAGGCTCACCACTGCTTTGAAAGTAGTTAGCATATCTTTAAATTATTAATAGAGACAACAAACTACGAATATAGATAAAATTAAAAACACCCCGACACAATAGAAACCACAGACATTTTTCATTTCATACTATACTTGCTGCAGTTATCTCAAAACATTGTTTATGCTCACTACTGCTGTGAAAGTAGCTATTAGACCTGCCACTAGATCTTACCATTAATAAATTGATAAAGTATCGTAGTCCTCCCTTATCTGCAGGGTATACAATCCAAGACCCCCAGAAGATGCGTGAAATTGCAGAAAATACCAAACCCTATATATGCTATATTTTTTCCTATACATACATACCTATGATAATGTTTAATTTATAAGTAAGGCACAGTAAGAGATTAATAACAAGAAATAAAAATAGAACAATAATAACAACATAATCTAATAAAATTTCTGTGAATGTGGTTCTCTCTCCTCACGCAATATCTTACTGTTTAGTACAGTGTACTACATAACTGAAACCACAGAAAGTGAAACCTCAGATAATGGGGGGACTACTACACATATTACTCAATCAAAAATTTACTTTTTAAATATTTTTAAATTATATTTCAATATAAGTGACTTCCTTTGTAATCTTATGTACCTTATATATGTGAAAACATTATCATGAGTCTATGAAAGGGGCCCATGGCATAAAAAGATTAGGAATCCCTGTATTAAGGTGATGTGGAAGCAAGAAGAGCATTCCAGATAGAGTAGTAGGCACTGACGCCCTAATGAATAAAGTATAATCTATGGATTTATGGGACTTGGTCATTAATTGGATATGGAGTAGGAAGGAGGCAACTGATACATTTCTGGTTGGCTCAAGTAAAAAAAATAGTGATTCCAGACCCCGTGAAACGGAACACTTAAAGAAGAAGAGTGGGGAGTGGAAGATGGCAAGTAGTATTTTACATATGTTAAGATATGAGATGCCTGGCCAGTCATGGTGGCTCACTTGGGTTCAAGACCAGCCTGGCTAACATAGCGAAACCCTGTCTCTACTAAAAATACAAAAATTAGCCAGGCATGGTGGCACATGCCTGTAGTCTCAGCTACCAAGGAGGCCGAGTCAGGAGAATCGCCTGAACCCGGGAGGCAGAGGTTGCAGTGAGCCGAGATCACACCACTGCATTCCAGCTTGGGCGACAAAGCGAGATTTCATCTCAAATAAAAAGATCTGAGATGCCTTCAAGACAGCCACATAAAAACGTGAAGAAGGCACATGGAGAGGCCTTGAGTTGTGAAGACAAACCTGAATGGAGATACAGATCTGGGAAGCAACACAGCTTACAGATCAGCAATCAAAACCAGAAGCACAGATGGCACTCCTTAGGAAAGGAATACAGGAGAAGAAAAGGAAGAATCTTATGAAACCAATATTCCTACGGGAGAGATGTTAAGTGAAAAAAAAAAAAGAGCTGACAAGGGAGACCTAAACCAGAGGTATTTTCAAAGAATGCTCTCAGAATACTTTCAAACTCTTCCATGTTCCCATTTTCCAACTCTTTCCTGCTTTTATCTTTATTAGCTTATTTTCCTAATTTCTCAGGCTTATTGCTTATTTTTGAAACTTCTGGATTTAAGTAGTCCATTATTTTCCCTCTTTCTACTATTTTCTCTTTAAATTCAGTTTTTGACATATTCAGAAAGCTTGACTGTAAATGATCACCATTAAGGTATAAATAACCTATATTTACAGTTTTTTGCTTCCTTTTAAACCCAATTACATAGCAGTTGGCTTTTTAAAAAGAATTCCAATTTTGACAACCACTTTCTATTAATTTCTAGTTCTGTTTCATTGGACTAGAAAATGTAGGTGCTCTGCGCAATTTTATTTCGATTTTCTTCACAGTGATACTTAGTCAATTTTTGTAAATGCTCCACAGGCACTTTACAAGAAAGTATTCTGTCATACAAAGTCCCAAAAACTGCTATTAAATTGATGTTGCCAATTATTTCATTCAGATCCTTCAGACCTTAGTTATTTTTTGGCACTTTGGTTTGTTAAAGATTGTAGTTTGTTAGACTTATCATAATGCTTTTCTATCTTTTAATATTTCTAATTTTTTAAATACATAGTTGGATATAATTTTGCTCTGAATGATCTTCACTGTGATTCATAAAATGACATTTTTTGTTCCTCTTTGTGCTTTCTTACCCTGATTCATATCTCATCTGATAATCATACAATGCCAAGTTTCTTTTTGTTTGAGTTAATCTGATGTTATCTTTGCCTTCTTTTATTTTTTCTAATGTCATTAATTTGGTTAGATCTTTTGTTTGGACTTTGATTTCTGACCCGATCTTAAAACTCTTGTCTTTAAATGGGTATTTTAATCAAATTACATTTACTATTATAATGAATTTGCTATTACTTACATCACCTTATACATGTGCTTTCTGATTTAAGCTTCCTTGACACTTGCTTTGTTTTCCTTCTTTTGCTCTATGAACTGTTTTACTTGCTCCATCTTCTCTAATGTTTCAGAAGATACATGACTTGTTTTAAATTTTACTAATAGTGGTCATTAAATTTTTAAAACTATTATTTAACCTTTTTTACTTAATTTGTCAGAGTGAAGAATAAAATAAAAAGCAATATAAGCTTTAGCATTTAAACATACCTTTAAATTATTTTCCGTTCTCTACTTCTTTATCCTCATTAACATCACCTAGGGCAAGCCTATCCAACCCTCTGCCCACAGGCCTCATGCTGCCCAGGACAGCTTTGAATGTGGCCCAAGAGAAATTCATAAACTTTTTTTTTTCTGAGACAGAGTCTCACTCTGTCGTCCAGGCTGGAGTGCAGTGGCGTGATCTCAGCTCACTGCAAGATCTGCCTACCACGTTCATGCCATTCTCCTGCCTCAGTCTCCAGGTTAGCTGGAACTACAGGCGACCGCCACCACGCCCGGCTAATTTTTTTTTCGTATTTTTAGTAGAGACGGGGTTTCACCATGTTAGACAGAATGGTCTCGATCTTCTGACCTCATGATCCACCCGCCTTGGCCTCCCCAGGTGCTGGGATTACAGACATGAGCCACCACCTGGCCAAGAAAATCATAAACTTTCTTAAAACATTATGAGATTTTTTTGTGTGTGATTTTTTTTTTAAGCTCATCACCTAATGTTAGTGTATTTTATGTGTGGCCCAAGACAATTCTTTCTTCCACTGTGGCCCAGGGAAACCAAAAGACTGGACACCTAGGGGTTTAGATAAAGACTGCTTTTTTGTTTTTTTAGTAAGTACATTGAGATTTATAACAATTATGACACATCTCTATTTTAACTGTTTCAGAACCCTGCTTATCTGAAGTCCACTTAATAACTTCCCTATTCTTGACTTAATTTTGCTTCATATCTCCATTGTTTGGCTATCTATAATTTTGCCAAGGATAAAAGGGTGCCATTTTTTAAGCCCTTGTTTAAAAACAAAAAAACAAAAACAAACAAAACAAAACCTTATCAGAAGATAAACTATTTTGATCACATTTTTTAAAACTCTAAACCCAGAAAAATTTTAAGAGTTTGGAAATTACCAGGAAGAACTGACTGGAAAGCATATTCTATTTGGCTGAACAGAAATTTTATGAACAACAAAAAGAAACGCATATCAAAACTGTGAGTAGGTATGTACTAAATACTTTAAAGCATAAAGTAACAGAAGAAATTCAAAGAAATGCAAGCTAAAGAAGAGTGGACAAAAGAAAAACCTAAAGAAAACAGACCTTTGAAATCTTCCTTCTCGGCATTATGTGGCCTATGGAAACTGGCCATCACCAAGCCAACCACTTCTGATATCTATAAGAATTAAAAGACGGCCAGGCGCGGTGTTTCACGCCTGTAACCCCAGCACTTTGGGAGGCCGAGGCGGGCAGATCCACTGAGGTCAGAAGTTCGAGACCAGCCTGACCAACATGGAGAAACCCAGTCTCTATTAAAAATACAAAAAAATTAGCCAGGCATGGTGGTGCATGCCTGTAATCCCAGCTACTTGGGAGGCTGAGGCAGGAGAATCACTTGAACCCAGGAGGCAGAGGTTGCTGTGAGTGAGCCAAGATCATGCCATTGCACTCCAGCCTGGGCAACAAGAGTGAAACTCCATCTCAAAAAAAATAAAACAAGAATTAAAAGATCTAAAAATGGATACATTGGTGGGTGTGAATAGGGTTGTAACATCTTACTGGTCTTTGAATCAGTATGTCTCTGAAACTCCAAAATTAGCCTTTGATTTTTTTTCTCCACTATTTTACTATGAATATTTTCAAACACACAGAGTTAAATTTTACAGTGAATACCCAAATATCATCTAGAGTCCATATTTCATATTTTATTATCCTTACTTGATTATCTATTTATCCATGTACCTATCTATCCATCCATCCATCTCTCTAATCATTGTTCTTGAGTTTAAAACCATTTCTTACACTCCTTTCTATCCCCTACAGCAGGGTGTCTCAACCTTGGCACAACTGACATTTTGGGTAATTCTTTGTTGCAGGGGGGCTGTCCTGCATGTTAGGATATTTAGCAGCATATCTGCCCTCTATCCACTAGATGTCAATAGCACACTCCTCCCACCTCCAGTCATGACAACCAAAAATGTCTTTGGACACTGACAAATATTCAGTGGGTGGCAAGCTTGTCTCTGGTTGAGAAACACTGCCCTAAAGCACCCATAGGAGCTTCTGCAAAAGGTAGGTATTTTTTAAGTATTTGTGGACAACCTACACTGGGGCCTTATCTAGAAACTATATACAGCACACCTACAGGTAAGCCTGAAGCAAAACCCATGGTATGGATTAGAAGCAACATTGGAGGGTCTATGGTTGCTAGTCACATTTGTTTATTTGACTTTAAAGCTGATGTAGGTTAGAATATGGCACAGAAAAATCAGCAGCACAGTAACCTACATGTCTCATCTTGTATTGTCAAAGGGAAAAAATGAAAAAAAAAATCTACATGCAATTTGATATATCTAGCACTTTAACACAGACAAGATTTGAAGTAACAAAAGATTAATTCTAATGCAAAATGTTCTCATTATTTTATACATCATTTTCATATTAAATATAATTTTCGAATAAAAACAATCAAAATTACCTTCACTGCCCAAAAGTCACACGACAATAACAAGATAATTGTCACCATACAGGTAATAAAGCTGCTGCTGAGCAACTCACAGAGAAGGTAGACGACGATTGCACTGACTCGAAAGAATAAGTGGAAAAATGATGCTACTGGATGTCTGAAAACCAAAACACAATATGCAATTACATTTTACTACAGGTACTAGCAAATGTAGAGAAAAAATGTTTTAGCCATGGTGTAACTGCGAAGAGTTTTGTCAAAATAAAAGAGATGACTTTAGGAGGAAGCAAACGTCCTAGCTCTCTTTTTCTTAAGTACCACTATTTGACTAGGCCCTGTTGTCACAGAAAATACACTATGCACAGATGACTTTAACACTTCATATAACTTTCACAAAATATGTAATAAAGAACTTTACCTCGCTTGGAGAAATAAGGAAACTATATCTTAGAATCTGAATCATATTTTCAAACCATGCCAGAAGAATTCCTTAGCCCTCAGAAATCACTTCAGAAATTAAGACCAAGTTATCAGGTAGGTTGTTTCTTGTTTTGTTTCTTTCTTTTCTTTTCTTTTTTTTTTTTTGAGATGGAGTCTCGCTCTGTCGCCCAGGATGGAGTGTGGTGGCATGATCTCGGCTCACTGCAAACTCTGCCTCCCAGGTTCACACCATTCTCCTGCCTCAGCCTCCTGAGTAGCTGGGACTACAGGCGCCCGCCACCACGCCCAGCTAATTTTCTGTATTTTTTTTTAGTAGAGAGGGGGTTTCACCGTGTTAGTCAGGATAGTCTCAATGTTTTGACCTCGTGATTCGCCCGCCTCGGCCTCCCAAAGCGCTGGGATTACAGGTGTGAGCCACTGCACCCAGCCTGTTTCTTGTTTTTGTTTGTTTGTTTCTTGTTTTTTAACACCTTTTTTGAGATATAATTCACATATCATACAATTTACTTACTTAAGGTAAACAATCTAATGGTTTGTAATGGTTTGTAGTACATTCACAGGGTTGTACAAGCATCACTCCAATCAATTTTACAACTTTTCATTACCCCAGACAGAATCTTTGTACCCACTGGCAGTCATTCCCCATTTACCTTCAAACCCCTCAGTATCTAGCAACAGCTAATCTATCTTCTGTCTCTACAGATTTGCCTATTCTGGACTTTTCATACAAATGAAATCACACAATATGTGGTCTTTTGTGACTGGCATGAAAGATGAAAGAAAAGTGAAAAACAGCATTTTAGCAGGGTTCAGGTAGAATTTGCTTTCAGTAAGTGAATTTCTTTAGAGAGAATTAAATTTAGAATAGAAATGTCATGTGATTTTGAAACGTGCACAATAAATCAACATGTAATGTATCTATAGAAACTATATGAAGAAATGGTACATTCTTGGAAAACAGCACAGAATTAAAACACAGGTGTTCAAATAATTGGATTTGCTAATTTTAAAACTCAGTATTAAGTAAAATTCCATATGCCAATTATTCGCAAGAAAATCTAAAATGTCATCTTGGTCTTACACTAAATACTGCATGTTGTCAAATCAGCAACATGCAGTATTCACAAGCACAGCGAAACAACGACATACGTACAGAACAGCACTGGACACTAACACAGCTCATGCAACTTCTCCTCCTACCTGATTTTGGATTTTCTTGGTCTATTAGTCGTCTCCTCTTCTGCATCAAACAGGGAAACATCTTCAGTGTCATCATTACTACCCTAGTAGGAAAAATAAATGGTCAAGAAGCAAAAGGATATTCAGTGTTTACACAGTCACTGCATGCAAAACTGCATACTCATCAAAATAGAAGATAAAATAATGTGGTTACAGCATCAGGAATTCAAAACCTAGGAAAAGGACACATGCAGATCCTCCATCCCACCCTCCTCAAATCATCTGGCAAAAACCCCAGGTAATAATACAAGTCTCAGCTGCTCCATTCCTGCCCGTAGGCTGCACTTTCTGAGAAAACTCTGGGGTGCAGGTGATGCTACTACAAACTTAACACCTATCCTCACCTGTTCTCTCCCAAGTCACAGAGCAAGCCGAGGCTACTGGGGATAATCTCAAGGTTTCTGGCTCCTTCACAAAATCATCTGACTGCATCCTTAGTTCCATGACCCCTTCTCACAACTCCTTCTCTTCTTATCCAAGGCTAAACCAATTATTTGTGCTCAGAATAACTTCTTTTCATACCTCCTCGGGGACTTGTTTCATCATTTTCCCCTTTATTTACATTTTCTTCTACCTTCAAGTCTATCTATTGGATCTTTTTGTTGTTGTTGTTGTTGTTGAAATGGAGTTTTGCTCATCACCCAGGCTGGAGTGCAATGGCATGATCTTGGCTCACTGCAACCTCCGCCTCCTGGGTTCAAACGATTCTCCAGACTCAGCCTCCCAAGTTGCTGGGATTACAGGTGAGTGCCATCACGCCCACCTAATTTTTGTACTTTTAGCTAAGATGGGATTTCGTGATGTTGGCCAGGCTGGTCTTGAACTCCTGACCTCAGGCGATCTGCCCGCCTCGGCCTCCCAAAGTGCTGGGATTACAGGCATGAGCCACCGAGCCTGGCTTCTACTGAATCTTTCTAATCAGCATATGCATATAAACTTCTTCAAGGCCACTTATTAGACAAAAAAGATTTTAAGAACCCTGATCCTGAATCTCCCCTTCAATCCTCTACCTTCCCAAAGCATTGCTTCCTTTTACAACCTTAGCCTTTTTTTTTTTTTTTTTTTGAGATGGAGTCTTGCTCTGTCGCTCAGGTTGGAGTGCAGTGGCACGGCCTCAGCTCACTGCAACCTCCGCCTCCTCGGTTCAAGCGATTCTCCTGCCTCACCCTCCCAAGTAGCTGGGACTACAGGCGTGTGCCACCAAGCCCGGCTAATTTTTTGCATGTTTTTAGTAGAGACAGGCTTTCACTGTGTTAGCCAGGATGGTCTCGATTTTATGACCTTGTGATCCACCTGCCTTGGCCTCCCAAAGTCCTCAGATTACAGGCGTGAGCCACCTTGTCCAGCCCCATAACCTTAGTCTTCTAAGAGTGGTTCACACCTCAATTCACTGCAATTCCCCTCAATGACAACGAACCTGCTCCTGTTCCTCTCCTAGTGCCACTCAACAGCCTCCCTGCCTTTATCCCTCTCTATTCCAGCCTCTCCTCTACATTACCCAGAGCAATCCTCCCAATATGGAAATCATACCATGTCACTCTACTGCTTAAATTTTTCAATGGCATCCCTACAAGTATAGGATAAAATTTAACTCCTTCACATAAAGCATAGAAGATCACGGAATCTAATGCCCCATATTTGCTTCTGACATTGTCTTCATTGAGCACTGTTGAGCACTAAAGCAATACTGTTAACTACATAGTCGCTAAGAAACACTGTAATCTCTCTCCCATCTCCTGCCTTTCACATGTTGTCTCAGAAAACTCTTCCCTTCCCCATGCCCTGCTCACTGCCAGGCAAATACCAAATCATCCTTCAAGTTTTTTAGCTCAAATACTGAAACAGCTGAAAACCTGTCTCTGAAAACCCCATGTTCCTACAGCACTTGGACAAATCTCCATTTGAACAATTATCTCGGAGTATTCTTATTGCAAGTCTACCCACTCCTACCTCCATATATAAACTGCTGGAAGACCTGGAGAACAAGGTCTTTTTTTTTTTTTTTTTTTTTTTTTTTTTTTTGTGAAACAGTCTTGCTCTGTCGCCCAGGCTGGAGTACAGTGGTATGGTCTCAGCTTACTGCAACCTACTGCAACCTCCACCTCCTGGGTTTAAGTGATTCTAGTGCCTCAGCCTCCTCAGTAGTTGGGATTACAGGAGTGTATCTCAGCTAATTAGCCTGGCTAATTTTTGTATTTTTAGTAGAAACAGAGTCTCAACATGTTAGCCAGGCTGGTTTCAAACTCCTGACCTCAAGCGATCCGCCCACCTCACCCTCCCAAAGTGCTAGGATTATAGGTGTGAGCCACCATGCCCAACCAGGACTGTCTTTGCATTGTAATAAATCCTCATGTCTAGCAGAGCATTCAGCCAAGTGGTACAATATTTGTTGAAGGCATGAGTAAATAAGCAAAGGAGGCTGTAATATACAGCTGACTGTGATCAGGGCTGAGAAATCTAAGTACAAATGGGAGCCGGGGAAGGAAGCAAATCATTCCTACTACAGGGCACTGGAGAAGTTTTCTGGAGGAGAGTTTATCAGCTGGGCCCTGATAGTCCGCATAGGCCTCCCTAGACTAGGTATATTTTGAAAGGCACAGGTGGGAATACAGGAAGTTTGTCTAAGAAATGGCCAAGTAGCCCATGCAGTAAGTGATGGATGGGAGAAGCTCCTATTGAGCTAAGGCTGAAAAGGTAAAATGGATTCAGATCTATGAGACTAGTGGTTCTCAACCTTTGCTACAATTAGAATGCTCTTTTTATTTAAAAAAAAAAAAAAAAAAAAGCTGATAATTGGGTCCAGCCCTCAGTGGTTCAGATATAATTGCTTTGAGGTGTGATCACAATGTAGAGCCAAGATTGAGATCCACAGTATGATGTTATGAATAAAAAGCTGAGGCCTTCTGCTCTTGATCCCAACAGTCTAATCGCCATCCAGCAGCCAGGGAGACTTTTTCACATCAAATCATATCATTCCCCTACTGAAACCCCTCAGCACTATGACTAAAAAACAGACTCCCTATCATGATCTATCATGATCTGGTACCTGCCAATCTCTAAGACCTTATCTCAGGCCACTCACCCTTCATGAACTGTGGCAGGCTGAATATCTCCTCACCCCTGCCAAAGATGTTTAGGTTCTAATCCCCGGAACCTGTGAATATGTGAATTTACTTGGCAAAAAGAGTTTCACAAATGGGATTAAGTTAAGGATCTTGAGGTCAAGAGATTACCCTGGATTACCCAGGCTGGCCAAATGATGTGATCGCAATGGTCCTTACAAGAGAAACAAAGGAGGGTCAGTCAGAGAAGGTGATGAAACAAGCAAAGTAGAGATCAGAGACAGAGATTCGAATACGCTGTGCTGATGGCATTAAGATGGGGAAGGGATCCCAGGTGTTTAGAAGCTGAAACAGGCAAGGAAACTCATTCTCCAGAACCCCTACCCACACCTTGATGTTTAACCCCTGGAGCCTCATTCTGGACTTCTGACCACCAGAACTTTACAACAGTACATAGGAATTTGCTGCTGCAGTACCAATAGGAAATTTATACAGTACCTAAGCTCCTGCCAGACTGGCTTTTTTTTTTTTTCTTTTTGAGACAGGGTCTGGCTCTCGCCCAGGCTGGAGTGCAGTGGAGCAATCAGGGGTCACTACTGCAGGCTCTACATCTCAGCCTCCTGAGTACTGCAAGCCACCATACCTAATATTTTAATTTCTTGCAGAAATGGGGTCTCGCTGTGTTGCCCAGGCTAGTCTCAAACTCCCGGGCTCAAGCAATTCTCCTGCCTTGGCCTCCCAAAGTTCTAGGATTAGAGGCATGAGCCACCACGTCCAGGCTGGCCTTCTTTTCAGTTCCTTAAACATGCCAAACTTAGGCCCCAGCAGGTTCTTTTGCACTTTTGGTTCATATTACCTAGAATACTTCTCTTACCCTGCTCTTTGAAACACTGATTTCTTCTCATTTATTCAGCAAATACTGAGTGCCTACCAAGTGCCAGGTACTGCTGTAAGTGGTACAGATTAAAAAAAAAAAAGACAAATAGCTTTGCACTCTTGGAGTTACATTTACTAATGTACATTTACTAAGATGGGGAAGACACAAAAGATTTCGGGGCAAAATCAACAGTTTGATTTTGGACATTTTAAGATGCTAGTATTTTTAAAACCAAAAAGCATTGAGAGGGAGATCCACGGGAGTGTTCTAACTGTAAGACTGCATGTTCTGACTCACCTGTTAAATAGAGAATTCTGGCTACTGTAGTAAAAATCTTGAGGGGGGAGGGGAGAGGAAGGAGGGACAAAGGCACGAAGCTAGGAGACTGGTTAGAAAAATACTTCAATCACGAGGCCAAGAAGTAATGGCTTGGTCTAGGGTGAATGAAGTGGAGGTGATGAAAAATAGATCCCAAATACATTTTAAGGTAGAGCTGACAAGATTTGCTGATGGGTTGACTGGAGAGGTGGAGGAAGGGTAAATAAAAGGAATCAAGGAAGATTCCAAAGTTTTTGTCCTGAACAACTAAAAAGATAAAGATGGCTAAGACAGATTCTTGGCATTCCAATAATTAGAGATCACAAAGATAAAAAGGAATAGGCAGTGGGGACTGAAAAAGAAGTACCAAGGAACATGAGGTGAGCCAGGAGGGGGTAGTGTCCTGGAAACCAAACGAAGTGCCTCCAGGAGGAGGATCCATCATCTGTGTCAAATGCTGCTCACAAGTAAGATGAAAACCAAAAAGTGACCACTGTATTTTTTCCTCTTCTTCTCTTTTTGAGACGGAGTCTCGCTCTGTCGCCAGGCTGGAGTGCAGGGGCGTGATCTTGGCTCACTGCAACCTCCGCCTCCCAGGTTCAAGCAATTCTCCTGCCTCAGCCTCCCGAGTAGCTGAGACTACAGGCAAGGGCCACCACGCCCAGCTAATTTTTGTATTTTTAGTAGAGACGGGGTTTCACCATGTTAGCCAAGATAGTCTCAATCTCTTGACCTCATGATCCGCCCACTCCGGCCTCCCAAAGTGCTGGGATTACAGGCATGAGCCACCGCGGCCAGCCACTTTATTTTTTTTTATTTTTTATTTTTTATTTTTGAGACGGAGTCTTGCTCTGCCGCCCAGGCTGGAGTGCAGTGGCCGGCTCTCAGCTCACTGCAAGCTCCGCCTCCCGGGTTCACGCCATTCTCCTGTCTCAGCCTCCCGAGTAGCTGGGACTACAGGCGCCCGCCTCGTCGCCCGGCTAGTTTTTTGTATTTTTTAGTAGAGACGGGGTTTCACCGTATTAGCCAGGATGGTCTCAATCTCCTGACCTCATGATCCGCCCGTCTCGGCCTCCCAATGTGCTGGGATTACAGGCTTGAGCCACCGCGCCCGGCCGCCACTTTATTTTTAACAGGTCATCGGGGACCTCAGTTCCAGTATGGTTGGGAGAGGAGAAGAAAGGCTGACTAGAATGAATACAAGAGAGAATGGAAGAATTAGAAGACAAGTATATATGATACAAGTCTTTAAAGGAAAAAGAATGAGGTGACAAGTCAAAGAGCATATGGTGTCAAGTTTTCATTTTTTAAGGTAAGAGAAATTAAAACATGTTTATATGTTGATGTGAAAAAACGTTTAAAATGATTAAAAAAAGAGAATTACTAGAACAATGCCTTCCAGTAGGCAAGAAGAGATGGAAACCAGGACACAGTAGACAGGAAGACCTAAGAATGGAGCACGGACAGTCCAATTATCACACAAGAACATGAGACCATGAGTAAACATGCAAATAAATAGGCAGCTAGTGTGAAAATTGTCTTCCGATGGCTTCCATTTTCAGTGAAACAAGAAGCAACATTACCAGCTGAGAGAGGATAAGAGAAGAAATGTTGAAGATTTGAGTTTTAATAGTTGCCTAAGGTGAGAGGGTGACGGGGCTATAGAAATGGAGAATGACCGCCTGGCAGCACTAAGGGCTCGACTGAGGTTCGCGTCACAAACTTACCAAGTGGGAACAGTCGGCTGGGCCTTGCTCTCGCCTGTAATCCCAGCACTGTGGAAGGCCGAGGCGGGTGGATCACCTGAGGTCAGGGGTTCAAAACCAGCCTGGTTAACATGGTGGAACCCCATCTCTACTAAAAATACAGAAATTAGCCGGGCATGGTGGTGGGCGCCTGTAATCCCAGCTACTCTGGAGGGTGAGACAGAAGAATCGCTTGAAGCCGGGAGGCGGAGGTTGCAGTGAGCCGAGATCGCGCCATTGTACTCCAGCCTGGGCAACAAGAGTGAAACTCCGTCTCATAAATGAATAAATACATACATAAATAGTGGGAACAGTCGGCATGGTTGTGTTTCTCCAGCCTCATCCGGCCTGGGTGCCAGGTTCAGATGTCAGAAGCATGTGAACCTGAACAATTCCATCTTCAACAGCAGCTGGGTAAAATGAGGCTGAAACCTACTGGGCGGCATTCCCAGACAGGGCATTCTAAGTCAAAGGATGAGATATGAGGTTGGCACAAAATACAGGCAATAAAGACCTTGCTGAAAAAACAGGTTGCAATAAAGAAGCCAGCCAAAACCCACCAAGACCAAGATGGCCACGAGAGTGACCACTGGTCATCCTCACTACTACACTCCCATCAGCGCCATGCCAGTTGACAAATGCCATGGCAACATCAGGAAGTTACTATGTTCTAAAAAGGGGAGGAATGAATAATCCACCCCTTGTTAACCATATCACTAAGAAATAACCATAAAAATGGGCCACCAGCAGCCCTCCAGGCTGCTCTATGGAGTAGCCATTCCTTTACTTTCTTAATAAACTTGCTTTCACTTTGCCACTTTGCACTGCAGACTCACCCTGAATTCCTTCTTGCCTGATCCAAGAACGTTTTTGGGACAGAGGGAGTCTCCCTCTGTAGCCAAGCTGGAATGCAGTGGCCCAATCTCGGTTGACTGCAACCTCCGCCAGCCCAGTTCAAGCGATTTTCCTGCCTCAGCCTCCGAGTAGCTGGGACTACAGGCGTGCACCACCACGCCCAACTAATTTTTGTATTTTTAGTACAGACAGGGTTTCACCATGTTGGCCAGGATGGTCTCAATCTCTTGACCTCATGATCCACCCACCTCGTCCTCCCAAAGTGCTGGGATTACAGGCGTGAGTCACCGCGCCCAGCCAAGGACCCTCTTTTGGGGTCTGGATCAGGACGCCTTTCCTGTAACATAGCTGAACTCAACCATTATTAGATTTTCTCCACTCAAGGCATCTCCTCATAAGCAGTCTTTTCTGACCACAAATCTTCGTTGTCCTATCCTCAGACACTTGCTATTTCATCACCCTGCCTTTGCAATTATCTGAAAATATCTTTGGTTATATAATGTATCATGTCTCCCCACCCCACTCCCATCTCCTAGAACCCACTTCTCTAACCCGAAAATACGGGGCAAAAAAATTGTCTGTACTGGTCACAGCCCTATCCCTGGGCCTACAACCATGTCTGAGTCATAGTAATCCCTCAATAAATTATGTGTGAGCCGAAAGAAAAAAAACACGTAAGACAATCTAAGTGACTATAAACACTAGCTTTTTTCTAAAAAGAAGAGATTATTAAATTAATCTTACTAGTCTCCGGTTGCCAACACGTGGACTACAATTTAAGAGCACAAAAGAGAGAATCACCAACATTAGTTTGGGAAGAGTAACTTGAAAGCGAGGCTCTGGCGGTGTCGCCGATTCCTACAAGATCGCATCGCAGCCCTGGGGGTCAGGGATCTAAGAGGCCCGCAGGCCGCTACTCCCCACCTCCACCCCCGCACTAAGGGCTGAAGAAAGAGAGACCCCCGTTCGGGCTGGTCAACAACGGGCGTCTCCACAGCCGCAAGCAGTACCTGCTCGGTGCCGCACGAGTCACGCCTCCTCCAGAGGCCTCAGAACCCCCAGCTACCCTCCTCAGTCAACTACCCACAGCCTTCCACTCCCGACCGCCCCGCTCCTCCTCGAGTTCGAGTAGCGGGCGCAGGGAAGGCGGACTCCAGTCCCAAGGAATCTGCAGAGCCCGTCCCAGGAGCCGCCATCCTCCCTGCGCGCCCTCAGCCCCTCACCTGCTGCAACATGGCGGCCCTACGCCAGCCCTACTTCCGGGAGCCACGTCAGCGCAGCAGCGTACGGGTCCGGGTCGGAACTGACGCGACTCGTCACCAAAGGCCAGGAGGGACCACTGTAGGCGCCTCAGTCCCGCTTCACTTCCGCTTTGAGGGAGCAACGCCGGAGAAGTAACTCCGGGGTCGGAGCGAGCGGGGGCGGAGCTGCTGTGTGGGGCGGGGCGAGAAGCGCGGACACGGCGGAGGCGGAGCCTGGAGCAGGAGCGAAAACCGGCTGGGAAAGGCATTGGGACCACAGTGGGCTCTTAAGTGGAAAGCTTCTTGGTCTGTTTTGAGGAAATGTTTGCTGTCCATCCAGTGCAAATTCTGAAGTCGTTCCCGCCAGCGTCGCTACCCGGAATGCAGGAGGTCGGGGTTTTAGTCTCTAATTTAATTTTCTTTGAATATTTTACAAAGACATACTCCTGTACAGTATTACTTTTGTACTTTAAATTGTAGAAACAACTTTTTAAAATATGTGCTTGCGAAGAAGTAAAACGTTAAGAAAAACAAAGCAGGGGGACTCTAGAGTAAGTAATGGACGGCATTATTATGGGAGGTATAACCTTAGACGCCAGGAAACTAAGGAATAGGAGTTGAGACCTTGCACCC
Source organism: Rhinopithecus roxellana (assembly GCF_007565055.1). NCBI lineage: Eukaryota > Metazoa > Chordata > Mammalia > Primates > Cercopithecidae > Rhinopithecus > Rhinopithecus roxellana. Next base: position 34,114,623 of record NC_044567.1, on the reverse strand, counting down.
TGGAGCTTGGACGCCTGGGTCTTCTATTGCCAATCATATCACCAACCTTTATGTGCTTCTTTCGTCAGTCGTAAAGTGGGGATGATAATGGTTTCGTTACTAGTAAATGGGAGTCGTTATTCTTATTACTGTTTTAAGTCCAGCAGCTCATGTGTGATCTTGCCTGAACAAAGGATGTGAAATTGATGGGCGTTAAGTCATTTTTGAAACGGTGATGATGACAGTATTCTATCTATCTGGCCTAGTCAGACTGCTGTTGTTGGCATAGTGATATTTGCACGTTTCCTTGATTGAAGGGATTTTCTCTATTAAAATAACAAATTTTACGTGGCTGTTTGCCAGTGCCATTTAAAACCTAATATTCTAATAATGAAAGGGGAAAAAACACACACGCATTTCTCAAAGGCGAGAAAGTTCGGCAGCACAATCGCATTCGTGCCCTTGGAGATGAAAAGCTGACAAATTTGGGGCCTGTACATCCAGCCTGCCCATGGCAGGTTTTCAGTGGTCCACTCAGTGCTGTGGAGTTTTGTGGTGTTTTTGTTTTTTAAGGCATTCTGTTTTCATTCATTACCGTCTTTTAATTTTTAATAGCTAGTTTTTAAAGCTAATTTTGTATTTTTAGTAGAAACGAGGTTTCACCACGATGGTCAGGCTAGTCTCGAACTCCTGACCACAGGTGATCCACCCGCCTCAGACTCCCAAAGTGCTGGGATTCCAGGCGTGAGCCACCGCGCCTGGCCAAGGCTTGAACTTTCTGATGGGCCATAGCTCTTGTAGTGGGCTGCAGTCTTCTAAATTACCTGGTCCCTGACACCATAGTCCAAAGGTTTAAGCAGAAACCTCAATGCCCTTGATGGTACTGGCCCTCTTTGTACAGAGGATATTATGCTAATTCTCATCCTTAGATGTGGTCAAATGCAACAGGTCAACCCCATTAAGGGCTTCCCCTTTTAAATTCTTAATGGGTTTCATCAGGCTTCTATGCAAAAATGCCAGAAAACTCCAATGCATTACCCTGATATAATCCCATAACTTTATTTGCCGGAAGAACTAATAGCACTAAATTGATAGTGATGAATGGTATCTAATTTCCAATGATCGTCTCCCCATCCCCCATCAACGAAACTGGGCTTTCCTAATGCTCACTAAATTTTTTTTCAGTGGGAGTACAGATGCTAATCTCACCCAACCTCCTTCTGTTTTCTTATTTTGATGATATCAGATATTTGGCTCAGAGGAAGATAATTGGGAGTTCCCACATTAATTACCAGGAAAAAACAGTCAAAAAGAAAAAAAAAAAAAGAAAAAGGCCAAATAGCAACATCCACTGGGCTGTTTATTGTAAAACATTGTAATTTCCCAAGGCTGGTTCAGATAAATACATTTTGTCCAAGTTCAGGGGCTGCTGTTTTCCCTTGCTTCATGAAATTATCAATAGGCAGGCCTTTGATTTTCCTGATCCATGCAGCTTTGCTGGCTTTTCCTGGATCAACCACTCCAGTGGACTCCCTGGCCTGATATTCCTCCATCTTGGCTTCCTGGTGCTCTTTCTCCTCCTTCACGGTCAACAGCACGAACTCAGTGTTCACTCTAAGGGGATCAAGGGCTGTGTAGATGCGAGGCCGTTCTTTGTTAAGAGATAGGGTGGCTGTGCCCACTTGTGGAGCTAGCATGCGGTTTGGTTTAATGACCTGCATACTGGTCAGGGGACTGCACACTGCCCTTTCAATTGAACTGGTCACTTGGTCTCCACCCTTTAAGCTGCCAGAGAACCTGGAGCGGATAATCATGGGCTGCGGCAAGGTGGACTGGACTCTGGGACTGTGCAAAGAGATCTTCAAGTTGGGCTGCAGTTTCTGGATTTCAAGGGGAATACTGATTTGTTTCACATCTGTAGGAGGATTGCTCAATCTCAACCGATCAACTGCATGTTGGATTGATTTTCCTTTGAAATTCAAGACCTTCCTTGGGTATGAAATTGAAGGTCCCCAGACATCAATAATTTCTGTTCGGGGCCTACAGGGATAGGCGAATTTCCCGGAATTATGGGCTTGCTGCAGGGCGCTGACAGTCAGGAGGAATTGGTCAGGTGACATAGGAATTTTCCAAGACTTTTTCTTTGGGTGATTGAGCAGTTTTTCAGGAGTTTCCAATTGTCCTTGTTTTTGTGCTTTCTCGACATCATCTGCTTCTTCAAAAAAAGAAAATGAAAAAAAAAATCGGCATTCTGTGAAAAATATGAAGTACATATGCATTAAGTACTTGGGCATTCAAACTTCAAAGCACATTGAGGTCTTTGTTGCCCAACAGGTATGCCATCATACAGGCAGGCATCCTCAGTCGTATTAGAAATGCTGATACTAGAAACTATTTAATAAAACTAGTTTTAAATAAAATGCTAGTATTGAGTAAAGTGTATATTAGCCTCTAAGTGTGCATATTTTGAAGGCAACATGTGATTTCGATGCTCCACTTATTTTTGAAAATGTGAAGTTGGGGCCGGGAGCAGGGGCTCACGCCTGTAATCCCAGCACTTTGGGAGGCCGAGGCAGGCGGATCACGAGGTCAGGTAGATCGAGACCATCCTGGCTAACACAGTGAAACCCCCCTCTCTACTAAAAATACAAAAAAGTAGCCAGGTGTGGCGGCATGCGCCTGTAGTCCCAACTACTCAGGAGGCTGAGGCAGGAGAATAGCGTGAACCCAGGAGGCAGAGCTTGCAGTAAGCCGAGATTGTGCCACTGCACTCCAGCCTGGGCGACAGAGCAAGACTCCGTCTCAAAAAAAAAAAAAAAGAAAATGTGAAGTTGGGAATGACCTTCACATCTCATTTATGATTCACACAAAGCAGATCTTAATAAATTTATAGTAGCATAACTGTATTTTTCAACAATAATTATATTGCAAAATTTGATCTTTACCTTATTAATCAAATTTGACTCCAAATAATCTTGAATGTTGCCCAAAATAAAACCTGTCTTCAGGCCAGGTGCGATGGCTCACGCCTGTAATCCCAGCACTTTGGGAGGCCTAGGTGGGTAGATCACCTGAGGTCGGAACTTCGAGACTAGCCTAACCAACATGGAAAAACCCTGTCTGTACTAAAAATACAAAAAAATTAGCCGGGTGTGGTGGCAGGCACCTGTAATCCCAGCTACTCAGGAGAATCGCTTGAACTCAGGAGGCAGAGGTTGCAGTGAGGCAAGGTGACGCCACTCCACTGCAGCCTGGGCAACAGAGTGAGACTCCATCTCAAAAAAAAAAAAGGTGAAATCAAGATGTCAAAATCTTCCCTATTCTCCTTGCAAACTCAAAAAGAGAATTTTTCTCCTTTTATAAAAAAAGGAATTATGATGAGCTCATTGTTGTTCATTTGTCTTTTTTCAAATGATAATGTATTGTGGATCTCTTTCCAAGTTAGTATATACAAATCCTCATCATACAACGTTTAGCCATATATAATATTCCATACAATAGATTTTTAATTACTTAGCTATTGCCTGTTGGTGGACATTTAGTTTGTTAATGATCAACCTAGAAGAAAATGCAGACACCATTTTTATTTATACAAGGAAGTACAAAATGCCAGCTGACTCCCAGAGTTGGCACAGATGCAGTGGGGTCTCCCATGCATTGCTTGTGGGAGTGTAAATTAGTATAATATTTTTCAGGACAACCTTGGCAATATCTTTCTAGTTTTTGAATGCACTTATCCTTTGGCTTAGCAATTTCACTCGTAGGACTTTACCCTTCGGGTATACCTGTACCTGTACACTGACATAGGTTTATACAAGGATGTCCACTGTTAGCGCAGCCCTCATAAAACAATTGTTTTCCCCTCACCTTGAAACCAGTCTCTGCACAGAGCCTGTTCCAAAGAAACACTATTATACTAGTCAAAAATATTTGAAAGACATTTAAAATTTTTATCTATGTCCTTAAAAAATAACAAAGGGACATCCCAGTCATGAGTCATGATGTCCAGAAACTTTTTTTTTTTTTAGATGGAGTCTTGGTCTGTCACCCAGACCGGAGTTGCAGTGGCACGATCTCGGCTCACTGCAACCCCCACCCCTCTCTGGTTCAAGCAATTCCCCTGCCCCAGCCTCCCAGGTAGCTGGGATTACAGGCACATGCCACCACACCTGGCTAATTTTTTTATACTTTTAGTAGAGATGGGGTTTCACCATATTGGCCAGACTGGTCTCAACCTTCTCACCTCAGGCAATCCGCCCACCTCAGCCTCCTAAAGTGCTGAGATTACAGGCATGAGCCACCATGCCTGGCCACTTTTTTTTTTTTAAGAGACTAGGTGTCACTATCACCCAGTGGTGCAATCATAGCTCACTGTAACGTCAAACTCCTGGGCTCAAAGGATCCTCCTGCCTTAGCTTCCTGAGTAGCTAGGAGGTGTGTGCTACCATATCTGACCAATTTTTTAAATTGTTTGTAGAGATAAGGGTCTCGCTAAGTGGCCCAGGCTGGTCTCCAACTCCTGGCCTCAAGGAATCCTCCCGCCTTGGCCTCCCAAAGCACTGGAATTACACGCATGAGCCACTATGCCTATCCCAGCAACACTTCTTAAAAGGCACATCCCCATCTCTCTCTCCCTTATCTCCTTATCTCACATATATAGCACCTGCCCCCAATCTCTCTCATACCTAACAAAGTCTCTTAAAATGCTCTCTGAAACCAGCCTCAACTGCCTGTTCTCTCTTTTATTGTGCCCATTTCTCAGCTTGATGACATAACAGTCCAAGAAGTGAGGAGGCTGGCAGGGAACACAGGTGGGCTGTCAGCCAAAAACCGGAAAAAAAGTTCTCCCTCTGTGGCCTCAAGTCAGAAAAGGGACAATTAAGGAAAACAGTCACTCTTGGGAGAAGCCAGGCATTGTATTCATTCCAGATTCTCAAAGACAAGCAAAGGTAGTGGCCTGCTGGAAAACAATAGGAAACTAGAGAGAGAGTTTGGATCTTGCCACTAATTCAGAATTAAGTATCACTGTTTGTCTTATCTCCTGCTATGGATTTTGCTTCCAAATTCTCTTGCCCACCATCCATGCCACTTGTTCCCTTATGAACAGAATAAACTCTCTTTTTACCATCTCTTCGGGGTGATTTTGACTTTCCTTGACTTTGAAGTTCCTCTATTAACACTGCTAAACTGAGATAGAGGAAGAAGCTGTAGTCATTATATACTTCAATTAGGGCATAAAATAATATAATCAATCATAATGGGGGCTGATAATTGGACTGATTTTTATACAAAATATCGCTATCTTGTTTATTATGGGTACATTATTATACATAATTATGGAGTACATGTGATATTTTGATACATGCATAAAATGTGTAATGATCAGATCAAGATAATTAGGATATCTGTCATCTTAAACATTTATCATCTCTTTGTGTTGGGAACATTCCAAATCTTCTCCTCTAGCTATTTTGAAATATACAATACATTATTGGTTTTTTGTTTGTTTGTTTTTAAGATGCAGTTTTGCTCCTGTTGCCCAGGCTGGAGGGCAGTAGCGCGATCTTGGTCACCGCAACCTCCACTTCCCGGGTTCACGCGATTCTCCTGCCTCCACTTCCCGAGTAAGGCTGGAATTACAGGCATGCACCACCACGCCCGGCTAATTTTTTTGTATTTTTAGTAGAGACGGGGTTTCTCCATGTTGATCAGGCTGGTCTCAAACTCCCGACCTCAGGTGATCCACCTGCCTCAGCCTCCCAAAGTGTTGGGATTACAGGCGTGAGTCACCGCACCCAGCTATACATTATTGATAATTGTAGTCATCCTACTGTGCAACCAAACACTGGAACTTATATCTCTTCCATCTAACTGTATTTTTCTACCAAACACCATATTGTTTATTGTCCTATGAAACCAAGTAGTTACCTGGAGTCTGTGAAAAGTAAAGAGAGTGTAACAGCCTTCTAAATTGACTGTGTGACAGGGAAAAGTGAAGCCCTGGAAACTGAGTCACATAGCACAGCTGTTTTCCTGCTTCCATTAACCAGACTCCCTATTCTTCATTGAAACCGAGACTAAATGATGTGGAGATAGACACTCTTGTGATTGTCACCTCTTTACAGCAGAATGTTAAGCAACTCCCCTTGTGATTGTCACCTCTTTACAGCAGAATGCTAAGCAACCATTAGAGGTCATCAATAGTAGCCAATCTAGTCTTACATCTATATGTTAGCCTTTGTATGGAAAATTGAATTCTGTTCAGCACCTCTGTTTTTGTCTGTTTAAAGGATGTTCACTTTTCCCCACTCCAGGAGCACTGGTCACTAGTCTTTGGTGTCCCTGTGTCCCTGGATGCTGCCCTCAAACTTTGCACTTGGGTAAACTCTTTTAGCTAGATCCTGAATCTTTTGATTATTTTAGGTTGGCAAGTCTAAGGCCTAGATCGCATCCTGACTCCCCCTCCGACCCACTTTTCCTACTGTTAAGCATCAGCTAACACTCTCAGTTCCCTCCTCTCAAGAGATAGCTGACTATTTGTAGTGTGATATGCTTGGGGGTGATTTGTAGTTTTCTCTATAGATCTGTAGATCCAATTTCACCTGCCAAATATAGGGCTGGTATAAGGAAGGAGTCTTGCTACTCTCACCCACACAAAATTTGTTCTTTGGATATCTTATAAATGGCATTGGCCATGCCTGCACCCCCACCTACATACACACACACAAACGCACACACACCTGCTTTATACGTGAGATTTTTCCAGCTACAAACATTATCTCTCAGATCTAAAAACAATATATTCTGCATAGATCTTTTTTCTGCTTATAACAACTTCTGTCTCTGTCTTGAAGAAATAGTTATGTAATATATGTTTTAAATTGGGGGGTTTGGGGGTATTGGTTGCTCACTTTTTGTTTCAGCGATATTAAAGCTAGTCTTATCTACTGTGCAAAGATTCTTATAAGTTTGAAAATCTTGCTCTTGCAGGCCAGGCGCGGTGGCCCACACCTGTAATCCCAGCACCTTGGGAGGCTGAGGTGGGAGGATCACCTGAGGTTGGGAGTTTGAGACCAGCCTGATCAACATGGAGAAACCCCGTCTCTACTAAAAAAAAATACAAAATTAGCCAGTCGTGGTGGCTCATGCCTGTAATCCCAGCTACCCAGCAGGCTGATGCAGGAGAATCGCTTGAACCTGGGAGGCGGAGGTTGCGGTGAGCTGAGATCGTGCCGTTGCACTCCAGCCTGGGCAACAGAAGCAAAACTCTGTCAAAAAAAAAAAAAGAAGGAAGGAAGGAAGGACTGACTAGATCGACTAGATCTTGCAAACCAGAAGGTTCCCATTAACTGGGTGATAAATTGTTTGGCGGGTCAGAGAGAAAGGCTCCTACCTTTCTGGCTTCCTGGAGGGTTAGCATATATATCCTCAGGAAACCATTGGCCAAAATATTCCATAAAGGAACCAGTCCTCCCCCGCTCCCACCACCCCAACCAAACCCGATCTGCTCTGCAGGTTATCACTGAACTTGCTGGTATTTCCGTTCTTTACCTGAAGAGAACTTGGCCGGCTTCAGGAGTACTCGGGACTTGGGAGGTTTGCTCGGTAGGAGCTCTTGGATCACAGTTTGTTTACTGGATACAGATTCTCTCGGGCTGTGAACCTGCATATTAGACTTAGAGAGAATTTCCATGAGGCTATTTTCTTCTTTTTCCTCCTCTTTCTCCTTATTCTTCTTTTGTTTCATTTTTTCCATGGCATACTGCCACTTTATGTGTTCAAACTGGAACATGAGAACATTGCTTTCTGTGTTGACCACCATCCTGGAACCGAAACAACAGGGTTGTCCACAAAAGGAGTATGGAGGCCACCGAAAGATGCACTGCAATTACCATCCCACCTGGTCTTTAGACCAAGGGAACAGTGCCCAGGTAATGACCAAACAGACTAGTAGTGTAGGCGACTGGAGGGTGGAGAGTGGTGAAAGTTACCAGGCCATGCAACAGGAGTCATTAGCTTTGTCACTCTTTTCTTTAAAAAATAAACATGATTGGGGCACATATGTTCCGATTGTTTCACTTCTCAAGTTAAAATGCTTTCTTATTTTTTTCTATTTTTTTTTATTTTGAGAGGGAGTCTCGCTTTGTCGCCCAGGCTGGAGTGCAGTGGCATGATCTCAGCTCACTGCAGCCTCCGCCTCCTGGGTTCAAGCAATTCTCGTGCCTCAACTCCTGAGTAGCTGGGACTACAGGCGCGCACCACCACGCCCAGCTCATTTTGTGTTTTTAGTAGAGACAGGGTTTCACCATGTTGCTCAGGCTGGTCTCAAACTCCAGGACTCAGTGATCCACCCGCCTCGGCCTCCCAAAGTGCTGGAATTACAGGCATGAGCCACTGCGCCTGGCCTCAAGTTAAAATGCTTTTAAATGAATTTCTGTTCCTGGAGTGAGTGCCAAGTACCTAGGGTGCCAAGAAGGTACTCTGCACACAGATGTCTTGAAATTCACTTTGTTTGTTGTTTGTTTGTTTCAAGCACAGCTTCCAAACTCAATATTACTATTGCTGCTGGGAATGAGGAAAGCTCTCTAATGGGGAGGACTCCTCTCCTTCACAGACCCTCCACACAGACACCACACACTCCATGCTGTCACTCCAGGATCTCTGCACACACTCTAGATGTAGACAGAACATCTGTACTTTATAAAGTGAGATGATTTCTAACTTCTCTAATCCCCACTTCTATGCTCCGTAGACAAAGAGCTCCAGAGCTTGCCCTCCCTGTCCCCTGCCTGTCCCCCCGCAGCACTGCCTTCCCAACCCACCAGTTTTACAAGCAAGCAGCTTTCCCCTTTCTGTGCTCTTCCCTTAACTGTAAACAAGAAATGAAAACACTCTGGCAGGTTTCTTTCTGCTCCAAAGGCTGCAATGTTAAGACCTTAACCAACAGCATAAACTCTCTCGAAAAGTAACTTGTTTTGGCTGGAACTGCTGGAATGGAATGCAGGGTGTCATGCCAATAAGAAATCCCTTTTAGGCTGGGCGCGGTGGCTCAAGCCTGTAATCCCAGCACTTTGGGAGGCCAAGACGGGCGGATCACGAGGTCAGGAGATCGAGACCATCCTGGCTAACATGGTGAAACCCCGTCTCTACTAAAAAAATACAAAGATCTAGCCAGGCGCGGTGGCAGGCGCCTGTAGTCCCAGCTACTCAGGAGGCTGAGGCAGGAGAACAGCGTAAACCCGGGAGGCGGAGCTTGCAGTGAGCTGAGATCTGGCCACTGCACTCCAGCCTGGGTGACAGAGCGAGACTCCGTCCCAAAAAAAAAAAAAAAAAAAAAAAGAAATCCCCTTTTAGACTCAAGCCGAAAGGAAAACACCTTTCTTTGGATGCTGTGAGTGCAAACCGGTCAGAGCTTTTTTTTTTTTTTAAACAGCATGACTGAAAAGTGTTCATTAATTGAGGCTTATCACCAGGCTGCCCTCTTTAAGATGGTAAATAATACTAATGAAGTTTCACTAAAAAGAAGGCAATATGGTACAGGGACATTAAGTGATGTCTCAAGTGAGCTTGAAGTAGAATTTACAGGTTAGTTCTATTTGGTTTTTTTCATATAATAGCACCCTGAATCTATGCATATATAAAGCACAGTACTGTATACAATGCAGTCAGTCATGGTACTGGTTTTGTAAGCTCACCAGCTCAGCTCCCCCTCACTGTACCCCCTGTTGCTGTCACTCCCCACCCTCCTATATGCCTCTTTGCATTAGAAGTGAGGCATCAAAGATAGCTAGCTGATAGAGCTCTCAGGCAGCCAAAGGCATGATCAAAGAGCAAGCAGGGGCTGCACGTTGGTAGAACTGTGATCCTTACAGAAGCGTTATGTTGCACCCACTGCAATTCCCACAAATATCCAGGATGAATTAAGAGTCAAAATAAGCCGGGCATGGTGGCTCACAGCTGTAATCCCAGAGCTTTGGGAGGCCGTGGCGGGTGGATCACGAAGTTGGGAGTTCAAGATCATCCTGGCCAAGATGGTGAAACCCCATCTCTACTAAAAATACTAAAAATTAGCTGGGCATATTGGTGGGCGCCTGTAATCCCAGCTACTTGGCAGACTGAGGCAGAGAATTGCTTGAACCCGGGAGGCGGAGACTGCAGTGAGCCAAGATTGCACCACTGCACTCCAGCCTGTGCAACAGAGTGAAACTATGTCTCAAAAAGAAAAAAAAAAGTCAAAATGAACCATGATTGCTTCCTAATTACTAAGTTTTGTGCAAAGCCCTGTTAGTCCCCACAACAAGACTGTCAGAATCGTCACAGTTCTGACCTCCGCACCTATCACCCACCTGTTGCCCTGAATAAAGAAGGACAGCACAGGATCGCCTCTGCCATTGGCTTTTATCACCTTCATACAGTTCCCGTTGAGGAAATTGTAAATTCTGATCTTGCCATCTGCGCAGGCGCTGATGACCCGGAGGAAGACAAGGGACACGTGGAGCACCTCCCTGGAAGGGAATAGAACAGCAGGCAGTACCCATCCTCTCGTAAAATGCCTGGGTTTGTTAGTAGGTTGGGGGTATTTTGTGTGTGATTGGGAGGCAGTGGTCATAACTGGCCTTGAAATGGTGTTTGCTGTGATTTTTTTTTTTTTTTTTTTTTTTTGAGATGGAGTTTCACTCTTGTTGCCCAGGCTGGAGTGCAATAGTGTGATCTTGGCTCACTGCAATCTCCGCCTACCAGGTACAAGTGATTCTCCTGTCTCAGCCTCCCAAGTAGCTCAGATTACAGGCATGCACCACCACGCCTGGCTAATTTTTTTGTATTTAGTAGAGACAGGGTTTCACCATGTTAGGCTGGTCACGAAATCCTGACCTCAGGTGATCCACCCACCTCGGCCTCCCAAAGTGCTGGGATTACAGGCGTGCACCACCGCGCCCAGTATGCTGTCATTTTATAATTGTGGAACTAAACCATGAGCTACTCTGAAGACATACCTCTTTCCATTCTGCAACTACTTTCCCTGCAATTAGGTCACAGGGCCACAGATGACAAAACAAAAGGGCTGATGTCACAATCTTTTTTTTTATCTAACATATAGATGTGACCATGTTTGTCTCTTGCAATTTGATTCCTAGCTTTTACTTATACAATAGTCATGCTGAGAATTATTTAATGTTTTGATTCCTTTTAAAATAGTATTATCGGCTGGGTGCAGTGGCTCACGCCTGTAATCCCGGCACTTTGGGAGGCCAAGGCAGGTGAATCACGAGGTCAGGAGATCAAGACCATCCTGGCTAACACGGTGAAACCCCATCTCTACTAAAAATACAAAAAATTAGCCGGGCGTGGTGGCGGGCGCCTGTAGTCCCAGCTACTCAGGAGGCTGAGGCAGGAGAATGGTGTGAACCCAGGAGGCGGAGCTTGCAGTGAGCTGAGATCGAGCCACTGCACTCCAGCCTGGATGACAGAGCAAGACTCCAACTCCGTCTCAAAAAAATAATAATAATACTATTATCATATTAAAAACGAAAAAACAGGAAGGAAAATGATTATCATTATATAAAGCAAATAGTTTACATTTGAGCAGTTTCGTTTTTATCTTAAATTGGTGACTTTTATTCTTTCAGTGAAATATCCTTAAGGAAAATTGTATCCAGGGATGAAATTTAGGAATGTCCTTTTTTGATGGCCAATAGGAAAAGGGAGGGGGGACCAGGAGAAGATCTAGACAGATTCCTCCAACAAAATCTTTTCTAGAACCTTTCTGGGTTCCAATTAGACTCCAGATATGTGGAGTATTCAATTCTAAGAAGTATAATTTCCCTATTCCTGTTAATGATACCAAAAAGTTGAATTTGATACCACCAATTTGTTAGATTCTATATGCAAAGCAAGTCCATCAATTCCTGCCAGCTCTACCCATCCAAGGCCATTCATGGCCTAGTTCATGTGCTACCTTCTCCAAAAAGCCATCTCTTATCTTAATTCCGTCCTACATCTCCCCCCATCACACATGTACACAAATTTCAAGTATACTTTCATATTCTCTTGGGCACAACTCATATCACTGCATGCTTATCACCTAGCACAGCACTCAGCCCATAGTAGGTCCTTAATATATATTTGTTGAAAAAGTGACTGTCTGCTCATGTTTTCAGAGTATGGTCATTGCTACAATGTGTTAAAAGAATGACGTCCACCCTATGCCATTCGGCCTCAGACTTGGTCAGATCCCAGGATCAGATGAAGACTTTTCAAGGCCCCAACCATTAACCAAACAGAAATAACAAAGACCTCAAAAGGCAGGAGCATGATCAGCATACTCAAAGGACAGCAAGGAGGCAAATATGATGTGAACCCCTGATTATGTGAGATAGATAGATAGATAGATAGATAGATAGATAGATAGATAGATAGACAGACAGACAGAACTCAGCTGTAAAATAAGTATTAAAAACTCTAACAAGGCCAAGCATAGCAGCTTATGCCTATAATCCCAGCACTTTGGGAGACTGAGGTGGAAGGATTGCTTGAGACCAAGAGTTTGAGACCTTGGCTCTAAAAAAACATTTAAAAATTAGCCAGGAGCATGGTGGTGTGTGCCTGTAGTCCCAGCTACTTGGGAAGCTAAGGTGATAGGCTAACTTGAGCACAAGAGTTTTACGTTATGAGGTCATAGTGAGCCATGATTGCACCACTGCACTACAGCCTGGGCAAAAGAGTAAGACTCTAGGGGAAAAAAAAAAAGAACTAAAGAATGAAAGAGAAAGAACAAAAGAAAGAAAAAGAGAGAGAAAGAAAGGAAAGAAAAGGGGCGGAGCAAGATGGCCGAATAGGAACAGCTCCAGTCTCCAACTCCCAGCGCGAGCGACACAGAAGACCGGTGATTTCTGCATTTTCAACTGAGGTACTGGGGTCATCTCACTAGGGAGTGCCGGACAATCGGTGCTGGTCAGCTGCTGCAGCCTGACCAGCGAGAGCTGAAGCAGGGCGAGGCATCGCCTCACCTGGAAGCGCAAGGGGGAAGGGAATCCGTTTTCCTAGCCAGGGGAACTGAGACACACAACACCTGGAAAATCGGGGAACTCCCACCCCAATACCGCGCTTTAAGCAAACAGGCACGCCAGGAGAATATATCCCACACCTGGCCGGGAGGGTCCCACGCCCACGGAGCCTCCCTCACTGCTAACACAGCAGTCTGCCACGATCTATCCGCAAGGCAGCAGCGAGGCTGGGGGAGGGGTGCCCGCCATTGCTGAGGCTTAAGTAGGTAAACAAAGCCGCTGGGAAGCTCGAACTGGGTGGAGCTCACAGCAGCTCAAGGAAGCCTGCCTGTCTCTGTAGACTCCACCTCTGGGGACAGGGCACAGCTGAAGACCAACAGGGGAAGCAGCGGGGACCAGTGCAGACGCGAACGACTCTGTCTGACAGCTTTGGGGAGAGCCGTGGATCTCCCAACGCGGAGGTTGAGATCTGAGAACGGACAGACTGCCTGCTCAGGTGGGTCCCTGACCCCTGAGTAGCCTAGCTGGGAGACATCCCCCACTAGGGGCAGTCTGACACCCCACACCTCACAGGGTGGAGTACACCCCTGAGAGGAAACTTCCAAAGGAAGAATCAGACAGGTACACTCGCTGTTCAGCAATATTCTATCTTCGGCAACCTCTGCTGCTGATACCCAGGCAAACAGGGTTTGGAGTGGACCTCAAGCAATCTCCAACAGACCAACAGACAGTCCTTCTGACTGTCAGAAGGAAAACTATCAAACAGGAAGGACACCTATACCAAAACCCCATCAGTATGTCACCATCATCAAAGACCAGAGACAGATAATACCACAAAGATGGGGAAGAAGCAGGGCAGAAAAGCTGGAAATTCAAAAAATAAGAGCGCATCTCCCCCTGCAAAGGAGCACAGCCCATCGCCAGCAACAGATCAAAGCTGGTCAGAGAATGACATTGACGAGATGAGAGAAGAAGACTTCAGTCCATCAAACTTCTCAGAGCTAAAGGAGGAATTACGTACCCAGCACAAAGAAACTAAAAATCTTGAAAAAAGAGTGGAAGAATTGACAGCTAGACTAATTAATGCAGAGAAGATCATAAACGAAATGACAGAGATGAAAACCATGACACGAGAAATACGTGACAAATGCACAAGCTTCAGTAACCGACTCGATCAACTGGAAGAAAGAGTATCAGCGATTGAAGATCGAATGAATGAAATGAAGCGAGAAGAGAAACCAAAAGAAAAAAGAAGAAAAAGAAATGAACAAAGCCTGCAAGAAGTATGGGATTACATACAAAGACCAAATCTACGTCTGATTGGGGTGCCTGAAAGTGAGGGGGAAAATGGAACCAAGTTGGAAAACACTCTTCAGGATATCATCCAGGAGAACTTCCCCAACCTAGTAGGGCAGGCCAACATTCAAATTCAGGAAATACAGAGAACGCCACAAAGATACTCCTCCAGAAGAGCAACTCCAAGACACATAATTGCCAGATTCACCAAAGTTGAAATGAAGGAAAAAATCTTAAGGGCAGCCATAGAGAAAGGTCGGGTTACCCACAAAGGGAAGCCCATCAGACTAACAGCAGATCTCTCGGCAGAAACTCTACAAGCCAGAAGAGAGTGGGGGCCAATATTCAACGTTCTTAAAGAAAAGAATTTTCAACCCAGAATTTCATATCCAGCCAAACTAAGTTTCATAAGTGAAGGAGAAATAAAATCCTTTACAGATAAGCAAATGCTTAGAGATTTTGTCACCACCAGGCCTGCCTTACAAGAGACCCTGAAGGAAGCCCTAAACATGGAAAGGAACAACCGGTACCAGCCATTGCAAAAACATGCCAAAATGTAAAGACCATCGAGGCTAGGAAGAAACTGCATCAACTAACGAGCAAAATAACCAGTTAATATCATAATGGCAGGATCAAGTTCACACATAACAATATTAACCTTAAATGTTAATGGACTAAATGCTCCAATTAAAAGACACAGACTGGCAAACTGGATAAAGAGTCAAGACCCATCAGTCTGCTGTATTCAGGAGACCCATCTCACATGCAGAGACATACATAGGCTCAAAATAAAGGGATGGAGGAAGATCTACCAAGCAAATGGAGAACAAAAAAAAGCAGGGGTTGCAATCCTAGTCTCTGATCAAACAGACTTTAAACCATCAAAGATCAAAAGAGACAAAGAAGGCCATTACATAATGGTAAAGGGATCAATTCAACAGGAAGAGCTAACTCTCCTAAATATATATGCACCCAATACAGGAGCACCCAGATTCATAAAGCAAGTCCTTAGAGACTTACAAAGAGACTTAGACTCCCATACAATAATAATGGGAGACTTCAACACTCCACTGTCAACATTAGACAGATCAACGAGACAGAAAGTTAACAAGGATATCCAGGAATTGAACTCATCTCTGCACCAAGCGGACCTAATAGACATCTATAGAACTCTCCACCCCAAATCAACAGAATATACATTCTTCTCAGCACCACATCGCACTTATTCCAAAATTGACCACATAATTGGAAGTAAAGCACTCCTCAGCAAATGTAAAAGAACAGAAATTATAACAAATTGTCTCTCAGACCACAGTGCAATCAAACTAGAACTCAGGACTAAGAAACTCAATCAAAACCGCTCAACTACATGGAAACTGAACAACCTGCTCCTAAATGACTACTGGGTATATAACGAAATGAAAGCGGAAATAAAGATGTTCTTTGAAACCAATGAGAACAAAGATACAACATACCAGAATCTCTGGGACACATTTAAAGCAGTGTGTAGAGGGAAATTTATAGCACTAAATGCCCACAAGAGAAAGCAGGAAAGATCTAAAATTGACACTCTAACATCACAATTAAAAGAACTAGAGAGGCAAGAGCAAACACATTCAAAAGCTAGCAGAAGGCAAGAAATAACTAAGATCAGAGCAGAACTGAAGGAGATAGAGACACAAAAAACCCTCCAAAAAATCAATGAATCCAGGAGTTGGTTTTTTGAAAAGATCAACAAAACTGACAGACCGCTAGCAAGGCTAATAAAGAAGAAAAGAGAGAGGAATCAAATAGACGCAATAAAAAATGATAAAGGGGATATCACCACTGACCCCACAGAAATACAAACTACCATCAGAGAATACTATAAACGCCTCTACGCAAATCAACTAGAAAATCTAGAAGAAATGGATAATTTCCTGGACACTTACACTCTCCCAAGGCTAAACCAGGAAGAAGTTGAATCCCTGAATAGACCAATAGCAGGCTCTGAAATTGAGGCAACAATTAATAGCCTACCCACCAAAAAAAGTCCAGGACCAGATGGATTCACAGCTGAATTCTACCAGAGGTACAAGGAGGAGCTGGTACCATTCCTTCTGAAACTATTCCAATCAATAGAAAAAGAGGGAATCCTCCCTAACTCATTTTATGAGGCCAACATCATCCTGATACCAAAGCCTGGCAGAGACACAACAAAAAAAGAGAATTTTAGACCAATATCCCTGATGAACATCGATGCAAAAATCCTCAATAAAATACTGGCAAACTGGATTCAGCAGCACATCAAAAAGCTTATCCACCATGATCAAGTGGGCTTCATCCCTGGGATGCAAGGCTGGTTCAACATTCGCAAATCAATAAACGTAATCCAGCATATAAACAGAACCAAAGACAAGAACCACATGATTATCTCAATAGATGCAGAAAAGGCTTTTGACAAAATTCAACAGCCCTTCATGCTAAAAACGCTCAATAAATTCAGTATTGATGGAACGTACCTCAAAATAATAAGAGCTATTTATGACAAACCCACAGCTAATATCATACTGAATGGGCAAAAACTGGAAAAATTCCCTTTGAAAACTGGCACAAGACAGGGATGCCCTCTCTCACCACTCCTATTCAACATAGTGTTGGAAGTTCTGGCTAGGGCAATCAGGCAAGAGAAAGAAATCAAGGGTATTCAGTTAGGAAAAGAAGAAGTCAAATTGTCCCTGTTTGCAGATGACATGATTGTATATTTAGAAAACCCCATCGTCTCAGCCCAAAATCTCCTTAAGCTGATAAGAAACTTCAGCAAAGTCTCAGGATACAAAATTAATGTGCAAAAATCACAAGCATTCTTATACACCAGTAACAGACAAGCAGAGAGCCAAATCAGGAATGAACTTCCATTCATAATTGCTTCAAAGAGAATAAAATACCTAGGAATCCAGCTTACAAGGGATGTAAAGGACCTCTTCAAGGAGAACTACAAACCACTGCTCAGTGAAATCAAAGAGGACACAAACAAATGGAAGAACATACCATGCTCATGGATAGGAAGAATCAATATCTTGAAAATGGCCATACTACCCAAGGTTATTTATAGATTCAATGCCATCCCCATCAAGCTACCAATGAGTTTCTTCACAGAATTGGAAAAAACTGCTTTAAAGTTCATATGGAACCAAAAAAGAGCCCGCATTGCCAAGACAATCCTAAGTCAAAAGAACAAAGCTGGAGGCGTCACGCTACCTGACTTCAAACTATACTACAAGACTACAGTAACCAAAACAGCATGGTACTGGTACCAAAACAGAGATATAGACCAATGGAACAGAACAGAGTCCTCAGAAATAATACCACACATCTACAGCCATCTGATCTTTGACAAACCTGAGAGAAACAAGAAATGGGGAAAGGATTCCCTATTTAATAAATGGTGCTGGGAAAATTGGCTAGCCATAAGTAGAAAGCTGAAACTGGATCCTTTCCTTACCCCTTATACGAAGATTAATTCAAGATGGATTAGAGACTTAAATGTTAGACCTAATACCATAAAAACCCTAGAAGAAAATCTAGGTAGTACCATTCAGGACATAGGCATGGGCAAGGACTTCATGTCTAAAACACCAAAAGCAACAGCAGCAAAAGCCATAATTGACAAATGGGATCTAATTAAACTAAAGAGCTTTTGCACAGCAAAAGAAACTACCATCAGAGTGAACAGGCAACCTACAGAATGGGAGAAAATTTTTGCAACCTACTCATCTGACAAAAGGGCTAATATCCAGAATCTACAAAGAACTCAAACAAATATACAAGAAAAAAACAAACAACCCCATCAAAAAGTGGGCAAAGGATATGAACAGACATTTCTCAAAAGAAGACATTCATACAGCCAACAGACACATGAAAAAATGCTCATCATCACTCGCCATCAGAGAAATGCAAATCAAAACCACAATGAGATACCATCTCACACCAGTTAGAATGGAAATCATTAAGAAGTCAGGAAACAACAGTTGTTGGAGAGGATGTGGAGAAATAGGAACACTTTTACACTGTTGGTGGGATTGTAAACTAGTTCAACCATTATGGAAAAGAGTATGGCAATTCCTCAAGGATCTAGAACTAGATGTACCATATGACCCAGCCATCCCACTACTGGGTATATACCCAAAGGATTATAAATTATTCTACTACAAAGACACATGTACATGTATGTTTATTGCGGCACTATTCACAATAGCAAAGACTTGGAATCAACCCAAATGTCCATCTGTGACAGACTGGATTAAGAAAATATGGCACATATACACCATGGAATACTATGCAGCCATTAAAAAGGATGAGTTTGCGTCCTTTGTAGGGACATGGATGCAGCTGGAAACCATCATTCTTAGCAAACTATCACAAGAAGAGAAAACCAAACACTGCGTGTTCTCACTCATAGGTGGGAACTGAACAATGAGATCACTTGGACTTGGGAAGGGGAACATCACACACTGGGGCCTATCAAGGGGAGGGGGGAGGAGGGAGGGATTGCCTTGGGGAGTTACACATGATATAAATGATGAATTGATGGGTGCTGACGAGTTGATGGGTGCAGCACACCAACATGGCATAAGTATACATATGTAACAAACCTGCACGTTATGCACATGTACCCTAGAACTTAAAGTATAATAAAAAAAAAAAAAAAAAAAAAAAAAAGAAAGGAAAGAAAGAGAAAGGAAAGAAGGAAAGGAAAGAAGGGAGTCGGGGGTGGGGGGGAGGGAAGGAGGGAGGGAGGGAAAGGGAAAGAAGAAAGACCCAACAAATTTCTAAATTTTTTCAAGGTGGAACCATAATAACTTTGATGGTATCCTAAGCACAACACAATCTGCCAATCATGTACTCCAGCACTGGGAGAGATGCCATGTGATGGAAAAGTTTGCCTCTTCATGTATCTCATTTGATCTTGCTGAGCTGAGTCCATACTTCTCTTCCCATAGATCCCTGTGATATTTGGTAGTTCAGTCTATATCATTGTAGCCTAGTAATTAAAACCACAAGCTTTGGGATCAGAAAACCTGGGATCAAAACCTGACTCTACCACTTATGGGCTGCATAACCTTCAGAAAGTAATTTAATCTCTCAGTCTTCAGTTTTCTTTTTTCTTTTTTCTTTTTTTTTTTTATTTTGAGACGTAGTCTCGCTCTGTCACCCAGGCTGGAGTGCAGTGACACGACCTCACCAAAATTAATTTATCCAGACCTCTGGAAAATAATCAAAGGTTTACAGCAACCCAGGGAGGACTTACACAAGTAAAATGGCATAGTGTCAATAAGAATAATGAGACTTAGAGGTCAGGAGTTCGAAACCAGCCTGACCAACATGGTGAAACTCCATCTCTACTAAAAATACAAAAATTAGCCAGGCCTGGTGGTGCGCACCTATAATCCCAGCTTCTTAGGAGGCTGAGGCAGAAGAATCACTTGAACCCTGGAAGCAGAGGTTGCAGTGAGCCGAAATTGTGCCACTGCACTCCAGCCTGGGTGACAGAGCAAGACTATGTCTAAAAAAAAACAAAAACAAAAAGAATACAGAATAGTGAGTCTTGTGACAGGTTAACTTAACTTAGTCCCACTTCCCACCTCCCCCAGCCCAGTGGTAGCCATGAAAGTAACAGCCTCCAGTCCTGGTGGTGGAGGGAACAGAATGGACCTCATTCTGACAACTACAACAACTACAGGGAAAAAAAAAAAAAAAAACTCACTAGAGGGGCTCAACAGCATATTTAAGCAAGCAGAAGAAGCGAAGTACTTGAAACAAGGTCAATTGAAGTTATGCAGTGTGTGGAACAGAAAGAAAAAAAGAATAAAGAAAAATTAATAGAGCCCCAGAAATCCATATAACATCATCAAACAAATCAATATATGCATAATAGGAGATCCAGGAAGAAAGTAGAGAAAGGGGCCGAAAGAATATTTGAAGAGATAATTGCTGAAAACCTCCCAAATATGATGAAAAACATTAATTTACAGGTCTAAGAAGCTCAATAAACTCTAACTGGGATAAACTACAAGAGGTCCACACTTAGATGCATCATAATCAAATTTTCAGACACCAAGGGTGAAGAGTATAATGAAAGCAACAAGAGAGAAGTAGGTCCTCATGTAAAAAGGATCCTCAGTAAGATTAATAGATGATTTATCATTAGAAAAGTATCGTAGTTGGCTTGGCATGGTGGCTCATGCCTGTAATCCCACCACTTCGGGAGGCCAAGGCGGGCGGATCACAAGGTCAGGAGATCAAGACCATCCAGGCTAACACGGTGAAACCCCGTCTCCACTAAAAATACAAAAAATTAGCCAGGCATGGTGGCGGGCGCCTGTAGTCCCAGCTACTCGGGAGGCTGAGGCAGAACTGCGTGAACCCGGGAGGTGGAGCTTGCAGGGAGCCGAGATCGCGCCACTGCACTCCAGCCTGGGTGACAGAGCGAGACTCCATCTCAAAAAAAAAAGAAAGAAAACTGTCGTAGTCCATTTTGTGCTGTTATAACAAGATACCATACACTGGGTAATTTCTAATCAACAGAAGCTTATTAGCTCATGGATTTAGAGGCTGTGAAGTCCAAGGCCAAAGGACTGGCATCTTGTGAGAACCTTGCTGTGCCGAAGGCAAAGGGAGCAAAAGAGAGAGGAAGAGAAGGCTGAAATCATCCTTTGATAAGGAACCCACTCCCACAATAATGAATCCATTCCCACCATAGCATTAGTCCAGTCCTGAAGGAGAGCCCTAGTGACCTAATACCTCCCATTAGGCTCCACCTCCTAACACTGTTGCATTAGGGATTAAGTTTCTAACTCATACTTCTTGGGGACACATTCACATTATAGAAAAGAGAAATGACAAGGATATTAAAATGACACACTAAAAATATCCATTTAATGCAAAGAAAGGCAACAATGAAATAATTCAGGAACAAAAATACATAAGACTATGGAAAACAGCATAATAACAGAAGTAAGTCTTCTTTTTTTTTTTTTTCTTTGGGGTCAGGGTCTCACTCCATACGTAGGCTGGAGTGCAGTGGTGAGATCATAGCTTACTGCAGCCTCAAATTCCTGGGCTCAAGCGATCTTCCCACCTTAGCCTCCTCCTGAATAGCTGGGACTGGATAGGACAACTAGTTAGAAGATCCACAAGGAAACAGAAGACACGAACAACATCATAAACTATCTAGAGCTGACATACATATACAGAACACTCCACCAAACAACAGCAGAGCACACATTTATCTCAGATGCACATGGAACATTCTCCAGGATAGACCATATGTTAGGCTACGAAACAAATCTCAATATATTTTGAAAGACTGAAATCAAAGTATGCTCTCCAACTACAATGAAATTAAATTAGAAATGAATAATGAAGGACATTTAGAAAATTCTTAATTATGTGGAAATTAAACAACCTTGTCTTAACCACTGAGTCAAAGAATAAATCAGAAAGGCAATGAGAAAATAGTTTTGAGATAAATGAAAACACCACCTATCAAAACTTAGGGAATGAAGCTAAGCAGTGCTCAGAGGGAAATTTATAGCAGTAGATGCCTACCTTTCTCCAATCAATAATCTTTCACCTTAAAAAACTTGAAAAAGATCAAATGAAACTCAAACCAGGAAGCAGAAGGAAAATAAAGATTTTAGCACAAATTAGAAATAGACAATTTAAAAATACAGAAAATCAAATGAAACCAAAAGTTGGTTCTCTCTTTATTTTTTTTTTTTTATTTGCTTATTTATTTACTTATTTTTGAGATGGAGTTCTGCTCTTGTTGCCCAGGCTGGAGTACAATGGCGTGATCTCAGCTTACTGCAACCTCGGCCTCCCGAGTTCAAACGATTCTCCAGCCTCAGACTCCCTAGTAGCTGGGATTACAGGCGCCTGGCTAATTTTTGTATTTTTAGTAGAGACGGGGTTTCGCCATGTTGGCCAGGCTGCTCTCAAACTCCTGACCTCCGGTGATCAACCCGCCTCGGCCTCCCAAAGTGCTGGGATTACAGGCATGAGCCACCGCACCCAGCAGTTCTCTTTTTAAAAAGTCAACAAACGGCCAGGCGTGGTGGCTCACGCCTGTAATCCCAGCATTTTGGGAGGCCGAGGTGGTTGGATCACCTGAGGTCAGGAGTTCGAGACCAGCCTGGCCAAGATGGCAAAACCCCATCTCTCCTAAAAAATACAAAAATTAGCCGGGTGCAGTGGTGAGCACCTGTGATCCCAGTTGCTCGGGAGTCCGAGGCAGGATAATCACTTGAACCAGGGAGGCGGAGGTTGCAGTGAGCTGAGATTGCACCACTGCACTCCAGCCTGGGAGAAAAAGCAAGATTCTATCTCAAAAAAAAAAAAAAAAAAGTCAACAAACTATTAGCTAGACAATTGACAAATCTTTGACCAAGAAAATAAGAGAGAAGACTCAGATTACTAATATAAAGAATAAAGCAGGGGACATTTCTACTGACCGATGGAAATGTTTGTAATTAGATAGTGGTAATGGTTGCACATTATGAATATACTTTAAAAAATACTTTAAAAATTGAATTGCACACAAAAGTGGTGAATTTTATGTTATGTGAATCATATCCTAATTAAAAATCGCAGCGAAAAACAAATTACAATGTGAGCTATGGAAAATACATTAAGGAATAAAGTTTTTTTTGTTTTGTTTTTTGAAACAAGGTCTCACTTCGTTGCCCAGGCTGGAGTGCGGTGGCACAATCACAGCTCTTTGCAGCCTCAACCTCCACAGGCTCAGGTGGTCTTCCCACCTCAGGCTCCCAAGTAGCTGGGACTGCAGGTGTGTGCCACCATGCCAGGCTAATTTTTGTATTTTTTGTAGAGACAGGGTTTTGTCATGTTGGCCAGGCTTATATTTAAAAAAAAAAAAAAAAAAAAAAAAGCACTACAGGCAGGGCACTGTGGCTCACGTCTGTATTCCCAGCACTTTGGGAGTCTGGGATACTATATACTAATATAAAGGTGGGTGGATCACTTGAGGTCAGGAGTTTGAGACCAGCCTGCACAACTTGGTGAAACCCTGTCTCTACTAAAAATACAAAAATTAGCCAGGCGTGGTGGCACATGCTTGTAGTCCCAGCTACTCAGGAGACTGAGGCAGGAGAATTGCTGGAACCTGGAAGACAGAGGTTGCAGTGAGCCGAGATCACGTCATTGCATTCTAGCCTGGGCAACAGAGCGTCACGCCATTAAAAATAATAATAATAAAAATATAAATAAAAATAAATTTATAAAAGGACACTGCAAGTACAGAAGCTTTTCCAAAGATCATCATTCCTGTCAGTCCTATTTTGCATCCTCAGATTTCCTCCCTCATATCCATTCTGTCCCACGCTATGTGCAAAATCTTAATTTTGGTTGAAAAAATATTACATCAGGAATGGAAAGACCACTTTCTCCAGCCCTTCTTCCATCAAAGGACAGATAGCAACTATATCTGCTTTCTCACCTATGTCACATTCAAAAGATGAGTTATCAGTCCAATCGTTAGAACTTTCCAGAAACGCAAGCTGTCAAATTATTCCTTGTTACCAATCAGTTAGATACATTTATTGAGCACAGAGCTCCTACAGACAAGTTGGGAGAAAGAGATCTACAAATGAGAGTATTGACCCTGTCTTCCAAATGTCTATGGTTTTTCTGTTACTATGCAGGATAGCAAGAGCTAATATGCATGGTACGTTAGGGGCTGTCATTCAATAGGAGTGGGAATTGTCTGAGAAGGTCTCATAGCAGAGGTGGAGGGAGAGGCTAGTGGTATGATGGAACCGTGACGAAATTGCTGGGCTTGCTGGGAACAAATTATTTTCTGCTCACTAACTAATCCTAATGAATCCTGCTTAGAAGATTTTAAAACATATAGTTGACATTTTCAGGTGATTTCATAAAGCTTGACTTCCTCCCGGAGATCAAGGCTTGATAATCCAGAAGGTTTACTAAACTGGCTGGGTGGAGTTATAGTCTTGTGGTGGGGACTAAGAGGGCTTTGCACAAAACTCAGCAATCAGGAAGCAATCATGGTTCATTTTGACTCTTAATATCTAAGGGTAAGATAAGTCACTGTAGGCCAGAAAAAAAAGATCAATTTACTAAAAATAAGTTTCCTCTGATGGATCCCCTAGAAAGCCCACTTATTCTTTTTATTTTTATTTTTTTGAGATGGAGTCTCGCTCTGTCACCCAGGCTGGAGTGCAGTGGCGCCATCTCAGTTCACTGCAAGCTCCGCCTCTAGGGTTCATGCCATTCTCCTACCTCAGCCTCCCGAGTAGCTGGGACTACAGGCGCCCGCCACCACTCCCGGCAAATGTTTTGTATTTTTAGTAGAGATGGGGTTTCACGGTATTAGCCAGGATGGTCTCCATCTCCTGACCTCGTGATCTGGCCGCCTTGGCCTCCCGAAGTGCTGGGATTACAGGCGTGAGCCACCACACCTGGCCAAAAGCCCACTTATTCTTTTAATCAATTAAGGTAGCATTTAGTTTCCTGGAAATTTTTATAATGCATGCAGGGAAAGAAGCTATATTCATGTAGTTTAAGAGTAGCATAAAGTAGCATATAAAACTGATGACCATGGCAGAATTGACCACAATACTCTTTCCAAACAAGCGCGGATGTGACCTCAGAATGCTTATTACTTGGCTCCAAGCAGCCACCACCACTAAATTTGAATTGGCATGTAAAATGAAATCCATTTGCTACCCTGGAATAGGATCCAGCCTGTAGACTTGTAGTTGTAAGTTCCTCTTTTTAAGCTCTCAGCTCTTTTAAAGTCTTTGGATCATTTTTAAGCTTTTGTGAGCACAAGCATCCTGGGATAAAGACCAATTCCTAGAATTTTAAGTTTACTAGAATTGGCATTATTTGGGATGGTTCTACCAGTGTTCATATGTCTGCTAGCTATCAGGTATGAATTTATCATGAGGGTCATAAATATAAAATTTCAGGCCGGGCGTGGTGGCTCACGCCTGTAATCCCAGCACTTTGGGAGGCCAAAGCGGGCGGATCACAAGGTCAGGAGATTGAGACCATCCTGGCTAACACGGTGAAACCCCGTCTCTACTAAAAATACAAAACATTAACCGGGCGCGGTGGTGGGTGTCCGTAGTCCCAGCTACTCGGGAAGCTGAGACAGGAGAATAGCATGAAGCTGGGAGGTGGAGCTTGCAGTGAGCCGAGATTGTGCCAGTGCACTCCAGCCTGGTGACAGAGTGAGACTCCATCTCAAAAAAAAAAAAAAAAAAAAAAATTCAATAACTTCTCAAAACCCCCAGCTCTATAGTTACTTCGCAAGAGAAACAAGGAAGAGTGGAAGAGGTTAATAGCCAAACAGAGAAGATGGTGGGGAAAAATGGGTCCCGGGTGGAAGAGGAAGGAAGCAGAGAGGGTGAAGTGCAGAGAACACGATGTCCACAGGGAGCAGAAGGTCTGCCAATGATTACAGTCTAGGCTATGACGGGGAAGGGAAGGACACCAGGTTCACCGCTCCAGGCTTCACAGGCACCTACTTGGGATGCCTGAAGGCCATCAGGCAGCGCTCATACTTCCCCACCATGCTCCAGGCCATGACCAGGCCATCAGTGCTTCCCGAGAGGAGATGCCACTGGTCGAAGAACAGGCACTTAACGGCTCCCTCATGGCCATTGAGAGTCTGCAAGAAAAGATACTACTGTCTTCAACTCAGACTGTGACTCCTCCAAGGACCAAAGCTGAGGCTTCTTCAGATGAATGCCAAAGCCACCCCCCACCAATCTGTGACTGCCATTCACTCGGTAGGTACCTGATTAGATAACCTTGCTTTCGCTGTAAGAAGGCCAATGGAGGCCGGGCGTGGTGACTTATGCCTGTAATCCCAGCACTTTGGGAGGCCAAGGTGGGCAGATCACGAGGTCAGGGGTTCAAGACCATCCTGGCCAACATGGTGAAACCCTGTCTCTACTAAAAATACAAAAATTAGCTGGGCATGGTGGTGCACACCTGTAATCCCAGCTACTTGGGAGGCTGAGGCAGGAGAGTCGCTTGAACCAGGGAGGTGGAGGTTGCAGTGAGCCAAGATTTCGCCACTG
The DNA here is from genome assembly GCF_007565055.1 of Rhinopithecus roxellana. Taxonomy (NCBI): domain Eukaryota; kingdom Metazoa; phylum Chordata; class Mammalia; order Primates; family Cercopithecidae; genus Rhinopithecus; species Rhinopithecus roxellana. Next base: position 34,088,231 of record NC_044567.1, on the reverse strand, counting down.
TGCTCCAGCCTGGTGACAGAGCAAGACTCTGTCTCCAAAAAACAAGAAAAGAAAAAGAAGAGAAAAAAAGAAGGCCAGTGGAGCCCATTCCACGTAGAGCTCTCTCTCTGGTTACAGAGGAATGGGATCAGGGAGGGGCCACGTTTCTGGTGGGTCTCTGTCTGGGGCAGACACTACCTTCTTGGAGTACCAGAAAGGGCCAGAAATCACTGTCCTTTGCTGTCAGAAGGATGAAGGCAACGTGTGCCATCCCAGCTCCTTGCCAGAACCCAGAGTGCACATGGGCCATCCCTGTGCCTGCAACTGCTGGATTGGCCATAGTGACAGGATTGGTGGGAAAATTCCACAGGCCAAGCCAGCCACTTTTCACTGTGATCCTGTGTTCCTGCTGCAAATCATGTGTCACCACCAACCGCTAAGGCCAGGGGTTCAGATCCAGCAAGAATATGTTTTATGACCATCCAATCACTTTCAAGACCATCCATGTTCTCTCTTCATTAGAGAGCAAAGAGGAAAAAAAATTCTCTGTTCATCCCCCAGTATTTTCTTCTTAGGAAAACAATGCTTTGTTCATCCCCTCACCCCATGCCAGAATGCAACACCTTTTTCTCTTTTTTTGGAGACGCATGATCTCAGCTCACTGCAACCTCCGCCTCCTGGGTTCAAGTGATTTTCCTGCTTCAACCTCCCAAGTAGCTGAGGTTACAGGCGCCCGCCACCATGCCCAGCTAATTTTTTGTATTTTTTTTTTAGTAGAGATGGGGTTTCACTATGTTGGTCAGGCTGGTCTCGAACTCCTGACCTCATGAGCCACACGCCTCGGCCTCCCAAAATGCTGGGATTACAGGTGTGAGCCACTGCATCTGGCCCTACAGAGTGCAATACTCTTGAGGAGAAAAAGGTACTTCACCTCCACTGCTGTTAGAAGGCACTGAGCCCATAACTCATGCTAAGTCAGAATGCAGCCTTCCTCCACCAACCCCATGATACCGTGGGTCATGATGTGGGCAGTGGAGCCCCTACCCTCCATGGACTCTGAATGCCCCATTTTGGGGCCCTCCCCTTTAGAGCTTCAGGACTGTCCTTCTTGATGGCCATACTCAGTTGCTCTAGGATGACCTGAGGAGCTAGGTAGGGGGAGCCCACCCATCTCCTCCCCATTGCCCTTTCCCCCAAGGCAGCCCACTGCCCACTCACCTTTACCAACTGGGCCATGACAATGTGCCACACTTTCACCACCCCTCGCTCACAGCTGCTCACAATGTAGGTATCATTGATCCTGGTGGCCAAGATGGGGTCTTTGTGTCTAAACGTCTTCAGGCACTTCCCTGTGTCTATATCCCATACTGAACAGGAGGGAGAGAGAGGAAGAGATGGGAGTGGGGAAAAAGGGGGAAGAGGAAAGTTAACAGTGGAGTTCTGCTCCCCATCACAGAAGCAAAGACTCATCGAGCCCATCAAGTCAGACTCTAGAGGGACTTCCCCTGGCCTAGCACCTCCACAGGACAGGCTCACCAAGAGCTCATGTACCCACAGCACAGAGTGCCCTGAATACAGGTGGTTGGGGGAGCCCGCAATCCAGAAGACCTTGGCTATGGCCCTGGAACTTAGCCTTGAGGCCCAAGTTGGAGCTCATCTCCAATCAGCTGATTCATCAAGCCTGAAACATGCTTGCTATCAAGTAGATTTCATAAAAGTCATGGCATACAGCCTGAGTAGGGGCAGGTAAAATTAAAAAAAAAAAAAAAAAAGGAAGAAAATCACGGCATACATGTAATGTTGTCATTTTTCCCAGATGCTGTCTTCCTGACCCACACCTTCTATCCCCAAAATAAAAGAAGGTCGTCTACCCTCACTTACATTTTTAAATACTTCTGAATCTGACTTTTGGATTTTATGGAGAAATGGTCACGACTAGGGGTGGGTTTACTGCTGCTTCAACACAGACTGTGTTACAGCAACTGCCTGGCATCTTGTAGTGGGGATGAGAGTGGGTGGGTGGCAGAACAGGGTTTCCTAAAAGGAAGAAGTTGATGCCAGGCCCAGTGACTCACGCCTGTAATCCCAGCACTTTGGGAGGCCGAGACAGGTGGATCACAAGGTCAGGAAATCGAGACCAGCCTAGCCAACATGGTGAAACCCTGTCTCTACTAAAAAACAAAAATGAGCTGGGTGTGGTGGCACGCGCCTGTAGTCCCAGCTACTCGGGAGGCTGAGGCAGGAGGATCACTTGAACCTGGGAGGTGGAGGTTGCAGTAAGCCGAGATTGTGCCACTGCACTCCAGCCTGGCCACAGAGCAAGACTCCGTCTCAAAAAAAAAAAAAAAAAAAAAAAACAAGAAGTTAAAAGTGAACTCTATGAATTCAGGAATGAAAATATTAAAGTCTCCTTCAAAGGTGCTTCCCAAAAGCACCTTCTTCCTCAGGCAACAGGACAAGTGGCCTGAGAAAAAATATAACAACAACCAGAGTTGATACTTACATGGTACTAACAGTAAGCCAGCGACCACTCAAGGTGTGTGACATGCATGAGCTCATCTTCACAAGAAAAGTACTATTATTATTCCCCACTACACAGATGAGGAAACTGAGGCATAGAGAAGTTAGGTTGCCTGCTCAAGTCAGGTAGGTGGTGAGTGGCAGAGCTGGGATTTGAACCTAGGGAGTCTGGATCCAGAGGCCTTGTGCTTAACCATTTATGCTAGGTTAGCCCTAACTATGTAAGTATGCGTTCCTTCGCTTATATTTTATGTATATATCTTGGCCCATTTATAAAATTACCAATGGGGCTCTCGTGAGGATTAAATAATGTATGTTAAGCATCTGTCACAAAATTGGTACTCAGTAAATGGCAGCTGTTGTTGTTCATGGACTTATTATATTCCCCACTATATATTTATGTATCTGCTTCCATTAGGAGATTATGAGCCCTTTGAAGAAATAAAAAGTTGTATCTAAAGGGCTGTATCCTATTCCTTTTTTTTCTCCTCAGCACCTAGCTCAGTGTGTAGCTTGTTGTAGGTATTCTACAGATAGTTGTTGAATGGATGGATTGATGGATGGATGGATGGATGGATGGATGGATGGATGGATGGATGGATGGATGGATGGAAGGAAGGAAGGAAGGAAGGAAGGAAGAGAATAAATGACTGCCGGCCTATAGAAATGAACAAAACAAAGCATTTTGGTAACCCATGAGTTGCAGGAAACTTCTTAGAAAATTTAAGGCACTTCTTTCTCACCTTTTACCTGGCAATCTCTTCCTCCCGACACGAGCCTGTCCTTACACAAATCCATGCAAGTGATAGTCCCCTGGTGACCACTGAAGATTCGTGTGCAAGCCCCACTTTTCAGATCCCAGTATCTGCAGGAATCAGGCCAAAAGAATGTTTGTGAGAGTTCCTGAGGGCTCAGAGGATCATACTGCGTAGAATCCCTGTAGATAAATAGGTAGTTGGGAGGCAGCAGAGCCTCATGGTTCAGCTTAGAGTCAGGGGCCTGGATTTTAATCCCAGCTGCAGCACCTGTTTGGTGTAACTTTGAGGAAGTTAATTTCTGTGTAAGTTTCCTTTCCTCACTGATAAAATGGAAATAATAATGAGTAGTTACATCATAGGGTTTTTGTGAAGAATTAAATGGACTAATACAGTGATTGTCAACCCTGGGTAACTTCTACCCCCAGGGGCCATTTGGAAATAGCTGGAGATATTTTTGGTGGTCACAAGCAGGGAAGGAAGAGACACTGGTACCTAGTGCGTCGAATCCAGAGATGCTGCTAAACATTCTACATTGCACAGGGCAGGCCCCACAGTGAAGAATTTCCCAGCCCCAGATGGCAATAGCGCCAAGGTTGAGAAACCCTGCACCAGTGGAGGTAACACTGGAATAGTGACTAACATGTACAAAATGCTTGATCAATGTCAGGTGGTTTTCCACCAGCCTTATAATCCATGGCACTGATTCAGTGGTACAGCAGATCTTCAAACAAGAGCAACAGAATCCTTTACCAGTCACTTAGATCCAAAATATTTATGTACATACAGAGCATATCTAAGAGATAGATGGGAGCAAAGATGAATTATCCTGTTTTTTGTTAAGAACACGTGCCCAAGGTCTCTCAACTGTACTTCCGCTTCAGCTAGGCTGCTTTTGAGACAGGACAAAGCAGAATGCTGAGATAATGGTTCTGGAGCAGGCTTCCTGAAGTCCATTCCCAGGGACATCACTTACCAGCTGTGTGATCCTGGGCAAGTTACTGAACCACCACGTACCTCAGTTTCTTCATCTGTAAACTGAGGACAATAATTGTACTTATAGCCACGCCGGGGGGCTCACGCCTGTAATCCCAGCACTTTGAGAGGCCAAGGCGAGCAGATCACGAGGTCAGGAGATTGAGACCGTCCTGGCTAACGTGGAGAAACCCCGTCTCTACTAAAAATACAAAACATTAGCCTGGTGTGGTGGCGGGCGCCTATAGTCCCACCTAGGAGAATGGCGTGAACCCGGGAGGCGGAGCTTGCAGTGAGCCGAGATAGCGCCACTGCACTCCAGCCTGGGTGACAGAGCGAGACTCCGTCTAAAATAATAATAATAATAATAATAATAATAATAAAATTAAAAATAAAGCCGGGCACAGTGGCTCACGCCTGTAATCCCAGCACTTCGGGAGGCCGAGGCAGGTGGATCACGAGGTCAGGAGATCGAGACCATCCTGGCTAACACGGTGAAACCCCATCTCTACTAAAAATACAAAAGTTAGCCAGGCGTGGTGGTGGGCGCCTGTAGTCCCAGCTACTTGGGAGGCTGAGGCAGGAGAACGGCGTGAACCTAGGAGGTGGAGCTTGCAATAAGTCGAGATCGCGCCACTGTACTCGAGCCTGGGTGACAGAGTGACACTCCATCTCAAAAAAAAAAAAAAAAAAAAATTGCACTTCATACAGTTATTGTGAGGTTTTGCACATAAAAACGATTAATATGTCTTTGGGGTTTTTTGAATATGTTAAGCTTTTTCTTCTAATATTCCCGAGGGTCTTGCAGCCTTACCAATGCCTTACCAGTTTCTCAGAGCCTCCAATGCAGCCACAGTGCATTGAATGATGGCACAGTGCTCTGAAAGCAAGCATGTTTTGAATTTCTGTTTCTAGCAGTATGGTGGTTTATGTCTTCAGGTTGGTTTTCTGAATTTATGCAAGAAAAGGTATTTGATAAATACTTTCAGAAAAATAGGAATAGAAGGAACTTTCTGGATTTAGTAAAAGATATAAGCCAAAGTCATAACAGTAAATATTATACTCAGTGGAGAAATTGTAGATGTATTCCCTTCCAGAAGGGGAACAAGATGAAGATGCCCACTCTCACTGCTACTGCCTGCCACAGCACTGGAAGGCCTAGGCAAAGTTAGAAGGAAAGAAAAACAAAAGATGGTATAGGCATTAGAAAAGAAGATAGGCTGGGCGCGGTGGCTCAAGCCTGTAATCCCAGCACTTTGGGAGGCCGAAGCAGGCGGATCACGAGGTCAGGAGATCGAGACCATCCTGGCTAACATGGTGAAACCCCATCTCTACTAAGAATACAAAAAACTAGCCGGGCGAGGTGGCGGGCGCCTGTAGTCCCAGCTGCTCTGGAGGCTGAGGTAGGAGAATGGCGTAAACCCGGGAGGCGGAGCTTGCAGTGAGCTGAGATTGGGCCACTGCACTCCAGCCTGGGCGACAGAGCGAGACTCCGTCTCAAAAAAAGAAAAAAAATAGAAAAGAAGATAATATATTGTTGACTGGGCACAGTGGCTCATGCCTGTAATTCCAGCACTTTGGTAGGCCGAGGTGGGCAGATCCGAGGTCAAGAGATCAAGACCATCCTGGCCAACATAGTGAAACTCCGTCTCTATTAAAATACAAAAAAGAAATTAGCCAAGCATGGTAGCATGTGCCTGCAGTCCCAGCTACTTGGGAGGCTGAGGCAGGAGAATTGTTTGAATCAAGGAGTCGGAGGTTGCAGTGAGACGAGATCGCGCCACAGCACTCCAGTCTGGTAACAGAGTGAGACTTTATCTCAAAAAAAAAAAAAAAAAAACAACAACAACAGCAAAACAACAAAATATATATATATAGTCATTTGCAGTTGATAAGATTGTCTACATAGAAAAACCAATTATTAAACATACATGCTTTTAGAACTAATAAGAGAGTTTGGCAACGATGCCAGACACAAGATCAATTTACAAAAATCAGTTGCATTTCTCTATGCCAGCAATAACTAATTTGAAAATATAAGCAAAATTAAGATACCATTCACAACAGTAACAAAATTATAACGTTTATAGGCATTAAGTAAAAAAACACAGGACTTTTATGAAAAAAACTTTAAGGCTCTAAGAAAGAACACAGATTATTTAATTGAGTGTGTTTACCAAACTAATCTATAAATTCAATGCAATCCCAATAAAAAGTCTAGTTAGCTTTTATTGAAAGTTGATAAACTTACTCCAAAAACTCAAAACGTATATACTATAGCTGTTACACAAAAAATAAAAGTGAGGCCGGGCACGGTGGCTCACACCTGTAATCCCAGCACTCTGGGAGGCCAAGGCAGGCGAATCACGAGGTCAGGAGATTGAGCCCATCCTGGCTAGCACGGTGAAACCCTGTCTCTACTAAAAATACAAAAAATCAGCCGGGTGTGGTGGCGGGCGCCTGTAGTCCCAGCTACGCGGGAGGCTGAGGCAGGAGAATGGCGTGAACCCAGGAGGCAGAGCTTGCAGTGAGCCGAGATGGCACCACTGCACTCCAGCCTGGGCGAGAGAGCTAGACTCCATCTCAAAAAAAAAAAAAAAAGAAAGAAAAGTGAAAAGTAGAATTTCCCTCCCCATCACATTTTAAAACATTCTCTAAATGCATACCTAAAAATAATACAAACAATTTTCAAGAAGGGGGATTTTGACTAAAAACAGAAAAACAGAAAATGGACTAGATCAGAGTGCTCAGGGACATTCTCATGCACATACGGGAAATTTCCATGTGATAAAGATAGCACCACAAATCAGTGGAGGAAGTGGCAGGTTATATAGTAGTTGCTGTGAGAGAGAGACTGCTGATTTTATTTAAATATGAATAAATGAAATGGAAACCCTACCTAACGCCACATATAAGGTTGAATTGCAAATAGATTAAAAAACTGAATGCAAAAGATAAAACTGTAATGTTGGTAGAAGAAAATATTAGAAAATATCTCTGTGACCTGGAAGAGGGAAGAATCACAAAAAAGAGGGGGAAAAAACCCTGATAAACTGATGTTTTATTACATTCATATCGATTTTTTTTTTTTTTTGAGACAGAGTTTTGCTCTTGTTGTCCAGGTTGGAGTGCAGTGGCACCTCCTGGGTTCAAGCGATTCTCCTGCCTCAGCCTTCCTGAGTAGCTGGGATTACAGACATGTGCCACCACGCCTGGCTAATTCTGTATTTTTAGTAGAGATGGGGTTTCTCCATGTTGGTCAGGCTGGTCTCAAACTCCTGACCTCAGATGATCTGCCCGCCTGGACCTCCCAAAGTGCTGGGATTACAGGTGTGAGCCATCGCTCCCGGCCCATATTGAGAATTTTTGTTCAACAAACCTCATATAGATACTGTGAACAAAGTTAATAGATAGTCCTGGTGAAAGGGAATTCTCTGGCAGACGGCCTTTGGGCTTCATCTGCACTGTTGGCTCTCCTGGGTCTCCAGCCCCCAGATTTTGGACTTGCCAGCCGCCTTTATCACACAAGTCAATACTTTATAACCAATCTCCTATGTATATACACATTCTATTGGTTCTGTTTCTCTGGAGATCCTAATACACATATGAAAAGGTGCTCAACTTCATTAATAATCAGGAAAGTTAAAATTTAAACCCTGATAAAACACAGTGGGTTTTATTTAATACCCATCAGATTGACAAAACTGTTAGACTGATAATATTGTTTGTGAGAATACATAAGAAGAGATATTCTCATATGCTGCCAATGGGAATGTAAATTAATACAACCACATTGGAAAGCAGTTTAGTACTCCTTCCTAGAAATTCCCATGCTAAGAATATACCTTTAAAACACTCGTGCACATGAGCATCAGGGAACACATCCAAGACCCGTCTCTGGCAGCATTTTTTGAAATAATGAAAAACTAGAAACAAGAGTCGGGCACCGTGGCTCACGCCTGTAATCCCAGCACTTTGAGAGGCCGAGGCGGGTGGATCACGAGGTCAGGAGATCGAGACCATCCTGGCTAACATGGTGAAACCCTGTCTCTACTAAAAAATACAAAAAAAATTAGCTGTGCGTGGTGGCAGGCGCCTGTAGTCCCAGCTACTTGGGAGGCTGAGGCAGGAGAATGGCGTGAACCCAGGAGGCGGAGCTTGCAGTGAGCCTAGATCGCACCACTGCACTCCAGCCTGGGCGACCAGGGAGAGATTCCGTCTCAAAAAACAAACAAACAAACAAAAAACTAGAAAGAATGCAAATGTCCACCAACAGAAAAACAAACACATGAGTTATGATACAATCATCCAATGTAATACTGTATCTCAGTGAAATAAGTTAATTACTGCCACCTACATCATATAGGTGAATCTCAAAAACAGAGTTCCATGTAAGAATGAAGTACCAACAGATTTTTAAAATATGATTCCTTTTATGTTGAGTTCAAAAACAGGCAAAAGTAATTAATACTCTTGGAGATATATAAGAAGGAAGCAAAAATGATAAAGAAATGCAAGGGAATAATTAGTATAAAATTAGGATAACATTACCTCTGGTTGGCAGGAAGAAGCAAGAGGAGAAAGGCACAGTGGGAGGGTTAGGAAATGGTGATATCTAATGGATGCATGAGTGTTTGTTATACTATTTAAAAATATACATACATATGCGTTTTTAAAACACTATTTTGCCTCTATAGTCTGTCTCATACCCATAAAAAGCCATGTTCCCTGAAAGAATCTGTAAGAACAAAGGTAAATTATTTCTTCATCTAAGAATGCTAATAAAGAAAATTTTTCTGACTTGCACTCATCAATTAGAAAATATATCTGATAACTGTTATAAATCTATCTCATTCAAATTTTAAGCAATATATACATTCCTGACTTTTTCCTTGCCAAAATAATAAGCTGAAGCTATTCTAGAAGTCAGTATCTTCTAGGATAACTGTTAAATATAAAAAGAAAAAAGCATGCATACTTCTTCCATGAGCTGCCTCTAGGCCTTAGGTGGGATGGGGATCAGGATGCCTTTGGACTCCTCACCTGATACTTAGGTCATAACTTCCACTTAGGAGAAAATTTTCCTCCTCACACAGGAAGAGGGCCCGGACACTCCCAGCATGGCCTCGGAATTCAACGGGTATCACTTTTACTTGTATGATGTCCAGAAGGTGGATCTTTCGATTAGATGACACAGCTATCAGATCTCCCCCGGAATAGTGGATGACTCTTTTTTGATCCCACCTGAGTGCCAGGGGAAAAGGATTATCCATGAAAGAAGAGTCTGTGCCCTTCCTGGGACTGACTTAGCCCCCTGACTTTCGCCTACAGCAGTGGTATAAAGGAAAAATCAGGGCCTTTCAACAAGGGAGGCAGCAGAAGGCAAGGTCGAGAATTAACAGGCCCTGAGGGATCCCCACTCTCATACATGATAAAAATCCATTTCCGTCAAATTTAAAAACTAAAGACAAAAGGCAATTTTTAAAAAATTCTGTAAATGTATGCTAAATCCCCGAGAGAGAATGGAGTATGTGGCATTGCCCAAATTTAACTGATCATGGAAACCTTTTTTCTTGGAAAACGTCCGAGGAACACAGTTGGGAAGTCCTCTGCACACTATATTTCTTTTCTTTTTTCCCTTAATCAATATCCAGTGAGCATACATTAGATTCAAAGTCCTGTGCTAGCAGATACCACAGGAAATATAAAAAATTATCAGATAAGGACCTTACTTACAATGAACTTATTGTCCCATAAAACTAGGTGAGTTGAATTAATGTTTCAATCACAGGATTATTAGCAAATAGGTAAAGTATGAACAGGATGACCAAATAATGTATTGTCCAAACTGAGAGTTTTTTATTGTGAAAGGGGACACTACTTATTTATTTTTAGAGACAAGGTCTTGCTCTGTCACCCAGGCTGGAGTACAGGGGCGCAGTAATAACTCCCTGTAAACTCCAACTCTTGGCCTCAAGCAATTCTCCTACTTCAGCCTCCCAAAGTTCTGGGATTACAGGCATGATCCACCACACCCAAACTGGGGACACTATTATTAATGACACTAGGACTGCAGAGTAGAGAGGGATCATTCCAACAAACAGGGATGTATATCCACTCTAAATACGAGGAACTTTGAGGCCAACCTGACCAGAGAACGAAACCCCGTCTCTACAAAAAAATTTAGAAATTAGCCAGGCGTGGTGGCATGTGCCTATAGTCCCAGCTACTTGGGAGACTGAGGCAGGAGAATCGCTTGAGCCCAGGAGGTGGAGGTTACAATGAACCAAGATTGCACCACTGCACGCCAGCCTGGACGACAGAATGAGGTTCACTCGGAAAAAAGAAATACGGATAGTATGGTGATAACTGTTCTTTAAAATATATATATGTGTGTGTGTATATGTACTTTTTAAATATATATACATGTACATATGTGTATGTGTGTGTGTGTATATATGTATATGTACACACATATATTATAAGGAGCAATTCTTGATATTTTTGCCCTTATTCCGTTTGTCATACCTAGAGTTCAACTAGTCACCATCTCTTCTAAAGAACAGTTATCACCATACTATCCATAAAAATTCGACTTTGCCTTTCCCCTATCTTATCTTCTCTATCTTCCTCATACTGACTGTTCTATTGTCAAGATGCAATTTGTTAATAAGATTCATGGCCAAAAATAAAGTAGAGGTGGACTTTGCAAAACCTTGTGAATATAAAGTGAAGTCCTAGGCCTAAATATGGCAGAAAGTTGATTATTAAAGAACCTTCTTCTCTCGGCATATTGAAATGATGTCAGAGTATGCAATTATAAATACGATTGTCATATTTACCATGGAAAGATATCTATAGTACTTTGCTACGCTGGGTTACAGAAATATGTGTAATATAACACCACCGCTACTTAAAAGATGTGCTAAGTATGGAAAGAAAAGAATTCTAGAAGGGTAGACATCAATATTAATGGTGGTTATTGCTAGGTGATAGACTACAGGAAAACTTTGCCTTTCTCTACACATTTTCTGGCATTTGGAAGACTTTTTCCAATAACTGTATATTATTTCTAAAATTAATATAACAAAATAAAGAGATTTCAAAAAATAAAGATTTTATGTGTGACTTGTGCAAAAGGTTGTTGGTCAGCATACCCAGAATTTATAAAGGGAAAGTGTCCTTTACCCACTGCCAAGAATGGTGCAAAATGAAGCAGCTATTGTCTACATGGGATCACGTGCAAGTTTAGGGCTGGAGCTTGAGGTGAGGAGAGCTTGCCTTTCCATGTACACAAAGGTCAGGGAAATCCCAAGTGTCAGTATGGATAACTCAAGCGTCCCTAGCGACCCAGATTCTGAACCCAGTACCTACGTGTCAGAGAGAATGCGAACATTGTAGGTTCCACAGAAAACATTTCTCTCCTCCATTAGGACCTGCTGCGTTTCCTGGTTCTGGTATGCAGTCCACAGGTTGTACTCATTCTAACAAGGGAATATTTGAAGTTAAATCTCAGTGGTAACTTCAAATACCCACAGTCCCAGAGCCCCTAGGGTCTCCCTGGCAAGGGCACAGGGCTCACGGATTCTTCCTCTGAAGGCTGAGGCTGCTGCTCTGCAGAGAAGGGAGCAGCCGGTGAGCAAGCACCAAAGGAAACCGTGAGTTAGAAAGTGTTGGGTCAAGGTTCTTAATTTTTCTTTCATCTCTTTGATTTTCCATGTGCCCTGATTCCATGAACTTTCAAGGCTGAATTCCAAATGGCACCAATAACACAACTTTTTCAAAAATGAGCTCACAAAGGGTATCCTCACAACATAAAGTCACAGATGCCCTTTGACCATTTCACAGAAGTCAGAATGTCATATGTATATTAAATCTACCTGATAGTACAAAGCACACTCAGGGGATTTTAAGCCACGTGTGAAATTACTGCTATACATGCTATGCGTTTGCTTTTTTTTTTTTTTTTTTTAGACGGAGTCTCGCTCTGTCGCCAGGCTGGAATGCAGTGGTGCCATCTCGGCTCACTGCAACCTCCGCCTCCTGAGTTCAAGTGATTCTCCTGCCTCAGCCTCCAGAGTAGCTGGGACTACAAGCATGTGCCACCATGCCCAGCTAATTTTTGTATTTTTAGTAGAGACAGGGTTTCACCACGTTGGCCAGGATGGTCTCGATCTCTTGACCTTGTGATCTGCCCGCCTCGGCCTCCCAAAGTGCTGGGATTATAGGCATGAGCCACCATGCCTGGCCGCATTTTTTTTTTTTAAGACAGTTTTGCTTTTCTCACCCAGGCTGGAGTGCAATGGCATGATCTTGGCTCACTGCAACCTCTGCCTCCCGGGTTCAAGCAATTCTCCTGCCTCAACCTGCTAAGGAGGGGGGATTACAGGCATGTGCCATCACACCTGGCTAATTTTTGTATTTTTAGTAGAGACGGGTTTTCACCATGTTGGCCAGGCTGGTCTCGAACTCCTGACCTCAGGTGATCCGCCTGCCTCAGCCTCCCAAAGTGCTAGGATTACAGGCTTGAGCCACCACGCCCCACCTGCATTTGCATTTCAAAGTTTTCATACATCTGCAACCTTCATTTGTCCTTGCAGCTGCCTTACAAGGTAGATCACTTGCCCCACAAAATGTTCTCATTATTTTACAGATAAGGTATCTGGGACTCAGGGAAAGGAAATCAATTTTATCAAGTCTTGACAGGGGTGCCTTTGTTTGCTTCCCAGTCTTTCTTTTATTTCCTTCCTGCCTGCCTTCATTCCTCCTCCCTCCTTTGCTTCCTCTATCACACACCTTCTGAGCAGGTATGGCATTCCAGACATGCTAAATTCTGGCATAGATGACTGAACTAGATTCTCAGTTCCATTTATATTCCCTGCCATATTCTATCCTCAAATAGTCAGAAATTACAGTCCCATTAAACTAGCAGGAAAGAAAAAGCAGAATATTTTTATCTTGAAGGCAAAGAAGAACATAGCATCATGTTTGCACCTGAGAGTCCTCTTGGAGACATCTCTGAAGTCTCCTTCTAAACCTTAGCCTTCTGCTCCATGCCTTTAGACTCTTCCTCAGATGCCCTCTTTCCTCTGCTCCTCTCCTTAATCTTTAACCATGTAGCAATGTCCACCAAGAAGTTTCTGCCCAGAAGAATCTGCCAACCTGCCTCCCCTCCAGGGTCCAGGGAGCTTTCCATATCCCAGCCTGAATTAAATGATGCTGCCCTGGATTCTCCCAACCCAGGGGGAATTCATTGGCCCTTGCTCATCTCCTAAGTTTTGTGAGCCCAAGAAGCCACATGGTGGAGTCATTGGGAGGGAAAAGACCTGAGTTTAAATTCCAGCTCTGCCACTGCCCAGCTATGAGACCCTGGGCACTTTCTCACAGCATATCCTTCATTTCCACATCCATAAACTGGGAACAACGACATCTCCTCGATCTATGGTGAAGTCAAGTAAATGCTGCATGCAGAGCTATGGGCATTGTGCCTGGCACACAGTTCACACTCATGCTATTACCACCCTGAGAAGCACTCACCTTCACTTTTCCTAGGAGACTCTATAACTGCTTAGTCTTGCTATTTAATGTGTTCTCCATACTGCTTCACCTGCTTCTCTCCCTTTTCTCTCTCTCGCTCTCTGTTTTTTTTTTTTTTTTTTTTTTTTTTTTTTTGAGATGGAGTCTCACTGTCTTGCCCAGGCTGGAGTACAGTGGCGCAATCTCAGTTCACTGCGCCTGGCCCCTTTTCTTAAACTATACATGTAAGAATTAAAGAAAGAGGAGAGAAACACGAAGGGTGGCTTGACAGTCAACAGGTTTATTTCAAATCTGGGAGGGAATTCTGACTGAGTTAGGTCGGAAGCCACACTCTCTTAGAGACTAAGAGTTTTTAAGGATTCAGGGTGGGAGAGTTTATCAGATGCTCGGACTGCTTTTGTGTCTCTTTGTTGTGCTTATCTGGGAGGGAGAGTTGTGTGTCTGTCCCCATACATCTTTCTGCAGCTGCAGACATACCCACCGAGTCTGATTTAGCTTCCCTATCCTAGTGCACTTGAAGGGAAAGGAATGTGCTTATTATGGCCCACTGTTTTACTGGGGCCCATTGTATGAGGGTGAAGTCTGGCAGTTACTCAAAAGACTTCCCACCTACCTCCCTCTGTGCCCAAGATGTCTTATCTGTGTTTTACTGTCTGCTCTTTCTGGTTGCTTGTAGTTAGAAGAGAAGTGATTTCCTTGAAACGCATGCGACTAGAAAGGGACCTGGTACTTAAAGTGGCGGTGTTTGTCCGAGATGACGGTGCTCCAGTTCTGTGAATACATTCCTAGAATGTCAAACACTGGCTGGGTAGTCCTTCTGTTGGGCCATTACTGACTGCATCACCCAAGGAAGAAGGGTGTTGTTTGTGTTATACATAAAAGAGCAACAGACTTGAAAACAAAAGCAGGTTCACGTTCAAATTAATGCCTCTTTCACTCAGCTGGCTGGGAGAGCTTGACTTCTCTGTGCCTCAATTTCTTTATCTATAAAATGGGTGAAGGGACCAGCTCAGAAATGAATAACTGCAGGTCAAATGAAATCCAGAAATGTGTTTTCTTTTTTTTTTTTTTGAGACAGAGTCTCGCTCTGTCGTCCAGGCTGGAGTGCAGTGGCGTGATCTCAGCTCACTGCAAGCTCTGCCTCCCGCGTTCACGCCATTCTCCTGCCTCAGTCTCCCAAGTAGCTGGGACTACAGGCGCCCGCCACCACGCCCAGCTAATGTTTTGTAATTTTTAGTGGAGACGGGGTTTCACTATGTTGGCCAGGCTGGTCTCAAACTCCTGACCTTGTGATCCACCGGCCTTGGACTCCCAAAGTGCTGGGATTACAGGCGTGAGCCACCGCACCTGGCCCAGAAATGTGTTTTATTTGGCCAGTGTAGTTTTTAAAACTGCTTTTAAACGGTTGCCCGCATTTAATAAAAGCAAGAGATTTCACATAATATGTCAGAGTTCTATCTTCTAAGGCTTAGGTGGTCTAGCAGGTCAGGGGCCTCAAAATAATCTCTCAAGACAAGAATTAGCCAGAACTGAGCAGCAGCTGGCCCTTCAGATGCAGGTGAACTGTCCAGTCCATGACAGCCACACCGTCCGCTACTGCCCACACCACCCGCCTCCTCCTTTGTGTCACCTGCCTGGCCCCTCCAGGTCATATGAGCTAGATGCTCTCTCTAGATGCTTCTGTTTCTCAAATTCTAATTTAACATAGCTTCCTTATGGGAAGCAGCAGTCAAATCATCCCTCATTAACTATCCTTTTGGGGCCAATTGAATAGACTTCAAAATAGACTTTAAGCAGAGACGAGGGGGCAGAAATCTAATGGTTTTAGGAATATCAACCACGCCTTGATAGGCAAAGCAAAGAGCGCGAAGAGTCTTCCATTCACTCTTCATTATTGCCCACGAACTAGTGGAGAGGGCTACATTTAATTAACTCTCTCCTTCCATCCTAGAGCCAGAATGAACCTGGAAGTGAGAGATGAGGGAGCCGAATTCATCTAGGCCCCAGGCATTCTGCAACCAGCCCTGGCCCTCCCCTCGGGTCCTCCTCGAATTCCTGAGCAGCAGATGCTGGAGCCTCCAGAGGCATGGGCTCATGGAGTTGCTCCTGGCCTCTGAACTTGCCACTAAATGACCTGGTGCCATGGACACAGAACACGGCCATGGGCTTTGAAGTAAGGAAGAACCCTGAGAGGACAACCAGATCAATCCACCCATCCAACAGATGAGTAAAGCAAGGCTTAAGAAGAGGAAGTGTGGCTGGGCGCAGTGGCTCACACCTGTAATCCCAGCACTTTGGGAGGCCGAGGCGGGTTGATCACGAGGTCAGGAGATCGAGACCATTCTGGTTAACACGGTGAAACCCCATCTCTACTAAAAATACAAAAAAATTAGCCATGTGTGGTGATGGGCACCTGTAGTCCCAGCTACAGGGGAGGCTGAGGCAGGAGAATGGCGTGAACCCAGGAGGTGGAGCTTGCAGTGAGTCAAGATTGCGCCACTGCACTCCAGCCTGGGCAACAACAGAGCGAAACTCTGTCTCAAGAAAAAAAAAAAAGAAGAAGAGGAAGTATCTTGCAAGTCAGTAGCAACACAGAACTCTGGTCTTCCTTAAGGAGTGTTACCTGCCATGATCCTCTGTCCTCACTCCAGAGCTGAGTCTGGACTTCAGCCTTCAATGGCCAATTAGAATGAGACGTTCACAGTTACTTGCCCCAGATGCCGTTGGAACCCACCTTCGTCCTCAGCTTCCACTTCGGATGTTTCACACGCATGCGCTTCCCGTCATCTACCATTTTAGGAACTGGGATAGAAACCTTATTGGCATAATTAGGATCAATTCCTCTTGTGTAGGACCCCTCGAAAAAGACAAAAAACTAAAAATAAATAAAAATAAAAACAGAAAATGGCTACTCTCAGCTCCGACTCTGCAAGAAGAAGGGAAAAACTAGTTCTTGGCAAAATCTGAAAGATGGGTAAGCCCTGGCTGCGGCAGGCAGGCCCAGTTCTGGCTAGTTCCTCTGGCAGTGTGTGCAGATCCAATGGAGGAGAAAAAAGAAACACCAAATGCCACAGGGGGACCAGCAAAGATGGTTAGACTATCGCCAGCCTCACCATAGCTGCTGCTTTTCATCCTCTGTCCTCTCTGCTGGGAAAAAAAAAATCAAGTTACCAAAATCCATGGTTTAGGGTGAGACTTCTGGCAAGAAACAGAGAAGTAAAAATGCTGGAGAAGATTACCATTGGGAAAATGGCGTTTCAACTTAAAAAAAGACTTTGCGGCCTTATAAACATCTGTGCTCCATATGAGGCTGATGCAGAAACACATTTATGGCTTTCTTGCTGTGTAAGCTGCGATGTAACTCCCTGGGGACTGGGGGTTCTCTGCTTTGTGAGGTGTTGGAAAGGCTCTGCCTGTCTGCTCCTGAGTGCTCTCTATCCTTATTGTCCTTGTGAGATGTACTGACAATGAGAGAGTACTCAGTCATCAACAGGAATTTGGACCAAAAAGAAAAGACCCATGAAGCCTAAAAGGCCACAAATGTAGAGCAGGAGGCCAGCTAAGGGTTTACGAAAGGTCCACAGTCAGATCAGTCTCAACACGAAAATGAAGCTGGTCTCAGACATTCCCCTTTCAGACTTGCGGGAAGTACCTGCATGAAGATAATCTGGTTCTGAATGAAGGCGTGCGCTGACAAGTCCGTCTTGACCTGTTGAGCCATGGCGGCCCAGTGCTGGCTCACAGAGGCACACTTGTTCAGGGTGTGTCTATCCAGCATTCCTGGAAAAAAAAAAAGATGGATCCAGAAACCCCAGAACTGGGCCAAGATGGGAGGTGTCTGGGAAATCCCCTCAAACACCCCAGCATACTTAGAATGTACTTGGAGAGGTGGATGGGCAGGTAACGGATGAAGTCTCGGTATTTGCTGAACCCAGAAGACAGGTCTCTGATGTCATCCAAGTTAACCAATAGACTGCAGGGATCGTACCCTAGCTTGGTTATGCCTCCTTTTTCAGAAAACAGCCTATTCATTTCGGAAATACACTGGAGTGAATTCCTCCATGGTTCCTCTAGAGTGAAGCCAGAGAAAGGTATGTGGTTGAGTTGGCTCTGTAGAAACTCCAGGCCAAGAACAAGTCCTCACCAAAAGCTCTCCCACAAAATAAACCTCCTCAGAATCTACCCTTAGGCCACTAGATTTTTGTCATCTCTTCTGCCACATGAGAATAGAACCTTTTGACCCAAATATACATGTACTTTTCAACTTTTTCAGCCCAAGGAGAAGTCTAGAGTATCAGAGTCTGAAATGACATTGTGCCTGGAATTTTCTTAAAAATACTCCAACAAGAAAAAATTTTAAACAATTTAAGAAAGGGGGGGAAATGAATGGAATAAAATTGGTAAAATGTTGATAATTGTTGAACCCAGTGCTATGTGGGTGGGTGATTATCATACTGTTCTATATCCTTTTGAAATCTGAAATTTTCCATATGAGTGTTTTTGAATCTATGCCTTGCATTTCCTACGATATTGTGTTTCCTATGATATTTCATGTATATGTCTTGCTTCAAAACCCAACTTAGGAATGCCTTGAGGTGGGGAACCAAATTCCCCATTAATTTTATTCCCTCCTCAAGATCGAATCCAATACTGCAAAAATAGCCATTGGTGGGTTTAATTTTAGAGCTGGCCACCATGCCAGAGCCCAGGGACTAGATGATGGATTGTGGCTCGGAGCAGAGAAAGACTCCAAAGGAAACCATTGATAGTCTCCTTTCTGATTTCTATTTTCAGATGTGTCTTGTGGACACCGCAGTGAAGAGGTGAGAATATGGGCTTGGGGGCCATACTGATCAATTTCAATCCTTGCTCCTCCCCTTACCAGCTGTGAGAATTAGATGGGGAAGTAAATATCAAAGAGCCCAGCACATTGTAGATGCTAAATGAATGTGAGTTCCTCAAATCTGCCATCCCCAGATGCTATCACCCTGCCAGCCCCTCCAGTTCCATGGGGTCTTCCCAATCTCACATTGGTTTCATATTGGCTTTCTTCTTGAAAGTTGACTTACCAGGGTTAGATGCTGCCCCAAGTAAGTGTTCATTTTCTGGGCCTTTGGACAAAGGAAGGGATGTGTGCTGAGTTTTGGCTGTCCAATAGACTTGTGAGGTCGCAGACTTGGAGCTGTCGTCTTTCTCGGGGGAAAAACACACATCTGTGATGTCTTGATTGAGCCCTGAAAAACAAAAGACCAAGACAAGGTTGCTCTTGAAGCAGGTGTGTTGAGGAAAATGAAGTGGAGAGAAACTTTTTCATTTTTTCTTCCTTTTTTTTTTTTTTTTTTTTTTTTTTTTGAGACAGAGTCTCACTCTGTCGCCCAGGCTGGAGTGCAGTGGCACGACTGCAGCTCACTTCAAGCTCCACCTCCTGGGTTCACGCCATTCTCCTGCCTCAGCCTCCCGAGTAGCTGGGACTACAGGCGCCCGCCACCACGCCTGGCTAATTTTTTGTATTTTTAGTAGAGACAGAGTTTCACCGTGTTACCCAGGATGGTCTTGATCTCCTGACCTCGTGATCCGCCTGCCTTGGCCTCCCAAAGCTGCTAGGATTACAGGCATGATTCTTCCTTCTTTTAAAGATGTACAGAACGGACCAGAGCAGTTGTGTCTGTTTTTATTTGGGGCCTCCAAACTTCTATGCAAAAATCTCAGAAAGCTTCCTGTTAGCGTTTCAGCATACTTCCAATGTAAAATATCTTGAGCTGTTTACACAAGGAGAGAGAGAGTTGAGGTCCGGAATTGCAACAGGGAATGTTCTTTGGAAGCTCAAGATGAATTTTCTTTCATGATAGAAATAACCACCCTCAAGTCAAATGAGAACATTTAACTTTTTTTTGGTTTGTTTTTGTTTTTTTGAGACGGAGTTTTGCTCTTATTGCCCAGGGTGGAATGCAATGGCATGGTCTTGGCTCACTGCAACCTCCACCTCCTGGGTTCAAGTGATTCTCCTGCCTCAGCCTCCCAAGTAGCTGGGATTACAAGCGCATGACAACTGGCTATTTTTTGTATTTTTAGTAGAGATGGGGTTTCGCCATGTTGGCCAGATTGGTCTCAAACTCCTGACCTCAAGTGATCCGCCCGCCTTGGCCTCCCAAAGTGCTAGGATTGCAAGCGTGAGCCACCATGCCCGGCCAGAACATTTAATTTTTTAAGAGAGAATCTGTTCTAAGAAAAGAGAAGGTTGTTGGCCAGGCGCAGTGGCTCAAGCCTGTAATCCCAGCATGTTGGGAGGCTAAGGCGGGCGGATCACGAGGTCAGGAGATCGAGACCATCCTGGCTAACACGGTGAAACCCCGTCTCTACTAAAAATACAAAAAATTAGCCGGGCATGGTGGCAGGCCCCTGTAGTCCCAGCTACTCGGGAGGCTGAGGCAGGAGAATGGCGTGAACCTGGGAGGTGGAGCTTGCAGCAGTGAGCTGAGATCAGGCCAGCCTGGGTGACAGAGTGAGACTCCATCTCAAACAAACAAACAAACAAACAAACAAAAAAGAAGGTTGCCACAACCTGTAATAGGACTTACACAACTCCAATGTAAATAGCCCATTTCTATGGTGCGTGATGAAACTTTTGGAAGAGCACCGCGGAGCATTGCATCTGTGCGTACAAGCCAGGCCCTCCGCTGCTGGCAGCACTGCAGAGTGGAAGAGGCTCAGGAGGGGATCCTGGTTTTCAGTCCACATGGTGGGTGACCTAAGCGAAGTCATTCAGATGCCCTGGACTTTGGTCTCCTTATGTAACTATTAAGGATCAACCAGTCGGTTGATCTCCAATCTAACTTACTGTTTTTGACACCCTGGGATTCACTGTGTCCTCATTCTATATTATCATTCTTTTATACCCCTGACACGCCAAATAAATCAAGTGACATACATTGTGATCTAACTGCGTCCTAGGCCATCCAGCTTTAAAATTCTTTTCGATTCCACTAGTCTACAAATATGACCACCTCTCAGGTCTCATTGGTGACAGGAATTACACACCTTCAAGAGCTAAAACTCCAAAATGCCTCCATGTGACCACCTCCTCCCAGCTTTCTCCCACCCCTGCTTAAATCTGAGCTTCCCCACACTGGACCCTTCCACTCCCGGACCCCTCCAAAACTCAATTCTCTTGCCTCCTGATACAGTTTCGATATCTGTCCCCTCCAAATCTCATGTTGAATTGTGACCCCCAATATTGGAAGTGAGACCTGATGGGAGGTTTTTGGGTTTGGGGCAGATCTCTCATGAATGGCTTGGTGCCCTTCCCACAGTAATGAGTGAGTTCTCGCTCTATTAATATAGTTCAAGAAAGAGCCGGCTGTTTAAAATAAACTGACACCCGTCCCCCTCTCTTGCTGCTTCTCTTGCCGCATTATACGTTGATTTCCCTTACATTCCACCATGAGTGGAAGCTTCCTGAAGCCCTCACCAGAAAGAGATGCTGGTGCTATGCCTCTGATACAGTCTGCAGAACTGCAAGCCAAATAAAACTCTTTTCCTTATAAATTACTTATACATTTCCTTATAAATTACTCAGCCTCAGGCATTCCTTTATAGCAAAGCAAAACAGACGCCACCCTTATTGTTTCTTCTGCTTCCCTGAACTAGCTGGCCAAACACTTCCAGGATTCTCTAACACCCTAGGCCTGTGATTCTCAAAGAGAGATCCCCAGACCAGCAACATCAGCACTAGCTGGAAACTTGATAGAAATACAAGCGTGAGCCACCATGCCCGGCCAGAACATTTAATTTTTTAAGAGAGAATCTGTTCTAAGAAAAGAGAAGGTTGTTGGCCAGGCGCAGTGGCTCACACCTGTAATCCCAGCACTTTGGAAGGCCGAGGCAGGTGGATCACAAGGTCAGGAGTTCGAAACCAGCCTGGCCAGCATGGTGAAACCCCGTCTCTCCTAAAAAATACCAAAAAATCAGCCAGGCATGGTGGCACGCACCTGTAGTCCCAGCTACTTGGGAGGCTGAGGGAGGAGAATTGCTTGAACCTGGCAGGTGGAATTTGTAGTAAGCCAAGATTGCGCCACTGCACTCCAGTCTGGGTGACAGAGCGAGATTCCATCTCAAAAAAAAAAAGAAAAGAAAAGAAAAGAAATACAGAATCCTGGGCCCACCTCAGACCTGCTGAGTCCGAAGTTCTGGGGGAGGAGCTTGTTTTAACAGGTCCTGCTGGAGATCCTGATACAAGCCACAGCTGGAGAACTACCACCCTAGACTTATTTGACCCTTAAGCTATCTCCAGCCTTGGAGAAACTCTACTTTAAGGTTTGATTTCATGGATAAGCAAGGAGCATGGTAGAATGAATGAAAAAAAAAAAAAAGCCGTAAGTTTTGACTTCTTGGTCTGGTTTCTGTGCAGGGCAGCTGAACAGCAAACCAATAGCTTCCCCTTTACAACCCTCTCAAGCCCAGTCCAATCCCTAAAGCAGGAATGACACCAGCATTAAGGGGTCAGAGGCAGGGGCCAGCCATTTCTGGGCCTATGAGATGCAGAAATCCATGATAAATGCTTGTCAGTTAAAAGTTGTGTACTTCCTCCTGCATTTGATCATTTTCAAGAAGGAAGTTACATTCAGTCATTTCTCCTTTGGTAAACAGGATCGGGTGTCAGGACAAGGTGTCAGTTCAAAAAAACCTACGCTGCATTCTGTGCAATCTCTACCTACCTATGTTGTCTACAACTGCAGCTCCCTACAGATTTCTGAAGTCTTGTCTTCCGGTTTCTGGGGGCCCTCTGGTCTTTGCCTGTGGCCTTGTTTACCTGAGATACTGTTCTGCTCTCTCAGAAACAGGACTCTGATCACATTGGCAGCAGTGAGCAGTAATTTGGGGTTGCACATCTGCAGCAGTAAGAGAGTATAATTCGCCTTGGTCCAGTGGGTGCTGTTCCCAAACCAGTACAAGATCTCCTTCATCTTCTGTTCTACTGTTTTATCCAACATTTGGTTCAAGGACTTCGCAACTTTCCCCTCTTTCTTGCTGAGGTCGATCCGGGACCTGTTATAGATGAAATCCTTTCCCTGTGTGGTCTGAAGGATATTTTGGAAATAGTGTAACAAATACAAGCTATTTAACTGCTTCAGAATGCTAACTAGAAACCTCCTCTGTGATATGTCATTGATCCTGCAGAACCACTCTTTGGTAGAGAAGATCTTCCACGCTAAGACACACGTCTCACACTTCTGGCATAGAGGGATGGAATCGGTTCCCTTCTCACAATGAAAATGGGGGCATTCTTGAGCGTTGATTCCAGGTTTTCCATGATCCTGAGATAACCAGCTCATTTTAGCCCTGCCCACTTGCAACGGCAACACCACCGAACACTAGAGGAACGGGAGAAATGAGTAAATACCCCAGTTGTGCCTTTTCAATTACAAACGTCTCCCAGAGCAAAAGTAAATGGCTGCCATGGATGGAAAGCGTATCTCTCAGAAACTGCCAGTAGAAGTCTGGCTTTTTGTACAGACCTCCTTGGAAACATGGCTTTACCGTAAATCTCCTAAACCTGGCACTGCTTTATGTGGAGGCAGTTGCTGTATATTCTGAAAGAGCTGGTCATCTCATTTCTAGAACAACAAGAATACTGTTAGCCAAATTTAAGTAACATGTGGACTATTACTGGTATTGTGCTTTAATTACTGTTATATATGGCTTCTGAATATTCATGAATATAAAATAAGATGCAAACTTCTTATGTTTGTATCTGTTCAGTTACAAGGTGGCTATCCCAATGATACTAAATATGTTTATATTCATTTTCTTAAGTCATCATCAAAGTAAAAGCAGAAATGTTTAATATAAATTTAAGTTATTTAACTGCTTCAGAATACTAACCAGAAATCTCACCATTGTCAAAGTGCCCAGGCAAAACATATTGGGCAGCTGACAGAAAGAGTTTCAAAGTCATGCTGAGATAATTCTCCTATTTCAGGTAAGACTAGGTTCAAACACTGACTCTGGTACTTAGGAGCTATATGGTCTTAGCAAGCAACCTGTCCTCTCTGAGCCTCAGTGTCTCCATCACAGTTATAAGGATGGAGAAGATAAAGGCGGGAAGTTGTTGTTGCTATTGTTACTGTTACTAAAGCATTATTACCCTAGATAAAACCAAAAGGTTTGCAATATTGTGTGCCTTTCTAATGCCCATGTTGGAAGACCAGGCATAACCAGAGAAAGGTAATGGAATCCATCGCTGGGGTTTGGTTGGCAATGGTAGTCACATACTAGGGTCAGAATGGGGGGAGTAGGAATCAGGTTAAGAATGAGATCAGTTCTCACAGCTCAACCTCTTCTGTCTGAAGAGGAATTCTGACTCTGCAATTACAAATGGTCCGGTAATGGAGCAGAACCATGTGGCACCAAAGTGAGCTGTTGGTGAATTCAGATGTTCAGTGTGGTTTCTTTTTTTTGTTGGTTTTGTTTTGTTTTTAGTAAGTCTACATAATGGAAGAAGAGATACAGATGGGTAAATACTAAAGAGTGGCATACACACAGCTAAGGAAAATGCCAGAGAATATAAAATAAGCCCTTGTTCTATTTTTCCTTTTTTATTTGTTTTAGTCAATTTTCAGTTTTTAGACCAAGAAAAAGAAAAAAGATGTGCCCACTGCTTGAGGCGATAACAGAAGGCAAACCCCTTAGGGTAATGCGCCCACCTTACAGATCCAAAGAGTCTGCTTTGGGCCTCCCTTTTCTTTGCCACCCTCCTTTGTCTGGCCTTCCTGATTAATTAAATATTAATCTACTCACACCTTTTCTCCAGATTCCTCTGCAGCCTCCCAAAGTGCTGGGATTACACACATAAGCCACCGTGCCTGGCCCAAATATGCCCAACTCTTTTTTTTTTTTTTTGACAGAGTCTTGCTCTGTCGCCCAGGCTGGAGTGCAGTGGCACAATCTTGGCTCACTGCAAGCTCTGCCTCCCGGGTTCACACCATTCTCCTGCCTTAGCGTCCAGAGCAGCTGGGACTACAGGAGCCTGCCACCACGCCCGGCTAGTTTTTTGTATTTTTAGTAGAGACGAGGTTTCACCATGGTCTTGATCTCCTGACCTCGTGATCTGCCTGCCTCAGCCTCCCAAAGTGCTGGGATTACAGGAGCGAGCCACTGTGCCTGGCCAAATATGCCCAACTCTTAATTTTGCTTTGCTCTTTTGTATCAAGAAGAAAGGTCTTGAACTTGAAAACTAATAGACAAAAAGTTAACAGGAAAATGAAGTTCAAGACAAGTAAGGAGACACCTAAATGGTTCCTTTTATATGAGCTCAAGTATTCTGGCCTAAATAAATTACATTTCAGGAATCTGACACAACTTAATGATGTGACTGCAAATCAGGTGGGAATCTTTGAGAAACTAGGGAGAATGATAGAGGACGGTGTCTTAGTCCCATTGTGTTGCTATAACGGAATACCTGAGGCTGGGTAATTTATAAAGAAAATAAATTGATTTGTCTTATGGTTATGCAGGCTGTACAAGAAGCATGGTGTCGTCATGGCCATTCATGAGGGATCCAACTCATTATCTAAACACCTCCCACCCAGCTCCACCTCCAACATGGGCGATCAAATTTCTATATAAGATTTGGAAGGGCCAAATATCCAAATTGTATCAAATGCGGACAGGCATCTCAATTTTTTAAAAAAGAAAAACAAGATAGATTCTGGAAACAACAGACTAGTAAGCGTGATATTAACCCACAGCAGAAATCTAAAGTGGTTTATCAAATATTCTGTGAATATTTAGAAAAGAAAATGACCATGACCAAGCACTAACAACCTGCAGGGATTCAATAAAACAAGGCAGTCCAAGCTGATCTCAATTTCTCTTGAGATCATTAGATAGATCAAAGAAATTCAGAGATAGCATATCTTTTTTTGTTTTGTTTTGTTTTTGAGATGGAGTCTTGCTCTGTCGCCCAGGCTGGAGTGCGGTGGCACGATCTCAGCTCACTTCAACCTCCACCTCCTGGGTTCAAGCAATTCTTCTGCCTCAGCTTTCTGAGTAGCTGAGATCACAGGCGCGTGCCACCATGGCTGGCTAATTTTTGTATTTTTAGTAGAGTCAGGGTTTTACCATGTTGGCCAGGCTGGTGTCGAACTTCTGAGCTCAGGTGATCCTCCTGCCTCGGCCTCCGAAAGTGTTGGGATTACAGGCGTGAGCCCCCACACCCGGCCTAAACATAGCATATCCTGATTTCTCCCACTGAAAATGTCTTTCATCAAGTTCAGTGGATAAAGGTGAAAAAGCTGGGGCCACATTACTGCACAGTTCCACCCGTGCATAATTTTTATGTAACTAAACCTAGAAGCTATTGACTGAGTGCCACAAGATTCTAGATTTAGTCCTAATCTCATCAAGATATTTAGCAACAAGGATAAGACTTAAGAAGAAAGGGTTACCAATTGTGCAGGTGACACTAAGCTAGGAAGGAGAGCGAATATACTGCATGAGGAACCATGAATCCCAAGTATCTCAGCATAAAGCAATAATGTGATGAAATTAAAGTAAAATCATTTTAAATCCTACACTGTATACATCCTTAAACACAAATATAGGTAACAAGTCAAGTTATGCTAAAGTAATATACTCTTGAGACAGGCCAATCAGACTGACTGAAGAAAAAGAGTTCCTGTGGCCTTGATAAAGATCACAGGAACAGACTCAAAATTTATATTTCTAGTGAATCCCACCAGAGACTTCAGGTTATAGCCTCAGAAATTCATTTAAAGACAGTTTGCCATTTACCTAAAGGCTTGATGAATGCTTGTGATTAATCTTAGGAAGCTCATCTGCCGAAAGAAGAATGAAATAATCAGGGGGAAAGGAGTGAGAATCATAAAGGAAGGTGGAAAATTTAATATGCAAACAAGAACATCTGGGGCGTGGGGGTTACATGACAGTTCTTGAAGCACCTCATTCTTTGAATGAGAAATCACACAAATCCACATACTCCAGGTTACTTTAGAGGAGAGGAGTAGGACCCCTTTTCAGAGGTCACAGGGACTAAAACTCAAGACTCTGTTAAGACATTTCTTCTAATCCTTGCTGTCCCCAAATAGAAAGGGCTGTTGTGTGAGGCAGTGAGCCAGTGAGCCAGTGCATGGCGGGATGGCTGAGTCAGATGTTGTGTGTGGATTTGCAAACTTCAAGAAGTTTCTCTGCTATGCACTTTATTCCATACAATGTGCATGATGTAATAAGGAAGACAATATGATGTGGTGGTTAAAAGTCCAGTGTCATTCTACCCCAGACTTGAATCCCAGCTCTGCCACTCAGTCACCATGTGACCAACTCAGTCACCATGTGACCAGAGTGACCTTGAACAAATTAGCTAACTGCCCCAGACAGTTTCTCCATCTGCAAAAAAAGGATGATATGAGCATCTACCCAACGGGTGTTCTGTGAGGACTGAGTTAATATGCAGAAAGCACAAGGACAGTATCTAGCACATAGGAAATACACAAGTTAGCAATTTATCATGATAACTCTGCACTCTTTTCAGCCAGTCTGAAGGTTTCTGGTCATCCATTCGAGGCACAGTGTGACATTTATCTGAACAGACAGGAGAATGGCACTAGAAAATGAGGGAGATTTGGTGCCTAAAAATTACTACAAACAGGCCGGGTGCGGTGGCTCATGCCTGTAATCCCAGCACTTTGGGAGGCCGAGGCAGGTGAATCACGAGGTCAGGAGTTTGAGACCTGCCTGGCCAACATGGTCAAACTCCGTCTCTACTAAAAATACAAAAAATTAGCTGGGCATGATGGCGGGCGCCTATAATCCCAGCTACTCGGGAGGCTGAGGCAGGAGAATTGCTTCAACCTGGGAGGCGGAGATTACAGTGAGCCAAGATCACACCACTGCACTCCAGCCCGGGCGATAGTGCGAGGCTCCATCTCAAAAAAAAAAAAAAAGAATTACTACAAAACATATAGAGAACAGCACCATATGGAGCAAAAGAGAGCAGCTGGAGAATGTTCTCATTCAGAGACCCATAGGATTTCAAAAGCCAGCTACCATCAGCAGTTATTTCTGCCCCCAAATCACCCTAAAATGCAAATTCCATCACTGTGACTGGCAAAGGTCCGGGATATGGCTCCTGGAGTCTAGGGAATAGTCTCCACCAAGGATGGTGCTGGCTTCTTGGGTTCCTCTCCCAGATCTACAATCCGGATGGCGTTTTCCTTCTTGGAAAGCCAGAAGGCAGCATAGACTGGCTCTGAAAACTTGCAGGCAAACTTGTGAACCAGAGTCATGGCATCATGCTCTACACCATAGAAGGAAAGGATCCCTCCTGGGAAGTCGACATAGACCCCGAGCCTACGGAAAGGGCCGGCTTTAAGCGGGGTCTCCATGTCACTGTGCCAGGCTGTGAACTCCTTCCCATTCCATTGGAGGCTCCAGGAGAAGTTGTTTCCGGAAATGCAACTGTTGCGCTCCTCCCCTTTCCGGTCGATGCCTTTGCAGGTCAGACCAACGTAGGTGCCTGCCCCGAAGATCTCCACCTCAAAATAGTACCTATGCAGGTACAGACTCTGCTGGGACAGCACTTGCCGCCAGTGCAGGAACCTGCTGGGGAGGTCCGGGTAGGAGTGCTCCCAGGGCGTGGTGTTGGTGACCTTGTGGTTGTCCTCCTGCAGCCGGAGATACCTGTGTGCTGTGTCTGGGTCGAACGTGATGTCATGAGCATCTGAGGAGACACAGAAGGCAGGAGAGTGGTTCAGGAACTGACAGCTGATTCAGACAGAACGCTTTAAACCCAGCTAGGCTCCAAAGCACATATGAGAAAACATCCATTTCTCTGTTCTCTATTTACCCAGGCTGCTGTTTCCCTAGGCAAAGAGGTGAGTGAAGACCAGAAAACAGAGAGCACAAATCATCTACTCCCTTCCCTTATGAAGCCCAAATTGCTTGACATTGAGGATATTATTTGATGAACTGAATCAAGAAATATATTAATTTACTCTTTCATTCATTCATTCAACAAACATGTATTGAATGCCTGGCATTATCCTACCCAGTGCTGCCAAGTGTTTGGGGAAGCAGGTACTCCTATACCCACATTTGATCCATTCATTCATTTTTCAAAATATTTGAAAAACATCTTAAAAATGAATGAATGGATCAAATGGAGCATGAAGAACTCTCAAACGTGCCCTCATGTTCTCCTCCCACTCCCAAAGAATAACAGGGTCTCATGCACCTCATTGCTTAAGTCAAGCTCTATGTCATTTTTGACATTTGTTTTGCCCTCACCCTCATCCCCCATCCTCACCACACACACAGGCAGCAGCAACTCCTATGGATTCTACCACTTCTCTCCAGCCCCGTGCTTTACCCCCAACCTAAGCCAACACTCATCTCACTTGGACTCGTGCAGTGGGTTCCTGACTGGTCATTTCGCTGTTCTCTCTTGCCCACTTCAAGACCTTCTCCACAACAGAGCTGTGCTGCTTATTTCGAGCTGTAGGCTTAGGCCAGTCATGTTGTTCTAGCTTAAAACCCTTTCATGGTGCCCCTTGCTCTTACAATAAAGCAGCAACCCCTCGCCCTGGCCTACCAGGCCCCACATCCCTGGTCCTTTCCTGTGTCTCTCTCTCCCTTGATTGCTACATTCCCACCATGCTGATCTCAGACCTACTCAGCACTCAATCCTCTTTGAGCCTTTGGTACAACCTGTTCCCTCCAAGATGTGATCATGCCCTACCTTGAGTCTGGTGATTCCTACTGATCCATTCAGGCTACAACTGAGAGTTCATGTCCTCGAAGAGGCCCTTTGTGACTCTAAATCACTCTCTTTCAGAGCACTATGGCTTTTTAAACTTGGCACCCCTCCTCATTTGTAATAATGTATTCAAGTGAGTATTTGTTTCCTGCTTGTCCTCTCTCTAATCTATGAACTTTGCATTTTGCATGGGATTCTTCTCTAGCTCAGAGAAGATGCTCAGTATATGCTTGCCAAATGAATTAGCATATTAAAGGCTATTTTAAAAATTCCATAATTTAAAAAGTTCTCACTGGGTGCAGAGGCTTATGCCAACACTTCGGGAAGCTGAGATGGGAAAATCACTTGAGGTCAACAGCTTGAGACCAGCCTGGGCAACACAGCAAGGCTCCATCTCTACAATTGTTAAAAAAATTTTTCTTTAAATCAGCCAGATGTGGTGGCATGTGCCTGTGGCTACTCAGGAGACTGAGGGAGGAGGATTGCTTGAATGTGGGAGGTCAAGACTGCAGTGAGCCATGATCAAGCCACTGCACCCCAGCCTGGGCAATAGAGTGAGATCCTTTCTCAAAAAATATACATACATACATACATATATATGTCTACATATATATATATGTAAACATACAAAATATGTCTTGACTGTTTATGTCAATTAACAGAAGGCTATTACTAGTTAAGTTCTTGAGGAATCAAAAGCTACAGGTGGATGTTCAACAATATGAGGAATTGGCATCCCAACTCCCACCTTGTTCGAGGGTCAACTGTGCAGTGTTTTAAAAATGCTAATGGACCAAGTCAATACCACTTAATGACAGGTCAATGAGTTATGCAATTCTGGCCAAGTCATACATAGAAATGAACCACCAGGTAACTAGCCAGGACTCTTCAAAGTGCTATGGTCATGAAACACAAGGATTGAAAGACTGATCCAGATTGAAGGGTTCTAAGAAGACATGGAAACATCTGTGACCTTGGATTGGACTTTGAGCTAGAAAAAAGGGCATTGATGAAAGAGTTGGTGAAAGCTGAATAAATTCTGTAGATTAGTTGATAGCATTGTAGCAATGTTAATTCCCTGGTTTTGATCAATGTATTGTAGTTATGTAACATGTTACCATTAGGAGAAACTGAGTGAAAGATATATGGGAATTCTTTGTTCTATTTCTGTAATATTTTTGTAAGTTTCACATTATTTCAAAATGAAAAGTTAAAAAATTGTTTAAATTAAATTTTAAGAAGTATATCATTTAGGGATAGACATGAGGTTGTAAGAACCTGAAACCTAGATGACAGATGATGGTTCTTACTTAGCAAAGCACTGCACTGATATCAACAATGGAGAAGGGGGTGCCGTTCACAACTTACATTGGAGGAACTGTTCCCTGGTGCTGGGCTCAGGTTTGGAAGTCCAATATTTACGCTGAACAACGGCAGACACTTGAGTTCTGATGTCATACTCCTCTAGAAAATCAGAGAGTTGTGAATGCACATCTGTCCAAGTGGTCAGGAGAATCTGCAAATCAGGACTTCCCAGCCACCCTTCCCTGGACTTCCTGAGGAAAGAAGGGGCTGAAAACTAGAAATGTTTCACAGAGATATGCTCAATAGACTACATTTCTTTCATAGGTAAGGTATAAACCACTGAAAAAGTGATCCAGACTGTCTTGGATTTAACTTAAAAGTATAGGCATCAGCAACCTGGGAAGCTAGTCATAGAAATGCCAGCCGATGGCGTAATATAAGCATGACTAATTCTCTTTCTCTGGGTCTCAATTGTAAAAGAAAATCATCAAGATGAGAGTCCATTAGTAACACACACTGTCTGAAGGATGGCTTTGAAAATGAGACATCTGGCTGGGCATGGTGGCTCACACCTGTAATTCCAGCACTTTGGGAGGCCGAGGTGGGCGGATCATTTGAGGTCAGGAGTTCGAGACCAGCCTGACCAACATGTTGGAACCCCATCTCTACTAAAAATACAAAAATTAGCCAGGTGCCTGTAATCCCAGCTACTAGGGAGACTGAGGCAGAAGAATCTCTTGAACCCGGGAGGTGGAGGTTGCGGTGAGCCAAGATCACGCCATTGTACTCCAGCCTGGGTAACAGAGCAACACTGTCTCTCTCTCTCTCTCTCACACACACACACACACACACGAAAGAAAAAAAAAAGAAAAGAAAAGAAAATGAGACATTCCCCTGATTTCATCCTCCCTTCCCTGACCCTCTCTCACCTTCCCATCATCTACTGCTAGAGACACACCCACTACAGTCCATGGCCCAGAATGCATCTCACCTTCCTTGGCAAACTCCTGGAGCTTTTTCTTATAGTTCTCCAGCAACTGGATTAAGTGTACAGTGGAGTCCGTGATAACTTTGCGGATGCCAGAGAGTTTATCCTTCAGCCCTATGTAAACACTAGGGAAGGTGATGTCTTCAGTGTTCTTAAACTTGCAGTACTCCTACAGAAAAGGAAACAGCAGAACTTGCTGTGGTTTCTGTATTTCCAAACTTAGGCTTCTCTCCTCATTAAGTCACTTTTTGCATCTGTAAAATGGGCTGATGGTAACGTGTCCTTGACAAAGAAAGTACACGTAAAGTGTCAAGCTCGGGGTCTAACAAAATAGAAAGCACTTTTCTAGCTGCTAGACCCTCAGAATAAGTGGGATTTTAAAAAGTTAAGTGAGGGCCGGGCGCGGTGGCTCAAGCCTATAATCCCAGCACTTTGGGAGGCCGAGGCGGGCGGATCACAAGGTCAGGAGATCGAGACCATCCTGGCTAACACGGTGAAACCCCGTCTCTACTAAAAAATACAAAAAACTAGCCGGGCGAGGTGGCGGGCACCTGTAGTTCCAGCTACTTGGGAGGCTGAGGCAGGAGAATGGCGTGAACCCGGGAGGCGGAGCTTGCAGTGAGCTGAGATCTGGCCAGTGCACTCCAGCTTGGGTGACAGAGCGAGACTCCGTCTCAAAAAATAAAATAAAATAAAATAAAAATAAAAAATAAAAAGTTAAGTGAGAAAGTGGGCTTTTAAAAATCAAGATGTACTAGATGGCCATGAACAGCTCCAATACACAGTCCAGACTGGGGACCAAAGAAATAAAGAACATTCTTGCTTTGTTAATTCCGTCAATACTTGTTTTTTGACAATATAAACACAAGCCATGGTAGAAAATGGAGGAGCTCTCAGGCAGAAGTGCTGCCTCTTCCTTGTCAATTTCATCCAATGCATAAATTCCTGTAATTCTTGTACCTTGCTTTAGTATTTGGAAAGTGTCTTCACACAGATAATCACACAGTTTCATGTAAGTTTCAAAACAACGTGTGATCAGGAAAGATGCTTTCAGATATAACACAGTATCAAACTTCAGCTGCAACTGAAGCATTAAAGAGCAGACCAGGTATAGCAGAAAACATAGTAATGAAAACAGTTGTATGAAAATGATTAGATAGAGCCATGGAAATCAAAACCAGAGAATTGATAAAGAAAAGGGTAATTCAACATTTTAATGCTACATACTGTACATGACAAAAGTAGCATTTTAAATCAGTGGGAGAAAGGATAAGTTATTCAATAAATGTTGTTTTGAATGCCTAACCAACAATTTTGGGGGAAATGTTATCTTTTGCCAAAATAAATCTTTTTTTTTTTTTTTTTTTGAGACATAGTCTTGCTTTGTCACCCAGGCTGGAGTGCAATGGCGCAATCTCAGCTCACTGCAACCTCTGCCTCTCGGGTTCAAGCGATTCTCCTGCCTCAGCCTCCCAAGTGGCTGGGACTACAGGCACGCGCCACCATGTCTGGCTAATTTTTTTTTTATTTTTAGTAGAGACAGGGTTTCACCATGTTGGTCAGGCTGGTCTCAAACTCCTGACCTTATGATCTGCCAGCCATGGCCTCCCAAAGTGCTGGGATTATAGGCGTGAGCCACCGTGCCTGGCCAATAAGTAAGTTATCTTACACTAAAATTTATTTTATATGTATTAAAGTCTTTTATGTTAAAAATAAAGTTACAGGCTGGGCATGGTGGCTCACGCCTGCAATCCCAGCACGTTGGGAGGCCGAGGCAGGTGGATCACAAGGTTAGGAGTTTGAGACCAGCCTGGCTAAGATGGTGAAACCCCGTCTCTACTAAAAATTTTTAAAAAATTAGCCAGGCGTGGTGGCAGGCGCCTGTAATCCCAGCTACTCAGGAGGCTGAGGCAGAGAATTGCTTGTAT
Organism: Rhinopithecus roxellana; assembly: GCF_007565055.1. NCBI lineage: Eukaryota > Metazoa > Chordata > Mammalia > Primates > Cercopithecidae > Rhinopithecus > Rhinopithecus roxellana. Next base: position 34,054,472 of record NC_044567.1, on the reverse strand, counting down.
CCGGGAGGAGGAGGTTGCAGTGAGCCAAGATCGCATCACTGCACTCCAGCCTGGGCGACAGAGCAAGACTCTGTCTCAAAAAACAAAACAAAAATAAATAAATAAAGTTACACAAGGAGAAAACAGAAATAATTTGTATACTCTTGGGGCAGATCTTAAGGGAAACTTGTGAGGTGGGAAGCCAAATGGTTATTAAATGGTTGTTCATATTTTCTTTGTGTTTTGATATTGAAAAGCAAAGAAACTGACAGAGACAAACTCTGTTGGGGTTTTTGTCTGTCTTTCTCTGCTTCTCTTTTACTCATTCAAAAGTTAATTACGTTGTACTTGTGTATTGGGACTATGGATCATTTTTTTCTTCTTTTTTTGTATTTTCCAAGTTTTTCACAATAAACATTTGTTTTTGTAACTAGCAGAGAATTTTTTCACAAATGGAAGCAAGAAAAAAATTGTATTTCAGAATATCAGAGCTTAGATGGAGGCTTCTGAATTATATATTCCAGTGGGCTTGTTGATAAATGAGAAAATTGAGACCCAGGGATGTTAAGAGCTGTTACAGAGCTGTTTAGTGACCGATTCAGGATGTTGTAGTTTACCCCCAACCTAGTGTTCCTTCCCTGGAAGGTTACGTGTTCTTCAGATCTGGTTCCAATGGCTTACATTTTAATTTCTAATGATACACTGTAATGAAAAGTATTTCCTGGTTCCAATGGCTTACAGTTTAATGTCTAATGATACACTGTAATGAAAAGCATTTCCTCTTCTGAGCCTTCCTCAATCACTCCAGCCACAGCCCTCTCTGAAAAGCAGCAGGGCTCCAGTCTCATCCCTACCAAGCAAACCTCCATGCAGTGGACTGCTGGAGCGGTTTATAAAACATACTCACTGACTCTCATCACTCTCCCATCTGAGGCCCTTCCCAGCCAGACACCTGCCTGGCCATGCCAGCCTCCTCACTCTGCACCCAGCACCTCAGGCTCCACCCTTGCTAAAGTACCTTGGTTCCCCAAGTCAGCTGTGCTTCCTCAAACCTCTCTGCCTTTGCCTATGTTGTTCCCTCTACCTGGAACATACTGCACGTTGAACCTGACTCATCTTCCAGGACCTGCTTCAAGCTTCCCTGCTCTGAGCAGTCCTCCCTCCCTACCCCTCCTATACTCTCTGCTGAATGAAGAATCTGCTTCTCTCTGTTCCCACAGCTCCCTGTGCACAGCATTTAACAAAAAGCAGTTCCATTCACAGATGGCCATGGGCCTAGCAAAGCGAGGGTGCTTCGTGAGGCAGCTGTGGGATGCCTCCGCTCCCTCACCTCCCGTACCTCCAGGAACTGGACAGTGTTGCTGATGGCCGCCACCCTCTCCAGCTCCTGCTTGTTTTTCTCCATCTCGGCACTCCTGTACTCCAGGTGGGCCTTGATGCCATTGGCCTGGCTCAGCGCAGCTTGCTCCTTCTCCTCTAAGAAGAGCATCACATTGGCCTGGGCCTTCCTCACAGCAGCAAGGAGTTCCCCAAACTGCATTTCAGCCACTGCTTTGACCTCTGACACCGACACCTGGTGGGGGGATGGGGTGGAAGACAACCAAGCACTTCTTAGTGAGGCGTCCAACTTGATAGAAGCTCAACATACAGAAATGTCAGCTTGAGAAACATATACTAGGGAGCAGTTCCCTATTGTAAAAGGAATCCTTTATTCTCATGTGAATTCCAGGTTCCTGGAAAAAGGATTTACTTGTTAACTTGGTCTCCTCATCCATTTGATGAGAGAGTGAATTCCTCTATGACTTCTGAGATCCCTCACAACCCTGACACTCTGGGATTGTTAATCAAGTTTCCGAAATTGATTTTCCTACCAGAGCAATGCGTGTACTCAGTCTACTTGATAGTTATATTTCAAGAGGTAAAGAATTTGGCTTTTTTTTTTGTATAATCAGCATGAGTGGGCCGGGCGCGGTGGCTCAAGCCTGTAATCCCAGCACTTTGGGAGGCCGAGACGGGTGGATCACGAGGTCACGAGATCGAGGCCATCCTGGCTAACACGGTGAAACCCCGTCTCTACTAAAAAATACAAAAAACTAGCCGGGCGAGGTGGCGGGCGCCTGTGGTCCCAGCTGCTCGGGAGGCTGAGGCAGGAGAATGGCGTGAACCCGGGAGGCGGAGCTTGCAGTGAGCTGAGATCCGGCCACTGCACTCCAGCCCCGGCGACAGAGCGAGACTCCGTCTCAAAAAAAAAAAAAAAAAAAAAAAAAAAAAAAAAAAATCAGCATGAGTTAGTATTTCATTATGTCTGGTTAAACTGAACACTGAGTCCATCAGAGCCAAATGCATGTCTAAGATGATACTGTCTCTACCACGTACAGAATCACCACAAAATGTTTAGGGTGTAGATGACATAGCACCCAAGCAATTCCAGGACAAGCATGTATATACAGAACAGAACGTGACATTCAAATAAAACATAAAAGAAAACCCATGTGAGAAACATTAAGGGTCTGAACAATAGGGCATATGCATGTGGACTCTTCTGCATGGTGAGCATCCTCTGGGAATGCCTTCGATCAATATCATGTTTACAACATCCTTCCAAGTTCTGAAGGTTTCCTCTTCTCTGGTATTCTTGAGAATTGGTGCAGACGGCCGGGCGTGGTGGCTGCTCACGCCTGTAATCCCAGCACTTTGGGAGGCCAAGGCAGGCAGATCACTGGGTCAGGAGATGGAGACCATCCTGGCCAACACGGTGAAACCCCATCTCTACTAAAAATACAAAAAATTAGCTGGGCATGGTGGTGGGCGCCTGTAGTCCCAGCTACTCGGGAGGCTGAGGCAGGAGAATGGCATGAACCTGAGAGGCGGAGCTTGCAGTGAGCGGAGATCAAGGCCCTGCACTCCAGCCCTATCCCATCTGAGACTTTCTGAGCTCCCCTCCGGGTGCTGTTTTCTCTTTCTCCTCCCAATGTTAAGGGCCAGCTCTGAACATCAGGGCTCCAAAGCGAGTCAAACAGCAGATATCCTTGGGCAGAGGCTTCAGGGGCACCTCCCATCCCTGGCAAGGAAGGAGAGAAGGAGGGAGAATGAGACCCGGATCAAAAAGGGGAGCACAGTAAGGAGAGGACTCAGAAAGGATGGGATTCTGGGCCCAGGTTGGGTGGGAGCCTAAAGGTTTGGAGGGAGATGGGAAGAAAAAATGATGACACCAGATAGGAGGTCTTCTGCCTGGCTCAGGCCCTGGCTTAGGCCAGGGCTCAGGAATTCAGTCCACGAGAATGACTGGTCTCTGATCAGTCTTCAGTCTGGTGGCAAAGGGAAGAATAAGCAGGACAAAGAAAGCAAGGGGTACCCCTACTGGAGGGGGATGGTGGGAAGACACAGACAATCTCCCTACATTCTCTGTCTCTCTCTTTTTTTTTTTTTTTGAGACAAAGTCTGCTCTGTTGCCAGGTTGGTGTGGCACAATCTTGGCTCACTGCAGCTTTGACCTCCCAAGTTCAAATGATCCTCCCACCTCAGCCTCCCAAGTAGCTGAGACCATAGGTGCATACCTTCATGCCCAACTAATTTTTATATTTTCTGTAGTGATAGGATCTTACTATGTTGCCCAGGCTGGTCTCAAACTTCTGGTCTCAAGCAATTTGCCTGCCTCGGCCTCCCAAAGTGCTGGGATTACAGGTGTGAGCCGCCACGTCCGGCCTACATTCTCATTTTTATGCCAACTTTTCCATTACCTGTTGGCTTCCTTGAGGTTAGGTAGCTGGACAGACCTAGGAGCAAATAAACTGTGGTAATAGGATTAAGGAAGAGCGGGGATGGTAGACTTTATCCAAATTCTTCCAGTCCACACCAAGAAAAGCTTTTAGACAGGTGATGGTGTTGAGAAGCCACGGCAGCAGGAGAGGCGATTTGGGAAACCTGAGGCTATCTGGTGTTGTGGCTCCCTCCAGAGCCCTGTTGTTCAGGGCTGGCCCTCACCCTTGGGAGGAGGAATAGCAGCACCTGAACCAGCTGCTCAGAGAAACTGCAGGTGGGGACAATAGTGGAGAAGGAGGCAGGCAGAGAATGGGCTCTGGACTGTGGATGGGAGGCTCAGAGCACTGTCTGAAGAGTGAAGACCTGAGATCCAGGAAAGCTACCTGGGCCCCACCCAGGCCCCCCAGGTGGCAAACCTGCTGCCTGGGGCTCTGCCAGGTGTAGGCTCTGCAGCCCTCTGACACTTCACCTCTCTCCCTCTTGCCACTGTCCTGGGAATGAGGACCCTCTGCTGCCAGCCTGGTCACTCTTCTAATTATATAACAATAATCATAAAAACAACCAACATGTAGTAAGTTCTTACTATGTGCCAGGCACTGTTCTCCTGGCAACCCTTAAAGGTAGGTGCTATTAGGGTCTCTATTTCTTAAATAAGGAAACGGAGACAGTGATAAATGGACTGATTTGCCCAAGATCACACAGCCAAGGTTTGAACCCAGACTGTTGGTCTCTGGAGTCCATCCCTTTGACCACCATTCCACACTGCCTCGAAGTAGGGCCCAGGGTTGGGGATCCATGTGTCTGCAGTATAGTACTTAGCTGGCACAGCCTGACCTCTCCTTCTGGGCCCTGGCACATTCACTAGGACGAGCTGGTGAGGCACACGAGGAGCTCAGCTGAGCTTTCTTTCAGCCCATGAGCTGTGGCTAGGGGGGATGTTGCAGGGAAGGACCTTTAAGTTCGGCCCCTCCCAAGACCCGACAAGAGACAGGGCCTAGCCCCTTGTTCACTGTGGGCACCAGTTAGGGGAACATCCTATGCCCATAATGGACTAAATACACAGGTTGCTGCTGAGCAGGCGACCAAGAGGGAAAGAGGCCAAGCCTCCCAGCAATTCCTAGGCCAACTGTTTATAGGTGTTGCCTCCTTGACATTGTAAATACTGTAATTCCTGCGGTATTAATCACGACTGGATTTAAATCTAAAAGTCAAATTACATTTCCATATGGCAAAGAAGTAACGATGAAGAAATCTACCTCAGAAGACAGGAGAGTTTTGCTTATAACCATTTGGGAGAGCAGGGGCAAATAGTGGTGGTATAGGGGCAAATAGCCTGGATCAGTGTTTGATCCAGGCTCTGTGTTAGCTAATGTGTCCTAGTTCCCTGGCTTACTCACCCTTCATGTCCACTCAGGCTCCAGGTGTCCAGGCTCTACGAGTCACAGAGGCCACAGAGTACTCCCTGCCTGCACTGCCCACTCCCGATCACCTCCAGAAAGCAGGAGCAGGACACAGCATGGGAACCAGCATGAGGGTGTTGTAGGAAAGGAGCAGAATCCTGTCTACAATTACGACCCATAGGTTCCTCATAGAAGCACGATACCACAAGACTAAGAGGCATGAGACTAAAGACAAACTCAGGATCCAAATCCTCACCCCCAGCCCCAACTGAAGCCATCCTCAGGAAGGATGGTGGAAGGGAGGCGTCAGATGATATTGGTGGATTGAGTTGACTTCTGCTGTGGCCTGGCCTCTCATTCCTAAACCTTCCCATTGAGAAACACTTCTTTCTTGCATGTAAAGGTAATGTGCAAAGGGCATTACTTACTGCGTTACTAAAGCAGAAATAGTACAGAGAGGAGAGGCCTCAACACATCCAAGGAGCCAGCAGGTAATGGTTTAAAAGATTGGAGGGTGGTGTGCATGCCTGTCAATATACTGAGTCATTCCTAGGTCAAGGGAGCAACAACTCTAGGTTCTCCCGTTCCATCAATCTAGATAGCCCTAGACAAGTCTTGTCATCTTCATGCCCCTTGTGCATGGTAGCTATTGTAATAACCACCTCCCCTGGTCGTCATGTACTTATGAGAACTGAGGAGGGATCAAAGTATCTGAAAATTAAAGAGCGGGGAAACACAAGACCCTCCATGTGGTTCTACAGGTTAGCCTGAGCCTGGAAATCCATTATCTCTGAAGGTTTATATGACTTTAAGGTGATAATTCTCTTTCTTCCTTTAATAAAATATTGTGGGTAAGAAAGAGGTGTTTCATCCTTCAGTAGCTAGTTGGTTGTAAACACCCAGGAGGTGAAAATTTAAGTTGAAATGAATACATGCATTAGGGGTAGGTGAATGGATGGATGGAGGATGGATGGAATCATTCATTCTCAGGATATAAAGATGACAATGCTGATTCACTTCCACAGGGTAGGTGTTTTGCATTCTCTCTCTCTTTTTTTGAAACAGAGTCTCACTCTATCACCCAGGCTGGAGTGCAGTGGTGCAAAATTGGCTCACGGCAGCCTCCGCCTCCTGGGTTCAAGCAATTCTCCTACCTCAGTCTCCTGAGTAACTGGGACTACAGGTGCACACCACCATGCCTGGCGAATTTTTGTATTTTTTAGTAGAGTCGGGGTTTCACCATGTTGGTCAGACTGGTCTCGAACTCCTGACCTCAAGTGATCTGCCCGCCTCGGCCCTGCAAAGTGTTGGGATTACAGGTGTGAGCCACTGCACCCAGCCTGTTTTGCATTTTCTTCTGAGTGGTGGTTATTGGCTTGCCACTGATGAGAGGCATTTGCAGAACTCCTCAGAGTCCACTTGGAGACCACTTACTGCCTACTTAGCTTGGCACACCATGGCCTTCTCAAATACCATCACTAATCCTGAGTTCTCAACTCCTTTTTTCCAGTTGCCAGGTCATAGGACTGGTGAGACTCATATAATGGAAGAAGCCAAGATTACATATAATTTCTGGACCTCTGACTAAACACCCAGCCCCCCACACACATACACCCTGTCAAGACAGCATATGCAAATGTAGAAATAAGAATGTTGTTATTATAGGATTCATCTTGGTTCTAATTTATATTATTAAAAAGCAAATCAGTTGCCAGGTTTAAAACTTAAACTAATTTCATAACAAATCCTGCCATCAAGGTGAGGCTACCCCATGGTGTAGTCAACTGTATCTACAATTCTCATTTGCGGAGAAACCCCGAGGAACCTACAGGAATGGAGGCTAGGCATGCAGTACCATGTCCCACGCCCCTAGAAGGGCCTGGCTGACCCAGGCTGGTCTTACCAGAACAGACTTTTGGTTGGCCTGGAGCCTGGAGATGGCATTTTCATTCAACTTGAGTTTCCGCTCCAAGTCTAACTGGGTACACTGGAGTTCAGCCTAAAAAGTGGAAAGCAGAGAATTAAGGAGGAAGGACCCCAATGCATAGAGAAGGATACAGGCATTCTCCGGTCCTGACATCCCCGCCCTTCTTCCCTGGAAAGAAGTTTAACCTCTGTGGTTGATCTCAGAAATCAGCCGGGAGGCATGAAGAGTCAGCAGTGAGTCCATGCCCTCCGGGGGCTGCAGTCAGCATGAGTCAGCAAAAATACAGTGAGCACATATGCCATGCTGCTCACCATTTCAAGCATTTTGTGGATTACCTCACACCATCCTTGCCATACCCATACTAGCTGTAAACCAGAAATAAAGTCCTAAGACCCCCAACAATCTGAATGGATTCCTCCTCTCAGCAAAGGGCATTCCAAACTGAAAAACTAGTTCAGGCCATGATGGGAAGGGGGGTCAGACATGGCTCATTATAACCTCCTCCCTTGTGGAATTACTGATACAGCAGACTCTTTCAGTCTGATAAGAAACATTTACAATCTCTTCTCTCCAAAACCTCTTCCCTGGAGGCTTTACCCACATGATAAAACCTTGGTTTCCACCACCTCTTATCTTAACTCAGACATTCCTAAGTCTTGAGACAATAACTTGACTCTTTCAACCAACTGCCAATCAGAAAATCTTTGAATTTACTTATGACCTGGAAGCCCTGGCTTCCAGTTGTCCCACCTTTCCAGGCCAAACCAAATTATATCTTACATATATTTGATTGATGTCTCATGTCTCCCTAAAACGTATACGAGGCTGTACCCCAACCACCTTGGGCACATGTTCTCAGGGTCTCCCGAGAGCTGTGTCACAGACCATTGGTCTCCCATATTTGGCTCAGGATGAATATCTTCAAATATTTTACAGAGTTTGACTCCTTTTGTCAACACAGGTAAACATGATTATTATTTCAAATGTACAGGTGACAAAATCAAGTCATGTTTCCAAGTTCATCAATGGAGTTGACCCCAGGCTGACCCCACAGGAGCCTCATAGGCAGTGCAGGGTTGGAGTCAGATGGCCAGGTGGGAAGTCCACATTTTTTTTACTTAGCAGTTGAGAATTTGGGCAAATTTACTTATGACTAGCAAAAACAAACTTTCTTTGTCTTATACTCACACAACACAGAACACTTTCACAAAGCCATTCTCCAACATCAGCTGGGTGTCCTAAAATGTAACTCAATTCTGACACTCCCTACTTGGAGATGGAAGAGATGCACGGGGCAAGGGATGTGGGAGGGAAGTGACACCTCCATGTCCTCTCCAGGTGCAGGGTGCACACCCTCCAGGGACTTCCACTCCTTCAGCAATCCAGAAGCTCCCAGAAGCCCAGCCTTTTGGGTTTGTTTGTTTGTTTATTTTGAGATGGAGTCTCGCTCTGTCTCCCAGTCTGGAGTGAAGTGGTGCGATGTCGACTCACTGCAACCTCTGTCTCCTGGGTTCAAGCAATTCTCCTGCCTCAGTCTCCCAAGGAGCTGGGACTACAGGCATGTGTCACCACACCTGGCTAATTTTTTTTTTGTATTTTTAGTAGTGACGGGGTTTTACCATATTGGTCAGGCTGGTCTCGAACTCCTGACCTCAAATGATCTGCCTGCCACCCCAGCCTCCCAAAGTGCTGGGATTACAGGTGTGAACCATCGCGCCTGACGCCTTTTGGGTTTATATGGAGGCTTCACTGTGCAAGGCATGATTGATTACATCATTGGCCATTGGTGATCCTCTCAACCTTCAGCCTCACTTCCCTCCCTGGAAGAGACTAGGGAGATGGGGCTGGAAGTCAAACCCTTTAATCACAGGATTGGCTCCCTTGGCAACTAGCCCCCAGCCTGAGGCTCTCGGGAGCCCTCTCAGTCACCCAGTCATCTCACTGGCATTCAGACACTTATCACTTCAGAGTCTGGGGTTCTAAGAGTTGTTGGGTGCCAGGAAATGGGGGCAGAGACCAAACCTAAGTTTCTTTTTTTTTTTTTTTTTTTTTGAGACGGAGTCTTGCACTGTCACCCAGGCTGGAGTGCAATGGCGCAGTCTTACAACCACCACCTCCCGGGTTCACGTGATTCTCCTGCCTCAGCCTCCGGAGTAGCTGGGATTACAGGTGCACACCGCCACATCTAGTTAATTTTTGTATTTTTAGTAGAGACAGGGTGTCACTATGTTGGCCACGCTGGTCTCGAACTCCTGACCTCGTGATCTGCCCACCTCAGCCTCCCAAAGTGTTGGGATTACAGGTGTGAGCCTCCGTGCCTGGCCTGTTTATTTCAGAACTTAATATCTCTAAACTTCCATTTCTTCACCTGTGAGAGGGGGATCAGTAAAGTGTTTGCTTCATAGGATTAGGAAAGAATGGACTAATGAGATAACGTATGCCAATAAGAACTTTGTATAGTACCAGGGACATTATTAATGAGCTCCATAAATGTCAGTGGGTGCCAGCATCGTCACATCATCATTATTACTCCTGCTACCATGGCTGCTTTGCATTCATGTTCTGTATTCGAAGGCAGAGCCAGCCCTTCTAGCCCAGGCAAGTGCCTGTTCAAGAACCTCGGGTTTGCCTGCTTTGGCCTCAGCTTCAATCTTGCCTCCTGGGATGCACTAAACATCTTCCACCAAGAGGTGTGCCAAGGCGCACTTAAGCCTTTGTGAACTTCAAAGACCCTGTCACTTTCCTACTTCCATAAGGGCAATACAGAAAAAGAAAAAAAAAAAAAGAATAGCTTTCACCGCTTTTAATAGCTTCCCTCTGCATTTAAAGCTGCGAGTCATTATGCCCTGATAGAACTCAGAGGGCATAAACTGTCTCTCCATTCTCCACTGAAGACGGCGGAGGTGGGGAATTCCAGGCCCCCTGGGGAGGGAAGTTGCTGCAGGCAGAGGACTCATCTCTCCAGGACACTGCAGAAGGCAGGAAATGTTAGCTCAGGCTCCAGGTCACTCAGAGTGGAGCTGAGGGGGCCCCAGTGACCTTTCACCTTTGATACCTGAGACCTGATGCCTGGGAGTGGGGAGTGGGGGTGGGTCTGGCCTATTTGGGGGCAATCCTGGATTCTTAACCTACGAAAAAGGCTTACACAGTGATCCATTCCAGGGGAGAGAAAAGGAACATGAGCTGCTTGTTTAAAAGTGGTGGAAGACACAACAGAACACACCCTAGCAACAGGCTCCTACAACACGGCATCTAAACAGCAGGGACAGAAGAATGTGTTAAAGCAGTCGGCAGCAGCAGGGCCATAAGGAGGCACCCAGGGAGCATCCAGAGAAAGGGGCTTCTCTCTGCTATTTGCAGACTACCATAAAAGGAGAGAAAAGGACTCCTTAAGCACACAATCGGGGACCTTCCTGAGTCACCCCAAGAAAAGGCACTCCCAGTTACCTCAAAAGGTGGAGCCACTTTGGAAGACTTGTTTCTCCAGTTATTCCTGTTCCTAGAAAATGATGGGGTGCCTCAGACTCTGGCTTCAGGGTTTCCCAAGAAGTCAGCCACACACACGTCTCAGGTAAGGGTGAGCCCTGCCCAGAGGCAGGACTGTGGTGCCCATGAGCACAGAAAGCTCTGGAAGGCAGGGCACAGACAGCTCTGCCTGCTTCAGCAAGACAATGGACAAACGTGTCAAAGGCACACTATTTAGAGTCCGGAATATTATGTGACCGGCCACGTGCTGGCCACATGGGCTTCATCAAGCCATTCAAGTCATTTAGCTTCTTATCTGGTGCAAGACTACATCAATATGCTAACAGAAGGGTTCCTTCTGCTACAGGGCAAAGGCGGCACACAGAGAGTGACGGCCAGGTCATGTTAGAGATGAAAAATAGGAAGAACAGGGGGAGTGAGAAGAGAGAAGAAAATCCCAGACTGTGCCATTTCCTTTGTATTCCAAGCACGCAGGGTTCGCCGTTCTAGAGAAGGCAGTGCTAGCGTTCACCTGGACGCTGACTGCATTCCTCGGTCAGCTGGTCAGAATTCACCATAGGACATATAGTACATGCCAGCTCAGTCACATAAGACACACACTCCCCCCTCTCAAAATACAGCCTGGGAGAATAAGAAAAACCAAGTTACGTGATACTGAGTCCTGGGCATTCCTCAAAATGGCTGAAAGAAATTCTTTTTTTTTTTTTTTTTTTTTTTGAGATGGAGTCTTGCTGTCACCCAGGCTGGAGCACAATGGCGCAATCTCGGCTCACTGCAAACTCTGCCTCCCAGGTTCAAGCAATTCTCCTGCTTCAGCCTCCTGAGTAGCTGGGATTACAGACGCCTGCCACTGTGTCCAGCTAATTTTTTTTTTTTTTTTTTTTTTTTGAGACAGAATCTCGCTCTCTCGCCCAGGCTGGAGTACAGTGGCGCAATTTCAGCTTACTGCAAGCTCCGCATCCCGGGTTCACGCCATTCTCCTGTCTCAGCCTCCCCCGTAGCTGGGACTACAGGCGCCCACCACCAGGCCCGGCTAGTTTTTTGTATTTTTAGTAGTGATGGGGATTCACCATGTTAGCCAGGATGGTCTCGATCTCCTGGCCTCATGATCCAACCGCCTCGGCCTCCCAAAGTGCTGGGATTACAGGCGTGAGCCACCGTGCCTGGCCAACAGTTGGTTTTTCTATGTAGACAGTCTTATCAACTGCAAATGACAATATATTATCTTCTTCTTATTTATTTATTTATTTTGAGATGGAGTCTTACTCTGTTGCCAGGCTGGAGTGTTGTGGCACGATCTTGGCTCCCTGCACCTCCGACTCCCTGATTTAAACAATTCTCCTGTCTCAGCCTCCCAAGTAGCTAGGACTATAGGCATGCACCACCATGCTCGGCTAATTTTTTTTGTATTTATTAGAGACGGGGTTTCACTATGTTGGCCAGGATGGTCTCGATCTCCTGACCTCGTGTTCTGCCCACCTTGGCCCACCAAAGTGCTGGAATCGCAGGCATGAGCCACCATGCCCACTCAAAAATTTATAATATTTGTCATATTTACCTTTTGGGAGACAGGGGCCAACAATATAAAAGTAAGTTGCAGACATGATCATACCTTAGCTTTCATCATCTCAGAGGGCTGGATTCTAACTCTTTAAATGATGCCTTCATGGCTTTCCTTTTCCAGTAGTTCTCTGAACTATGTGAATACTTAATATTATTATTATTATTATTATTACTTGAGACAGAGTCTCACTCTGTCTCCCAGGCTGGAGTGCAGTGGCGTGATCTCAGCTCACTGCAAGCTCTGCCTCCCGGGTTCATGCCATTCTCCTGCCTCAGCCTCCCAGGTAGCTGGGACTACAGGCACCTGCCACCATGCCTGGCTAATTTTTTGTATTTTTAGTAGAGACGGGGTTGCACCGTGTTAGCCAGGATGGTCGCGATCTCCTGGCCTCGTGATCCGCCTGCCTCGGCCTCCCAGAGTGCTGGGATTACAGGTGTGAGCCACCGTGTCCAGCCTAATTTTTGTATTTTTTCAGTAGAGACAAGGTTTCGCCATGTTGGTCAGGCTGGTCTCGAACTCCTGACCTCAGGCGATCCACCTGCCTCAGCCTCCCAAAGTGCTGGGATTACAGGTGTGAGCCTCTGCTCCCAGCTCAAGTAATTCCTTTCCCAATTGGCCACATACACATATCATCCACCTTTCGGCTGCCAGCAAACAGGCTGTGAGTGATGCCAGTTAACTGCTCCCCAAATGAGCATGGATACTTTTGGCTCTAGATACTTGGCTCTTGCTCACCATGGAGACCGTGTCTGCAGTCAGCATTCAGCCCTGAAGTTTCTGGGACTGATGCGGAGGTTCAGTGTCGTGGCCTGGCATTAACGCTCTCCAAAGATCTATAGAGGACAAGGCTCAGCTCAGGTCTTCCTGCTTTAGGACCCTGCCCTGACCTTGCTCCCAGGGTTGGCTCCACAGGTGCAGTAATTGCACTGTGCCAGCCTCTTGGTACCCCATGGAGTTAGGGTATGTGTCTCGGCTTCCTGATTAAAGTCCAAGCTCCTGGAGGCGAGACAGTGCAGCCCAGCACTTAGCGATAGGAAGCACTTAGTAACATTTGATATGGTTGAGGAAAACGAAAGAACCATACCTGCTTCATGGATCAGAACAAACAGGAAAGGCAGTCATAGAAGGAGTCCAGATTTCCTGTACACACACACACACACACACACACACACACACACACACACACACACGATCTCATTTCCACATAGCAAGCCTGAGATTCAGAGAAGGTGAGAAGACTTGGCAGCCAGCAGGCAAGACCAGCAGCTCTTAAAACCAAAGGGGCGGCTAGGCGTGGTGGCTCACACCTGTAATCCCAGCACTTCGGGAGGCAGAGGCAGGCGGAACACCAGGTCAGGAGATCGAGACCGTCCTGGCTAACACAGTGAAACCCCGTCTCTACTAAATATACAAAAAATTACCCAGGCATGGTGGCGGGCGCCTATAATCCCAGCTACTCGGGAGGCTGAGGCAGGAGAATGGCATGAACCCAGGAGGCGGAGCTTGCAGTGAGCAGAGATCATGCCACTGCACTCCAGCCTAGGTGACAGAGCAAGACTCTGTCAAAAAAAAACAAAAAAAAACAAAACAAAACAAAAAAAAAAACAAAAGCCTGGAGATGCTGGGCTGGGTCAAAGGGAAGTGCTGACGTCCCCATGAAAAATAGCTGGGCTCTGGAAGCTCAGCAGGAGAGAAAAGACAACCAAAGAACACCCACTTCTCAAAGCACACAGTGTCTGCCCACCAATGTGGCTAGAAACCATAGGAACTTCAGAAAGGGCTCACTTGGTTAACTGAGAAATGAGTCGTTCTGTGGACCCTAAGCAGGATCTCAGCCACTTTGTGTCTTCATGGTTGACCCTGCCGTTTGCAGTTTCCTATACACAGGATGACTGCCCGAGTAATTAGCTCTTCACACCACCCAAAGTGACCTTCAGTGAGTGACTACAGCAGGCCTGGGCTAGCTGAAAGGACTACTGGACTTCCGGAGCCTTAGTTATGTCTGATGACTTTCAAAATCATCCTGGTGGAGGCTTTAGCCTCGTCAAGGTACTGTGTCTTCTAGGCTGGTCTCCTGGGCTCCTTGCAAGAAACCTTTTGGCTTCTAAGATTTGGACAAGCCACCTAGAGTGTGGCTACACTTACAGAGTAAACTTGCTCTCCGAGCTGAAAACAAGGACACAGGATGGGAAGGACAAGAGCTCTTTTAAGCAGACCAGAAAGCAGAGGGATCTGGGGAATGGGGCTTTAGCACTGTATCTAAAGCCATGTTGCTTCTCAGCCCCAAACTGCCCTTAAGCCCATTCCTCAGTTGTCCTCATTTTACCTTAGATATTTATCTCCTAGGACGTCTGAATTCAGAGTTCTGCGTGTGCTCTACACAACTCCTCCTGCTCGGAACTTCAATTACCCCACGTCTCTGTAATACATTAGGTGCCCTATATTTAAAATTTACATTGTGTCTCTGTTGGTACAGGCATAGAACGTTTCTGCAAGGAAACAAGTGTAGACAGTATTAGTCTTCGAGGAGAAAAGGGAGGTTTGGTGATCTGGGATGGACTGGGGACCCTCCTTTCCTAGTAAATTCGATTGCACTGTTTGGTGGAGATTGCTATTCTTACTATTATTTGAGACAGAGTCTCCCTCTCTCACCAGGCTGCAGTGCAGTGGCCTGATATTGGCTCATTGCAACCTCCACCTCCCGGGTTCAAGTGATTCTCCTACATCAGCCTCCCTAGTAGCTGGGACTACAGGCGCCGCCACCATGCCCAGCTAATTTTTTGTATTTTTAGTAGAGATGGAGTTTCACTGTGTTGGCCAGGATGGTCTCGATCTCCTGACCTCGTGATCCACCCGCCTCGGCCTCCCAAAGTGCGGGGATTACAGGTGTGAGCCACCACACCCGGCTGGTGGAGATTATTGTTTAACATCGTCATGCATCACTTTTCCAGTTACAAATAAGAAAATTCTTGTATATGTGTGGCAGGTTTTGGTGCAAAAAAAAAGATATAACGTTGTGATTTTTGTGTCCTTTCTTCATGTCTCTCCAGTAGGATGACTTTCCAGAGGCTTCCATTCCTCACTCTGTGACTTAGTCGACTATGAGCTTGGACAAGTGTGGTGGAGATAATGAGGATATGAGATAACTTCATAGTTATTTGAAGATTGGGTGAGAAAATCCACAAAAAGCATTTAGCACATGGCAATACTCAATGAAGGCTGTTTTCCTCAACTCTATGGAGCGTTGTCCTTTGATCTATTTCTTCATCTACCTGTCCTCCAGATGGGACACTCCCTACCCTGGAAACGCTGGAAACAGTTTGGCAAGTGGCTTCCCGGGCCGGAAACGGTGACTCATTGGCATCTGGAATACAGAGGTTTCCAGAAAAATCCCACTAGCACCAGCTAAAATCTATGTCTAGGGATTGGCAGAGAGGAGGGGCCCTGGCAAGTAGACCCCCTTTCCCAGAAACCTTTTTCCTTTGATGCCAGGGAACATTTGCCGAGAAATGGCCATAGGTCTGCCGTCTGCACGCAGTGTCAACAGGGAACTTCCTTGATGATGAATGTAAGAAATGTGGGACAAACGTTAACTACACTTCCTGACTGAAAACTAAAAGTGTTCGTTGAAAGTCAAAGTAGAAGAAAAAAAGCATATAAAGTGCCAAACCAATTTCCAGGAACTTCTCCAGGATCTAGCTTTAGGGCAAAGAAAAATGAGTTGTTCTAGAAACAGTTTCCTTATCTGATGGAAATAAAAACGACGGGTGATGAGCATGATGTTTCTTAGTCTCTCCTGATACCTCCACCTGGTGAGGAACTTTTATTTTCCCTAAGCCATCTGTGACATTATATCTGGACCTAAGTTTCAAATTCTCTGCTATCTTAGCACTTTTCAAGCTCTTAGATTTCCTGTTATCTCCAGAGGGGCCCGTTCTACTGGTCTCTTGTTTGGGGTAAAGAGAAAAGGAGAAACTAGGAGAAAGAGTTGTTCTTTTCTCTTGAATTTTTGCCAAGGTTTTATTTCATTAATTGACAATGGATGTGCCATGCAGATCCAGCCAGACGGACATACCACCGTCTTAAGCCCCACAACTTCTGCGCCCTCCACCCAAAGCTGTATAAGGCACAGCAGGAAACCAGCAAGCAGGAGGAGACAGCGACACAGACAAGAGATTGCACAGAGACATTGGGACAGAGATGGGGACAGAGCAACCTACTCCACAGTTTCCAAAACCAAGTGCAATGTATATTTACACTGACCCAGCAGGCAGACGCTGAGACTAAAGTCTTTTTCAGGTATGCTCAGCGCATAGTAGTGGTGTCAGTGGACCCAGCAGCTGCAGCCAGCCAGGCATACCATCCCCCACAGCCCTCTCCCAAATGGATGAATGGACCCCAAGCACTCACCTCCTTATCCCTGCGGGCTGCATCCAGGGAGACTATGGTGTGGCCACTGTGCTCCTGACAACAGTCCTGGCAGATGCACTGCTGATCAGGGCAGCAGAAGGCAGACAGTGGGCTGTGGTGGGCAGGGCAGTACCGCCAGTTGTGGTCCTTCACTGGTTCGGTCAGCAGGTGGCTTTGCAGTTTGATGTTCACCTGATGTGGCTGCAAGTGCTCTTCACAGTAATTCACCATGCAGGTTAGACAGGACTTCACCGCCTTCACTCTTCTGGTGTTATCAAGGCAGAAGTCACACAGGACCTCCTTCCCCTCACCAGCAGGATCCCCCTGTTCTGCAGAGTCACTGTCCTGTTCCTCTGTCTCCCCGCCAAGCTTCTCTGAGGAGCCCATGTCCTCTTCTTCCACTGGGCTGGCCGACACAGAGTCCAGGCTGAGGAGGGCTGGGGGCTGAGCAGTGGCCCTGGGCAGTGGCCTTGGAGCCATCAGATCCAATTCAGCCATCTGGGAGGCTCTGCTCCTGGGCTGTCTTTCTTCTGTCCCTTGGCCCAGGATCTGTGCAGCCCAAGTCAGACAAGAGAACCACGCCTAGATGATTGCAGCTGCTGCAAGATTTTAACTGTTTCCTCCCTCCCAGAGGAAGCTCAGTCTCTCATTACTGTGTCCTGGCATTGGATGGCAGCCAGATGGATGACGACAACGCAGCTAGATTACTCAGGCTCAGGACAGCCGGCTCAGGCTCAGGCTTCCTCCCCAGGTCCAGCCCTGAAACTTCTCATGTGAATCATCTGTACCCTATAGGCTCTGCTGAAGACCACGTGTCTCTGTGCCTGCTCCAGAAAGGACTGGAGATTCCTGAGCTCTGTTATAAGCCTATGTGCCTTTGTGTGGTCTGACAAGCTACATATTTTTGTTTTCATTTTATTTTATTTATTTATTTATTTAATTTTTGAGACAGAGTCTGGCTCTGTCGTCCAGTCTGGAGTGCAGGGGCGCAATCTCGGCTTACTGCAAGCTCCGCCTCCTGGGTTCACACCATTTTCCTGCCTCAGCCTCCCGAGTAGCTGGGACTACAGGCACCCGCCACCACACCCGGCTAATTTTTTGTATTTTTAGGAGAGACAGGGTTTCACCGTGTTCACCAGATGGTCTTGATCTCCTGACCTTGTGATCCGCCCGCCTCAACCTCCCAAAGTGCTGGGATTACAGGCGTGAGCCACTGCGCCCGGCCTATTTATTTATTTATTTATGAGATGGAGTCTCGCTCTGTCACCCAGGCTGGAGTGCAGTGGCGTGATCTCGGCTCACTGCAAGCTCCGTCTCCCAGGTTCACACCATTCTCCTGCCTCAGCCTCCCAAGTAGCTAGGACTACAGGCGCCCGCCACCACGCCTGGCTAATTTTTTGTATTTTTAGTATTTTTAGTAGAGACGGGGTTTCACTGTGTTAGCCAGGATTGTCTGGATCTCCTGACCTCGTGATCCACCCACTTTGGCCTTCCAAAGTGCTGGGATTACAGGCGTGAGCCACTGCATCAGGCCTTTCGTTTTCATTTTTTTAAAGAGATGTAAAACGTAAGGACTTCAACACCAGGACAGCCATTCATCTACTCCCATCTCATAGAACTGGACATGAGGCAGCTAGTAATAGGATGCATGTTCCTTTTCTTTTTTTTGAGACAGAGTCTCACTCTGTCACCCAGGCTGGAGTGCAGTGGTGCGATCTTGGCTCACTGCAACCTCTGCCTCCTGGGTTCAAGCGATTCTCCTGCCTCAGCTTCCTGAGTAGCTGGGATTACAGGCGCCCACCACCACACCTGGCTCATTTTTGTATTATTAGTAGAGACAGTGTTTCTGTGTTGGCCAGGCTGGTCTCGAACCCTTGATCTCAGGTGATCTGCCTGCCTCCGCCTCCCAAAGTGCTTGGATTACAGGTATGAGCCACCGTGCCCAGCCAGGATGCATGCTTCTGATGCTGACCTTTCCATATTATCTTCCTGAACATTCCAGTAATGTCCGTCGCACTCCAGAAGATGAACGTCATGAGAGTACTCAGTGGAGATCAGGAGGGTCAGGGAAGACTTGTCTTCTTCCACAGAATGCTCCATTCAGCCCCTTCAGGTTAATAGCCCTTTTGCCCACTTAACAAAACGTTCCTAGACATGGTGTTATAGTTGGAACATTTGTTCCCACAAACCTCATGTTGAGATTTGATCCCCAATACTGGAGGTGGGGCCTGGTGAGAGGTGTTTGGGTCATGGGGGTGGATCCCTCATGAATGGCTCAGTGCCATCCCCACAGTGATGAGTGAGTTCTCGTTCTATTAATATTAGCTGCCACGAGATCTGATGGTTAAAAAGAGCCTGGCATCACCCCCTCTCTTGCTTCCTCTCTCTCCATGTGACCTGCCCACTCCAGCTCCCCTACCCTTTCCACTGAGGATGGAAGCGGCCTGAGGCCCTCACCAGAAGCAGATGCCAGCACCATGCTTCTTGTACAGCCTGGCAAAAAGCCAAAAGATCTCTTTTCTTTATATGTTACCCCCACTCCCTCATGTATTCCTTTACAGCAACACAAACACACTAAGACACATGGTGTATGAGTTTGCCAGGGCTTCCATAGCAAAGAACCACACACTGGCTGGCTTCAACAACAGAAATTCATTTCCTCACAGTTCTAGAAGCTGGATCAAGTCATTGGCAGGGCTGATTTCTTCTGAGGCCTCTCTCCTTGGCTTGCAGGTGGCTTCTCCCGTGTCTTCCATGGTCTTCCCTTTGTACACATCTGTGTCCTAATCTCCTCTTAAGGACACCAGTGAGACTAGATTATGGCCCACCCTCAATTGCCTGTTTAAAGACTTTCTCTCCAAATACAGTCACATCTGAGGTACTAAGGGCAAGGATTTCAACATACACATTTGTAGAAGAAAGAGATGCAATTCAGCCCATAACACATGGTCAGGGCATGAGACTGGAAGCCTCTAGTTCCTTAGAAGAAAGGAGCTGTGAGGCATGACCCCTGGATGGGGATACACAGTGTACCCAGAGTTTGCAAATGGATACAAAGGAATCCAGGATGGTTCCAGGGTACCTGGACCCCAAATTCTGTATCCTAGAGCTTTCTACAGTTTTCCCCAGATTTAATCAGATACATTTGAACTCAAATGGATTTGGAAGGCGAATGGAAGAGAGAGAGAGATTGGACGGAGGGGGAGGGGTCAGATCCAGCTAGCCCCAGGGATTAGGCATTAGGATGGTTCCAAGATATTACACTCCCTATGGCTCTGCACCTCTGGGGTGAGTTCTACAGGATTTGGATCAAACTAGATAAACACAGGGATGCTTCTTGTCACTGACTAGGACTTTTCAGAAATCCAAGAGACCTAGTGACTACTCAAGAGTTGGAAGGCACAGAAGACTTTATAAATTCATTCCAGACGCAGTGCTGTTTATTTTCAACCATGCATAGAATATGCATAAGTAGCTGTTTTTAGTGATGTAATGTTTCCTTACTGTCCCTGTCCTGACTGCCCTCTTCCACTGCTGAAGACCCTCAGGAGAGGTTTCCTTCTTTCTGATCCTGGCCAGGGTCAGAAACATGCATCCTATTCCTAGCTGCCTCAGGTCCAGTTCTATTGGAACAGGAATTAAAATAAATTCAAGAATGTATAACAAAAAACTCATTGTATGTAAGAAAACCCAATTCCCCTTGAGGAAGAGAAAGAGCTGAAGTCCTTTAAAAATGAACTGCCTGTTTTTCTGTGGCCAGTGAGCCTTATCTCTCCCTTTCCCAGGCATTGTGAAGACCCTGTTTCTCCAACTGTGCAGCTACAAGGTCACTAGGCAGATAAACTCAAGTTGTAAAACATGTTTTTTCCTTGAAGAGTAAATTATGTAATGCATGTCTTAATTGAATAACTGTCTTTGTTTCTTGCATCTGTAATATGCTTCCCCCTGCACAGATCTCCCCACACCCCACAAAATGCTTAAAAGGTAACTGGACTCTTTGTTCGAGGCTCAGTCTTTTTGGATGTTAATCTGACTGGGCCACTGCACCTAAATAATAAATAAGTATCCTCCTCAACCCCTCAGTCTCTCTGATTCCTTAAGTGTCCCAGAGCACTATGAGATGCAGAAAGATGAATGGCTGTCCCGTCATTGAAGTCCTTATATTTTGGGTTTTTAAAAATTGAAAAAAAAAAAAAAATGTAGCTTTTCAGACCACATAAAGTCACACAGGCTTCTGTCAGAGTTCTGGAATTTAATTCCATGGTTTTCACGTCTCCAGCCAGGACTGGCTTCTCCCAGTCCAGACCATTGTCAGTGTTTTCTCCAGTATTAATGGACAGGTGTGCTTAACTTTTAATCCCCTTTTCAGAGTGACCTGGTACTGGAGGCCAAACTGGTCCACCTGCATGCCACAGGGCCTCTGATCTCTCCAAGAAGGGGGAAGAAAAGGTAGTTGCCCTGCCTGGCCCTTTCTACAGCTTCAGTAGAAATCAGAAGGCATAGAGTCTGCTTGGGTTTCCACGTGGCTCACTTCTTCCTCATTCTTTCCCTCCCTATCTCATTCCCACCCTTTCTTCTCTCATGAATTGTTTCATACCTGCTTCTCTATGGCTAACCCTTTTAGAGCAGTTCATGGGAGAGCTCAGCCCTTCATCAATGCCCCACTGAAGTGCTGAGCTAGCAGACATTCCACAGCTGTGTGGAAAACAGGAAATGGGAATGTGGGCCCAGGCCTGGCCTGCACCAATCATTTGTCCCCTCTTTTTTTTTTTTTTTTTTTTTTTTTTGAGACGGAGTGTCACTCTGTCGCCCAGGCCGGAGTGCAGTGGCGCGTCGGCTCACTGAAAGCTTTGCCTCCCGGGTTCACACCATTCTCCTGCCTCAGCCTCCCGAGTAAGCTGGGACTGCATGCACCCACCACCACGCCTGGTTAATTTTTTGTATTTTTAGTAGAGACAGGGTTTTACCGTGTTAGCCAGGATGGTCTCAATCTCCTGACCTCGTGATCTGCCGCCTTGGCCTCCCAAAGTGCTGGGATTACAGGTGTGAGCCACCATGCCCAGCCCGTGTCCTCTCTTAACCTTAGTTTCCTTGTCCATGAAATGAGTATGTTGTCCTAAGTCAAGGCTGGTAAATCGATTTCTAGTTTGGCTCTCTGAGGAATTTTGTTGTGGCAGGGTCTAAGAGAATGTCTGAGCTCACTGGGAGATGGCATCATGCTCAGGCTGGGATGTCTGGCAGGGGCATGGGATTGGGAGTGGTGGCCCCTCTGGAGGCTCGTCTCCAGCCCTCTGGGACCACAGAATTCACCACAACTTCTAAGTCCCCTCTAATGCCAACCCTCGAAGCAGAACACCACTAGGCCCAAGCTCTGATCCTGCTTCCAGGGACTGTGACACATCCCATCAAGCCTCAAATGCCCATGCTCAAACCCCCGGCACCCAAATATTGAGGCTAGAAAGTCACATGATTCTTCTGAACTCAAATTCCCTATTGCTTCAAAGGCTCTACAGCCACCACCCCGCTTTGCTCCCAAGCAGCCCTGGGGCATCTTGATATTCTGTCTCTCCTTGGATTCTGCTTTGCCCGTTGTCTTAACCAAAATTTGAATGTCCCCCAAAGACAATTTCTCCTGCCACCTCTCAACCCGTGTAGCTCCTTCTCTCATCTCCTATGCCTAGGTGGTAGGGAAGTCCCCCTCAGCTCCCATCACAACATCTAGACCATTGCCCCTCCCCAGCCCCTTTGCAAAACCTGCTCCCCGTATGTGCCCCAAAAGACCACCCCTCCTCTCTTCCTGGCTGTCTTCCACAGCCTCTCGGTCATTTCCCTTAGCGGCAGATTTACGCTTCTGGCTCCCAGCCTCTCCTCTACCCCAACTCTGTCATTCTCAGAATGTTCTACCTCTGAATGCTTTTTGTTTTTGTTTTTTGTTTGGTTGGTTTTGTTTTTGTTTTTTGAAACAGGATCTCAAAACTTTGTCTCCCAGGCTGTAACGTAGTGGTGTAATCACAGCTCACTGCAGCCTCAACCTCCCAGGCTCAAGCAATCCTCCCACCTCAGCCCTCAGCCTCCCAAGTAGCTAGGACTACAAGTCCTCTACCACACTTGGCTAATTTATAAATTTTTAAAATTTTGTGGAGATGGGGTCTCACTATGTTGCCCAGGCGAGTTTCAAACTCCTGAGCTCGTGCAATCCTCCCTTCACAACCTCCCAAAGTGCTGGGATTACAAGTGTGAGCCACTGCATCTAGCTTCTGAATGCTTGCCACCTACCCTATGGTCACCACCCACACCTGGATTTATTTTTATTTTTAATTGTGATAAAATACACATAAATACACCTAACATAAAATACAAAAAACATAAAATTTACCATCTTAACTGTTTTTATTAAAAGACAGGATCTTGTTATGTTGCTCAGGCTGGGTTGTTTGTTTGCTTGTTTTTGAGATGGGGTCTCCCTCTGTCACCCAGGCTAGATTGCAGTGGTGCGATCATAGCTCACGGCAGCCTTGAACTCCTGAGCTCAAGTGATCCTCCCGTCTCAACCTCCCAAGTAGCTGGGATTACAGGTGCACACCACTGTGCCTGGCTCATTATAACCATTTTAAGTGTACGGTTCGGTGGCTTTAAGTACATTCACATTGTTGTGCAGTCATCAGCACCATCTATCTCCACAACCTTTTCATCTTGCAAAACTGAAACTGTAGCCATTAACCAATAATTCCTCATTCCCTCTCTCCCTCCAGCCTTTGGAAGCTACCATTCTACTTTCTGTCTATAATTGTGACTACCGGAGGCACTTCACAGAAGTGAAATCATACAGTGTTTGTCTTTTTGTGACTGGCTTATTTCACTGGGTGTAATGTCCTCCAGGTTCATTCATATCATAGCATGCATCTGAATTTCCTTCCTCACACCTGGAGTTTGCATTCAACACAAATCCCAACCTCCAAATTTATGAATTGAGAATCCTCTCTCTGATTTTACCTACAGCTTGCTTAAATGCCCTGTGGAAAAAATGTCTCAGGTTCATCAGGTGTTGACTGGACATCACTGGCTTCCTCTTAACCCCAAGCATTCAGGGGCTAAAATGAAGTCTCTCTTGCATAAAATGAAGTGTCTTTCTTGTCTTCATAAAACAAATGTAACTTCACCTAGATATTCTGTTTTCCTAAACCAAACCTACCACCAGGAATGTGAGGTCAAAGTGTGGTTCAGGATTCCTTTCTGGAATTGAGGGAGGAATCCCCACCCAGAATTCGGATGACTCAAATGCTACCAAGAGATGTGGTAGGCAATTGGTAGTAGGCAGGTAATTATTCATCTTTCACCCTGTTGAGTCTGTGACAAATAATCCCACCAATGGACAAACTGAAAGTTATGTCCTCTGAGAGGATGTAAGTAATGCCTGCCAACAGGTCCCCTCCTGGTTTAGGGGTTTAAGGCCATCACTCGCAGGACTCTAGGTTAACTCAAGTAAGAAGAGCTTTCTTAACCCAAAGACTCTCTCTTGCAGTTCCTGGCTAAAAAAGCTATCCAAGCTTTTTTTTTTCGCTAAGTAAAAACAGCCTTTAATTTGTCTCTTCAAAAATCTCACTGGACTTTTTTCTTCATTTGTGTCTCTGCTGAGTCACGCAGAGCTATGATTCACAAACACAGGTAATATTTGTCCACCAGACTTCAAGACAAATCAGCCCATCAGACTGAGAAAAATAAAAATAATATAATAAACTGATCGTAACCATGAATTTGATTGATTTATGGGACTGTACTTTATTGAGCTTGTGTCCTTCCCCCTTTTCTGGAATTAAAGGTCTTATCTCTTCTGAAATAATAGCAATGAGTGTAGGATTGGGAATGTCTGGAACAGTGACATCTAAGTCAGTCCTCCAAATTCACTCTGCAATTTTTCTCGTAAAATCTCAAAGTCTGAGAACCACTGAGCTGGAAGTCGCATCACTCCTCTAGAAACCAGCCCAGAATTTTCCTGGCTTACCTAGAGGTGCGGACCCAGTGAACTTTCTGGTTTGGGGTCACTACCAGCAAACTGGTCTCCAGCCCTGTCTTTCTCCTAAAATAAGATGGCCTCTTGGATCACTTTGGTAATTAATTACCACTAACAAAGGAACAAAATAAAGGTGAGAAGAACCACGGATTACAGACACTAAGGGCTGTTGCTCCTAGTCTCAGAACACGATTGTTGTAGTGACGGCTCCTCCCCAAGAAGGAGGGGCTGTCCCAGGGCACTGCATGTGCCTTCCCTTCACAAAGACAGGAGGACACACCTGTTGGTACAGAAGACGAGACTGCCAGCTCAGTACCCTGCACACAGCCTGAAGGACCCCACTACTGGATGAAGAAAACACCGAAGTTAGCTTCAACTGTGCCCTCAGCCACAGACATCTGCCAATTAAGGAGGTGCAGCACAGTCATTTCTTCCCTAAGCCTCTGAAGGTCTAGTCCTGGGCAGTTCTAGGGTTCTCTTTTGTCTTCCAGTGAGGTGTGGCTGTGGTACACAGGCACCACTTTGATCACTTCTCAGACCACCCAAGCTTACAAGGCCAGAATTAGCAGCTGGACCACCTAGAAACCTACGTGGGGGAGTCTGCAATGCCCTGGAAATGGAGAGCTCAAGAATTTGACCACATCTCAAATGACCTTCAGTAAATTCCAGACGCCAGGGCGTGACATTTTATGCGGCACATAGCACATTTGAACGATGCTTTGTTGAATCTCCGTATCAACCTCTGTAATTACTCTAACATTGGTATGAAACCCAAATAATCACACAAATCTAACTCTAATTACCTTTATGGGTTTTGCCTAAAAATGTCAAAACAACCTACACATAATAAATGAAGTGAATCTTTAAAAAATCTGTAACAAAAGTTCTCTTGTCCTGGGACAGGAGATGGTTTCCCAGGCCGGCTCCCCTGAGGCCCTGAGCCAATTGTTGTTTCAGCATGGTTGGTTTTCTAGAACTTGGGCAGCTGTCCAGCTCCCAGTCAAAATGGGCACCTCTAATCTTGCTATTTGCTGGGATACCACACATTCCAGGGAGCCGTACTCAGTACTCACCTTTGAAAAGGGCAGACTTATCTCAGGCCAGGTGTGAACACCTCCAGGGCACTGAGGGAAGCAGCTCAGCAGCTCAGCAAGGCCAATGGCCAGGGCGGGGCGGGCCGGGCTTGCTGGACAGGAGCACAACAGGTAGGCAAGCAGACAGACACCTTCAGGTAGCAACAAGTTACAGGGTGGGGGTGAGGGTCCTCTTGCTTTTACTAGTGAGGTATAGCCCTTCAGTGTTGGAAGGAATCTCAAGAAATCATCCCCTCCACCCTTCACCTTCCCAATATTTACTGAGAGGTTTGTTTTTTCTTTTTTTTAAACAATAAGTAAGGACGGCTGACCTAGATCCCTCAACAAAAGAAGGAAGAAACATTGTTCATTCAAGGGCCAAAAATGTGCCCCTCCCTCGACTGCTGTGGCCAGGGCCAGAGGACCAGCCCGTTTCTCTATAAATAACATAGTCGGCCTCAGCCAAATCCTCTATGGATGGCTTATGTCTCAGCAGCCACTGAAGCTCAATTCTTCATTCCACTTCCCCTGGGACACTCCTATGCTCAAATGGTTTTGATTTCCACCTCCCTGCTGAAAACCAGATGGCTCAACACTCCATATTTCTATACCCCGATTGTCTGCGTGGAGGAAGCCTATCTGTACGTGGGTTTCCTGGGATGAGAGGCAGCCCTCCTCCAAGCATGTGCATAAACTCAGGAAGCAAAGCAGCAAGAATGCTCAAAAGAACACAGAGGGGCCAGGCGCAGTGGCTCACACCTGTAATCCCAGCACTTTGGGAGGCTAAGGTGGGCAGATCACAAGGTCAGGAGATCGAGACCATCCTGGCTAACACGGTGAAACCCCATGTCTACTGAAAATACAAAAAATTAGCCGGGCATGGTGGTGGGCGCCTGTAGTCCCAGCTACTCAGGAGGCTGAGGCAGGAGAATGGCGTGAACCCGGGGGGCGGAGCTTGCAGTGAGCCGAGATCGCGCCATTGCATTCCAGCCTGGGCCACAGAGCGAGACTGTGTCTCAAAAAAAAACAAAAACAAAAAAAAAAAAAGAACACAGAGGGCATATTGCCTCCGTGACAGCGAAATAACCACTGCCTTGCCAAGAGTGTTTTAGTAGGAAGGAAACAGGCATATTAATTAGAAGACTTGGTAAATGGTATATGTTACAGAGGGCTCCCGTTATGGTCAGAAAGAAAATCTGGAGTTAGAAGTGTTAAGTGGTCGGAGTCCCGATCCCAGCACCTTTTAGCTGTGTGACCTTGGTAAGTAGCTTGCCTCTCTGAATCTGTTTCCTTCTCTAAAATGGGGATGTAATATCTGCTCCAATAACCTGACAAAAACCTTACGGTTTGTGAGAAAATGAAAGTGAACACATCGTGCAAATGCAAAGAAACTTGCATGCTAATCATATTATGGGCACAAACACAGCAGGATTTGAGAAGCTGAAGGCTCCTTCCAGTGAGTTCTCTTAAGCTGTGAGACAAGGCACTGGCCAAGGATCACCCTCCTCTCTCTAAAATGTAAGAAACCCCAACTTCCCCAGAAGCCTGTCACATTTATAGGTAACATTCATATTTCGCAGCTTCTTTCCCTATGTACTAAAAGCAAGGGTCTTGGACCTGCCCGACCCCTCCTCTCAGCGTTTCTTGGAGTCCCTGGAGCACTGTCTTCCACTAGGCACCTTCTTCTCCTACCATTGCTGCCTCTGATGCCCTGCAGTCCAAATGGTGCCCAGGTTGCCTGGTAATGAGGTATAATATATTCTGTTTGTGAGATGAAGCCCAGAGCAAGGATGCCCGG
This sequence comes from Rhinopithecus roxellana, assembly GCF_007565055.1. NCBI lineage: Eukaryota > Metazoa > Chordata > Mammalia > Primates > Cercopithecidae > Rhinopithecus > Rhinopithecus roxellana. Next base: position 34,027,062 of record NC_044567.1, on the reverse strand, counting down.
TACAATGTGTCCCTCCAATGTTACGGAAATTGCTCATTCTCTTTTTACTCAGAGAGCCTTTTCTCGCTTCAGCTCCATGATGCCACGGAAGCTGGCTTGAGAGAAGATCCTAGTGACAGATTCTGGCCTACTTAGAACCACTTTCCCACTCTGACCCTGAAATTCTGAGGTGTAGCTAAGCTTATACTTAACTCCTTCTCTCAGGATGCGTTTTCTATTAGGAGGCCCCTGCTGGGGTGCCCCACAAGTGCACTACACAGGCCCAGGCATCTGAATCCCAAACTCAACCTCTGTTCTAAATACCTCCTGGAAGAATATAGCTTTCTGTTTTTTCTTCCACAGTTTAGAAAACATGACCCTCCAACATCCATGCACTCCAGCTCCCAGGATGGGCTCTGTTTATCTGCACCAGACTTGGTTACTACAGCCTGCCGGCCAGTGGTAACTATTTCAGGGATAAAGAAGTCTTTGCAAATTTAAGCTGATGATGTATGAAAAGAACATTGATGGAGTGTCCTCAGCTCTTAAAAGAGATATTTGGAAAACTAGCCTCTTTCTCCATGAGGAGTCAGAAATATTTGGAAAACTAGCCTCTTTCTCCATGAGGAGTCAGAAACTCAGGAAGCAAAGCAGCAAGAATGCTCAAAAGAACACAGAGGGGCCAGGCGCAGTGGCTCACACCTGTAATCCCAGCACTTTGGGAGGCTAAGGTGGGCAGATCACAAAGTCAGGAGATCGAGACCATCCTGGCTAACATGGTGAAGCCCCGTCTCTACTAAAAATACAAAAATTACATCTATTCATTGCTTCTGCCAATCCATTCTCCATTCTGCATCCAGAGAAAGCTTTTCATTTATGTACTTATTTTTCTTTTTTAGAGATAGGGTCTCACTATATTGCCCAAGTTAGACTCGAACTCTTGGTCTCAAGTGATCCTTTTGCCTTGGCCTCCCAAAATGTTAGGATACCCACCCTCAGAGAAAGCTTTTTTACCTCAATTTTATTGAGGTATAATTTACATGCAATAAAATTCACCTATTTTAAGTGTCCAGGTGAATGAGTTTTGACAAATAACTCCATTCTGGTAACCACCACCCAATCAAGATAGAGAATATTTGTAGCACCCAGGAAGCTCCCTCATGCCCTCTTATTCAATCTTTCTACCATGCCTGGTTCCAGGCAACTAAGAATCTGATTTTCATCATTATAAATTCGTTTTGCTTGTTCTGGAACGTTATATAAATGGAAACATACAGTAGGCACTACTGTGTCTGGCTTATTTCACTCAATAAAACATGTATGAGATTCACCCATGTCATGGTGCGTATTAGTAGCCTGTTGTTTTCATTGCTGAGTAGCATCCTTGCTATTTCTACAGCCAACCGTGTTTACCCATTACCCCGCTGACGAGCATTTGGTTTTGTTCTACATTTGGGCTATCTGATATTATCTTTTCCCCATCCTTTTACCAGCCTACCTGGCTCTTGATATTCAAAATGCATCTCTTACAGGCATCATGTAAGCAAGTCTTGCTTTTTATTCAGTCTAATAATCTCTGCCTTGGTGGGGGTGGGTGGGATGGAACAGAACTAATAGGCTTATGAATGGGATAAGTCTAAAAGCATAAAGTATTTGTAGAGGCTTGCCTTCCTTCGTCTTACATAAACTCCAGGTACCTGCTGTTAACCCAGTGGTTCTAAAAGCATGATCTGCGGACCCTTGATGCTTCACTGAGACCCTTTCAGGGATGTGTGAGGTCAAAACTATTTTCATGATAATACTTGAGTATTCTTTGCCTTTTTCACCATATTGTCATTTGTGCAATGATGCAGGAGCAATAGTGAGTAAAACTGCTGGGGCCTCAGCACACATATCAAAGCAGTGGCACCAAACTGTGCTAGCAGTCATTGTACTTTTCCACACACTCAAAAATTGAAAATAAATTTTAAAAAGAAGCCAGTTGCACTTAAGAATGTACTTGACAACAACAGTAAAAATTATTAATTTCATTATATCTCAAATCTCGAGTCCATGACTTTAAAACATTCTAAGTGACAAAATGGGACTTCTGATGGTTTTCCAGCAAAAAATGTACATGTGCAGTTGTGTAAGATGCAAAAAGTAGCTTTTTTTTTTTTCCCAGAGAGAATATTTAACTTCCTGATACACATCTATGACTTTCTTCTTCCTATACGTTTTGGCTGACTTCTCTTTGAATGCTTCTTCATCTAAGAATTCTATCATTTCTATGGAAAGAATAAATTCTCTACCATGGTAGATCAAACTCTTTTTTTAAGAGTTCCTATATACCCCACACCCAATGGGGGTACATAAGACCCTTCAATCTTTCTACCATAGGGGTACACAACACCCCTATTGTTAACATCTTATGTTACTCTATGATAGCTGGTCACAATTAATGAACTAATATTGATACATTATTAACTGAAGTCCATACTTACTGAGATTTCCTTGGTTTTTCCCAGTGTCCTTTGTATGTCCCAGGATCCCACCGTGACACTGTTCTACTCTCAATCCCACAGTAGCCGCTATCTCGTAACCCTTGAGTGATCTCACCTAGCTCACATTCAGCTTGCTTCTCAACCTTCGACTTACAAGGGACCTATCCATGTACAGGTGGACGCTCTTATACAACTCCCTCCTCTCTGTATCTCACCCCGCACTATCTGTCTGCTTCCGCTGCTCTGAACCCCGATCTCCACATCCTCCACTCAGTGGGACCACTGTGCTCTACACAGATTCCAGCTATCTGTGCCATGGTTGGGAGTAGTTCCAAGACAGAAAGTTGGGTTGATCATGGGGTTCACCTCATGAGGTTCCCTCTGTCTGGGATCAGTTGTTTTGTGTGACCTATTGTTCACTGCCTGAAAATAGTTGTCTCATCTATTTTGTCATGTTGTACAGCAGTTTATGGTGGGAGGGCAAGCCTAGTACCACTTACTCCATCATAGCCAGAAGCAGAAGTCCAAAGAAAGCTTCAAAAAATGTAAGTCTGATCATGTCACTTCTCTGGTTAAAATCTTACCATGGCTCTAAGAATAAAGATCCAAATTTGAAAATGGCCCATGGGGTCTTGTATGATCTGAGCCCCATCTGCGCTCCAGCATCATTCCCCTCCCCCTCATTCTCCCTTCTCCTCATGTCCTCGTTCCTTCCTTAGCCTCTGGCCTTCCTTCACTCCCTTGCCGTTTTCTCCTATCTCTAGGCTTTTGCACATGAAAACACACTGTCTAACATTCTTTCCATTCTTCTTCACCAACCAGCTACAAGCCACAATAAATAAAACACTGTGAAACTAGCACAGCATTAGATGGAACAGAGTTCAAAAACAGACTCATATATGTATATATTTCAACTCAGTGAGAAAGGGAGGAATTATTCAATAAGGACAGTTAGTTCAATTGGCTAGCTATGTTATCTTTAACTTACCCCATATTCAAAAAGAAACTTCAAAGCATTAATAAGCAAAATGTATAAGGAGCTACTCCAAATTGATAAAAAGAAAGCAATCCAATAAAAATGGAAAAAGGAAATGAATAGGCAATTCATGGAAGAACTACGAATAACTGATAAACATAGAAAAAATAAACATAGGAAAAGACATTCAACATTATTAAGAATGAAATATAATAAAATATATATTAAAAATAAAATCTTGATAGTATCCAATGTTAGGAAGAGAAAAAAGCACTCTGCTACACTGTTAGAGTATAAACTAGTACAGCCAATTCATCAATATTTTAAATGTACTCTGACCCAGCTCTCACATTTCCAGGAATCTATCCTACAGAAATAGCAGCATGACCACTCAATTGCCTGTATCAGGAAAAAAACTGGAAAGAACCCAAATGCCCATTAATAAGAATATATAGAAATTATAGGACATCCATACATCAGAACACAATGCATCCATTTAAAAAATGAGATACCTCTAAATTATTTTTAAAGATGTCTACAGTATAATGTTGAAAGTTATAAGTGAGTTGAAAAACAAAGCAGTACACTACTAGTTATGCATACGTACATATACACGCACAAGAAAAGAATCTAAAAAGATACACATCAATTCTAAAGGGTAGGATTTGAAGGGGGAACTCAGGAACTCCTTTCTTTTACTTATACACTTCTACAGTATACTATTTGAATGTGTCACAAAGAATATTTCACTTTTGTAATGTAAAAAACATTTAAGTGTACTTTTTGAAAAAGAGAATACATTTGCTATTATAATCAACTGCTCAGGGTGAATTACTGTAGTTTGAGTTTAACATGGCAGCAGGAGGCTGTACCGCCACCTCGTGGGGATATACTGCCACAGTAAATTGCTCATCTAAAAATTTCTGAATCTCAGTGCCACTGCCGTTTTGGGTGGGACAGTCCTTTTTTGTGGGGGCTGTCCTGTGCATTGTAGGACGATTAGCAGTATTCCTCACCTCTATCCTCTAGGTGCCAGTAACACCCCCTCCCCCAATTGTGACAACCAAAACTGTCTCCAGACACTGGCAGTTGTCTCCTGGAGGGGGAAAAAATCACCCCTGGTTGACAACCACTAATGTGAAAGAATGAGTCTTGTGAGTGCAAAGTAGAGAAACAAAAGGTGTTCATTGATTCACTCGTAAGAATATCACACCAGGTAAAGTCTTCATGAGATAATTTCCTCGTGTCGGTTAGAATGAGTGTTCTAACCCACAGGTGCGCGCACACAGAATTATTTTCATAGCTTGGAGATATTCTGCAGTTTAAATTCAGTGACAAGAAAACCCATTTTCATCCAGTAAATCCCCAGTTGCCACAGGGCAGAAGCAACAAGGATGAAAAGCCTATCACATGTGTCCACACTCCATTCCCAGGCCCAGGGCAGGACTTCAAAGCACTCTGTACCATGGCCTCATCACAGCGCTCCAGCCAGTAACTACTACCAGCTCCCTTCTGTCCCTCATTCAGCCACTAATTTCCTCCACTGCCAAGCGTCCCTACGCCCATTGCTCTCCCAGACGCTCTCTATGGTCTACATGTCACAGAAAGGTCATTTTTTCATGCAGAGCGGGGAGGTCTGTGGAAGCTCAGCTCCGTTATCCACTGCCTTCACCCCAAATAGCATAGGTATATCATTTAACCTTTCCAAATCTCCATCTCCTCACTCGCAAAATAAAAGGCCCATATTAGATATTCAAAGTTCCCTTTTGGTTCTAAAATCTATGAACAGGGATTATAACAAACGATCCACTGTAGGCTTTCTATACAATTGTAAGTATCTTCTCCATTAAGAATTATTCTACATACAATTAAGTTGGTGTTACTGGGAATCTTTTTAATTTCTAGTGTTGGGATCCTATAAAAACCATGATATAAGCAAAGAATCCTAAGCCATGACTTCACTATACAATTACTGTATTTCTAGGGTTTTGTTTTTGTCAGTGTGCCTCATCTAATATCAATAATATACAAATGAATATTGTCTAATGTCTTCCCACTTGCACTATAGTCATATTTATTCCAGGCCTAATATATGAAGCTGATTAAGGTTAAGTGGATTTTTTTTTAGACTTGGATTAATCTGGAGTGCTTCTTAATTCACCATGTTGCTGTATCCTAGCAATCTTCCTACTAGGATAAATTGGCATATCGTCTGATACAGTCAACTTTGGCAAACGAAGCAAAAACATTCAGGGAGAGGAATAAACTAGCACACGAATGAACTGGCTGGGCCTCTAGATTCACTGGAGTCACGCTCTTACACAAGGTTACTTCCGTAGTCAGCGTGCAAGATGAAAATAGGGCAGTACCAATATTGTCTTTATAAATCCTTCAATTTGCCCATAAAATACAGCTAGTTTTGTGTATAGCTCTGATAATAACTCATGTATAAATAGATAAATAAATAATATAATTTTATGCAGGTGTGCAAAATATAGTTTTATAGTATTTTTTTTTTTTTTTTTTTTGAGATGGAGTTTCACTCTGTCGACCAGGCTGAAGTGCAGTGGCGCGATCTTGGCTCACTGCAAGCTCCGCTTCCTGGTTTCACGTCATTCTCCTGCCTCAGCCTCCTGAGTAGCTGGGACTACAGGTGCCCGCCACCATGCCCGGCTAATTGTTTGTATTTTTAGTAGAGATGGCGTTTCACTGTGTTAGCCAGGATGGTCTCGATCTCCTGACCTTGTGATCCACCCGCCTCGGCCTCCCAAAGTGCTGGGATTACAGGTGTGAGCCACCGTACCCGGCCAATTTTATAGTATTCTTAATTACACTAATTTATCTTTCGGTTTGAGGGGTATATCTTGGTACATATGGGTGAATTCTTGTTAAGTAAAATGTAAGTAGGAGATGATTTTTCCTGAGATGTTTATCTCAAGCCACTGTATTCTGCATAGATGACTCTTGGCAAAACATACCCAGCAGTCATCAAATATATGATATATATCTAATAGGTCAAAGGTCCTAGAAGAATGACTTTTCATTGAAAAACTCTATTTCATGTGACTTTTTTAACCGTATGTATTATTTTGTGTAGAATCAGCAACAAAAGACCTAAACAAAGAGAGGTTTCCCTGATGATGACAATGATGTTAAAATCATGATCCCTGATGATGTTAACATTGAGAATAAGGCCGGACATTAGTATCAAACCAGAACTGTCATGTTTCATAGGCATATGTGAGTGATATAAACAGTGACCAGTACTGGTATTCAGAGGAGGAGATTATTTTCAGTGACAGTGGACAAGGAAGAGGTGAGGGTGGAGGTGATACCTTAAGCTGGGTCCTAAAGGAGACTAACTTACAAACTGAAAAGAGTGATAAAGTGACAACTGCCTCTTAACTTAAAGAAAACCTAACAAGTATTAATGCCTCCTCCGAAAAGACAGAAAGCCCTGCTTTAATCACTAAGTATCTCTTCCTGCAATCCTCCAATCAAGCCTGGGGTCACCCTAGTTAGCTTATCACAACAGTGCAAATTATTCAGGATAATTTGCTTGGAGGAATTAATTTAACATGTAAATCAATTTTCCCTTCACTGGACGCATATCAGCCAAGCATACAGGCAATTTTAACATATAAATTAGAAAATCAGACACGATTTAAAAACTAAAGAATCCAGATTACCTACCAAAAAGAGATCAAAATATCAGAACATGTACTATCTAAAGCTCCAAATCAAAACCCTGCCCCAGACTTTACCATAACCAAACAAACACATAGAGCTTTAGCTTAGGTGATAAAAGGAGAGGAATTATATTCTCCATCATGAAGGGTAAGTGTGGTCCACACTACAGCACACAAGAGAGAATCCTGTTATAGAAATATCCAAATGCTGGGCATGGCGGCTCATGCCAGTAATGCCAGCACTTCAGGAGGCCAAGGTGGGCACACTGCTTGAGCTCAAGAGTTCAAGACCAGTCTGGGCAATATGGCAAATGCCATCTACAAAAAATACAAACAAATCAGCCAGGCATGGTGACGTTTGCCTGTGGTCCCAGCTACTCAGGAGGCTGAGGTGGGAGGATCAAGGATCCTGGGAGTTCAAGGTTGCAGTGAGCTGTGATGGCGCCACTGCACTCCAGCCCAGGCAATAGAGCAAAACCCTGTTTCTTTTTTTTTTTTGAGATGGAGTCTCGCTCTGCTGCCCGGGCTGGAGTGCAGTGGCCGGATCTCAGCTCACTTCAGCTCACTGCAAGCTCCGCCTCCCGGGTTCATGCCATTCTCCTGCCTCAGCCTCCCGAGTAGCTGGGACTACAGGCGCCCGCCACCACGCCCGGCTAGTTTTTTGTATTTTTTAGTAGAGACGGGGTTTCACCGTGTTAGCCAGGATAGTCTCGATCTCCTGACCTCGTGATCCACCCGTCTCGGCCACCCAAAGTGCTGGGATTACAGGCTTGAGCCACCGCGCCCGGCCAACCCTGTTTCAAACAAACAAACAAACAAACAAATCCGAGAGGAGAGTAGAAGCACAGACCACACTACTAACAGTACAGGCAGAGTAAACTGAAAGAAAACCAAAAAGGCTCTGTAAGTCCCAGTCCCAGTCATAACATTTCTAGAACTGTTCTGATTTAAAATATTTTGTCACTATGATGTCCTCAAAATTTTAATATTTCTGGATCCAAATTATATTTAGGCTACAAGAGAATTATACAAATTCACTATAGTACAATCCGCGAATTCATGCAATCCACCCATTCTAGGACAGACCTTTAGTTCAAGGACATCTGTCTTGAGTTTTTAGTTCTAAAACAAATTACCACAGATGAGACCTCTGAAGGAACAACAATGATTTCCACCAATCCAAAGATAACTGGCACCAGGAACAATGTTCGGAAATGACCTTGTTACCGAAACTGTTAACAAACATTACTTTAAGAAGTCCTATTCTAATGCAGACACTCTTATAGATGATCCTCTCCACCCCGTTTCAATTTCTTAAAATTACTAAGGATTTTGGGCATTTCAAAAATTATTTCCAGATATTACCATTTATTCAGAGTGGTCTGTCTCACCACTAATTTTCAGAACAAAAATCTTTTCTTCTTTAAATTCAGTTGTGCCTTCTGTAATTCAAGCCCTGTTGAATTTCAAGCTGTACTAACACGAACTTCTTTAAATAGAAGAGAAGGATAGGAAAGCAGCTGAGAAGAGAGAGTTCAGAATAGCCCTTTTAGTGAGAAAAATAGAAAGCACGGAAATCTCAGGTTCTGGCTAGTATATTGGGAATGATATGGGAAAGTCAAGGGACTCCAATCCTATACAATAGGATTACTCTCAGGTAACTGAAATGCACCTAAAACAGGAGAAAAAAAAAAAAAGGCAGGGAAAATAATTCATGGAAACCTAAAAAGTGACTCTAACATCAGTTTAAGCTTAGGAAGATTTGAAAGAAAAAAAAAAGTTTGCATGTATGTATTGAGTCACAGTGTAACCAAAAAATAATGCCTGGCTTTATTAGGTACACATAACATTTCTTAGAGCCATATACAGGAATTTTCATCAGGAAGCCTCAAGTAACTTAATCTGGTGACAGTCTGATACAAATTCATATGACTATTTTTTTCTAAAATGTTTTCTAAAAGTGTTGACTAAATTCTCCCTAACTCTTCTGTTGGGATTGCATAATAGTTACTATGTAAGGCTGTCAGTTTCCAAGATAAATGGTTCTTACTTTCTGAGAAGTGATAGTTATAATTTCAGCGTTAAGGAAGGGGAAAAAAAAGAAATAAAATTCTAAGAAAGGGGAGATGGAAAAAGCAAAATAGATTCCTCATCAACAGAAGACACAATAGGCTGGGCACAGTGGCTCATGCCTGTAATCCCAGCACTTTGGGAGGCCGAGGCGGACGGATCATGAGGTCAAGAGATTGAGACCATCCTGGCCAACATGGTGAAACCCCATCTCTACTAAAAATACAAAAATTAGCTGGGCATGGTGACGGGCACCTGTAGTCCCAGCTACTCAGGAGGCTGAGGCAAGAGAATCGCTTGAACCCAGGAGGCGGAGGTTATAGTGAGCTGAGATCGTGCCATTCCACTCCAGCCTGGTGACAGAGCGAGACTCTGTCTCAAAAAAAAAAAGAAGACACAATAAAATTAAAGAGCTATTTTGAGATAAGTGAAAAAAGATTTTCTGAGAACGTAGATGTAACAGAGTTTGGCCCCATTTTTTAATGTCTGGCCACTGACAGCATTTAAGCTTCCACCATTTTCTATTCTCCCCTTCCCTACACTGCCCCACCACACACCTGGTACTTTAGATACAGAAATCCATGGGCATCTCCTGAGCTCCCAGCACTGGCGGGAAGCTTGAATCCCTCAAGCCCACAGATTGAATGCTCTCCAGCCCCACTCCCTAGCCACTTTGAAGGCCCAGCCTCCTCTCTGTTCTTGCCATTTTGGACCAGCTTTCATCTATCCTGCTCTCCCCAGAAATCCTGTGTATGAGTAGCAAACTTTCAAGTTCTCTTGGTGTGTGAAATGTCATCAGTGTTGACATCTGGCCTATTAACTGGGTCCCTCATCTTCTGGGGGGTGATCACAAAACAGTGGGATGAGGTAAAGCAGACAAAAGCTGCCCACAGGAGGGTATGAGCTGGGGGCAGGAATTACTATAGATTATAGCAAAGTTTTATAGGAAGGTGGTATTAGGATATGTAATTAGCCATGACCTTCTCTATTTTGTTTGGACATGGCACTATTTCCATCAGTACAAGAAGGGGCAACAAGCTCAATTCTGCACAGCTAGAATTTCTTGGCTTATTCCTGAGGCCAGGGGAGGGGGATAAAATTACTGCATGGTGACATCAGTCATTTCAGGTACAGATAAAAATACACACGTATACACACAAAAATTGAGCTTGGCTGGGCGCGGTGGCTCACGCCTGTAATCCCAGCACTTTGGGAGGCTGAGGCAGGCGGATCACGAGGTCAGGAGATCGAGACCATCCTGGCTAACACGGTGAAATCCCGTTTCTACTAAAAATACAAAAAATTAGCCGGGCGTGGTGGCGGGCGCCTGTAGTCCCAGCTACTTGGGAGGCTGAGGCAGGAGAATGGCGTGAACCTGGGAGGCGGTGCTTGCAGTGAGCCGAGATCGGGCCACTGCGCTCCTGCCTGGGCGTCAGAGTGAGACTCCGTCTCAAAAAAAAAAAAAAAAAAAAAAAAATTGAGCTTTAGAGTCTATTAGGATATTCCAGATTTCAGTTCAGTATTTCTTCACTTGGATTTCTGATATTCTGACAGCTTTGCAGGAGAAAATAACTAGGTTAGAAGAGGGGGGAATTTTCATCCCTTAAAATATAATAGAAAAGCATCGCCACTGTAACAACCTAGGAAAGTATAATTCTTTGGTATTTAACAAAATGAAGAGTCTGAGTGGATTTGCCCAAACATTCAGGTAGATTCTCCACTGTGAAGTCTCTGATGTCTAATGAGGGCTGAACTACACCTGAAAGCTCTGCCACATTTATGTGACAGAACTCATACTGGAGAAAATCCCTACAAGTGTAAAGAATGTGGTCAAGCCTTTGGTCAGAGCTCAACTCTTACAAAACATACAAAAGTCCACACTGGAGAGAAACCCTACACCTGTAAAGACTGTGGGAAAGCCTTCAGCCAGAGCTCATCTCTTACCCAGCATCAGAGGGTTCATACTGGAGAGAAACCGTTTGATTGTCAGGAGTGTAGGAAAGCCTTCAGTAGAACTGCCCGTCTTACCCAACATCAGAGGATCCACACTGGAGAGAAGCCCTGTGTATATATATACACATATGTATATATACATATATACATACATATATTATGTTTATAATAGAATATAAATTATAAAATTATATAATTGTATCTTCTGTTGATGAGGAATCTATTTTGCTTTTTCCATCTCCCCTTTCTTAGAATTTTCTTTGTTTCCCCCTTCCTTAAGGCTGAAATTATAACTATAGTTTTAGTAAATATATACATATATATTTGCATATATACTATAAAATATATGTACTATATACTATATACGTATATTTGTGTATTTATTTATTTTTTTGCAGATACTTGAATGTTTGTGTTCATTAGGGTTCCAGGCTCTCTTGCAACTCTTTTTGTGCTCTTTGGGTGGTATTATCCACTTCCATGGCTTCAATTACCATCCATTCTCAGGCAACTCCCAACTCTGTACCACCAGTTAAGATCTCTTTCCTTTACTAAGATACATTTGGCATGTCCTCCTTATATTCATCTAGCCTCCAGACGTCACCACTTAGAGCAGGTTTTCTCAACTGCAGCACTATTGACATTTTAGACGGACATGTCTTTGTGTGGGGCCCTGTCCTGTGCACTGTAGGATGCTTAGCAGCATCCCTGGTTCCTGGACGCTACCCATGAGATGCCCATAGCACACTTCAGACATGGCCAAATGTCCCCTGGGGGGCAAACTTGTCCCTGGTTAAGAACCACTGGTTTAGACTTATTACAGACACTTCAAACAACTTAAGATACACTGAACTCATCTTCCACCCCCTAAACTTGCTACTTCTCCTGTGTTCTCCATCTCAGGGAAGAGAACTTCCATTCACCTACACATCCAAACCAGAAACCTGAGAATTCTCTTTGTCTGTTACTCCCTCACCTCTCAAATCTATACAACAAATTATGTCAATTTTATAACCTTAAAATTATTCAAATTATTTCCTTCTCTTCGTATTTCTCAGACAGTAGAAAACTAGGTAGAATGAGGACAGAGTAAATAAAGAAGTGATTCCAGCTACTAAAGAGGAAAGGGGAATAGCTTCATAAAATGCCTCAGGATGAGGCACAAAGGTGATCTCTGGATCATGCGTTGGGGTTATAACTTTAAGCAGGAAGTGTCTCTTCCTTGAGTCTGGGAAGAAATAGAGGGGTAAGCTATTAGGATTCTGACGTGGTCAAGTGAAGATGAGACTGCAGGTGGATTCAACATCTTCTACAGGCCTGGAGGATTTGGGAAGAACTCCTAACTCTTATTTCTAAAGATGCAATCTGCCTTGTTCTCACTTGCCTGTACAGCTGCTTCTTGGCACCTGTCTCCTGCACGTGCGTTCGTGGGTTTACCACTTCTTCCAATTGGGAGATAGCAGGTTTGGAAAATGGACATCCTACTAAGAGACACAAACAGAATGTAATTTTAAGTTCAAAAGAGAAAGGACCACCCTATTCTCAGTCCCACTCTGTTGCATGTTAGAGAGGAGAAAATGAAATAACTAATTGTCAAAAGCAATTAAATAATTTCTACCCAAGTAGGGTGAGAAACAGTTTAAGGATCTGATCTGGATTCTGTGGGGGAAAATAATCAAAGCCTCATTTGTTATCATCCCCTAATAGAAGCAAGGGAATCTTTAGAAGACAAAGGTATCCTGAAAGGTCAATCTGGGGTGGAAGGACCCAAGCTTACCCAAGGAGACCAGGTTCCTATAATTCTCCAGCATTACATCTCTGTACAAGACTCTGAGCAGGCAGGCTCCAGTTCTCTCCATTCTTCCTCAGTGAAGTTCACAGCCACATCCTTGAATGACACAAAGCCCTGAAACACCTGCATGGGGTTCTGAAGAAAAAGTTAAATGAGGCATAATTAGGGGAGACTAATGGGATGGAGAGGAAATAGATTAAACTATGTTCACAGTGTCAAAGACAAGATTTTATTGATTCGTATATTAAAGAATCTTAAAATCTTAAAACGCATATACCCCTTTGACATAATTTGATAGTTTTATTTTACAGTAATTTTATATATAGGACTCAATTACAAGAAAACTATTGGCAGGGTGCGGTGGCTCATGCCTGTAATCCCAGCACTTTGGGAAGCCAAGGCGGGCAAATCACAACGTCAGGAGATCAAGACCATCCTGGCTAACACAGTGAAACCCCATCTTTACTAAAAATACCAAAAAAATTAGCCAGGCGTGGTGGTGGGTGCCTATAGTCCCAGCTACTCAGGAGGCTGAAGCAGGAGAATGGTGTGAACCCGGGAGGCGGAGCTTGCAGTGAGCCAAGATCACGCCACTGCACTCCAGCCGGGGCGACAGAGCAAGACTCTGTATCAAAAAAAAAAAAAAAAGAGGAAAAAAAAGAAAACTATCAGAAATATGGAGAGTTATAAACAAAGAATCACATCTATTTATACCTTACAATAGCAAAATAGCAAAATCATTCTAAATAACCTAAATGTTTGAGAACAGTGCTAGGAGCTGCTAACCGTCCATGAAAATACACCTCCTCCTCTCCTTTCTGGGTATACAAACATTTCCCAACTAGACCTGGCCATGAGATCCTAACCAACGGAATGCAAGCAGAAGTGATGTGCGTCCTTTCCAGGCCTGACTCACGTATATTCTTCCATGCTGTTTTCCCCTTCTGACTGGCTGGTAGGGCCATGAGCCCCAGAGTGAGTTTGGAAGCCACGTGGTAAAGAGGCTAGAGCTTCAGATAGCTCAGGTCCCTGAATGGCCATCCTATCAATCTATATACCCAGTCACATGGCTATGACAGCAAACAATACACTTCTATTGTATTAAGGCCATATATATTTTGGGTCTATTGGTTACAACAGTTACTAGTAAGCCAACCCAAACTAATTCAGAAATTAGCAGCTTCAATTGGGAGATATCGTAATAAAAAGTTCAAACACAAAGGTGGCACTGGCTTGAAAGTCAGGTGGCACGCTTCAAAGAAAAGAATATTTAAGACTGGAAAAACACAGACTCTCTTTTTTTTTTTTTTTTTTTTTTTTTTTGAGACGGAGCCTCACTCTGTTGCTGGAGTGCAGTGGCCACGATGATTTCGGCTCACTGCAAACCTCCACCTCCCATGTTTAAGCGATTCTCCTGCCTCAGCCTCATGAGTAGCTGGGACTATAGGCGTAAGCCACTACGCCCATCTAATTTTTTTTGTATTTTTAGTAGAAACGGGGTCTCACCATGTTGTCCAGGCTGGTCACGAACTCCTGACCTCAGGTGATCCGCCCACCTCGGGCTCCCAAAGTACTGGGATTACAGGCATGAGCCACTGCATCCAGCCAAAAGATGTAGACTCTTAATATACACTGGCAAACTAATTAGCAACTATGAGGGCAGGGCAAATGCTCACTGGGCCTGTGGCTCTAGAACAGCTTGGAAAGCGCCGCCAGAATGCTCTTTGTGTAGAATGCTCCTGGATATGTCTGGCAAAGAAAGAATGAGTTAAGTTCAGGAAACAATGTGTCAATTTTCAAGCCAAAGCAAAAGAGAATAGAGTACAGACATCTGAGGCCTCACATGGTTGGAAAAGCAAAACTGTTTCTAGATCTCAAACAGTGTGAAGTAAGTCTAACAAGAGTTTTGAGCAATAAAGGCCCATTACATCTGTCAACTAAACAAAGTGATTTAGCCCTGTAAAAAAAAGGTCAGATTGAGAATGTGGCCTTCCCACCCAAGTGTATTGTTCAGCTGGCCTTAAGGTTAACTTAAGTAAATTGAGAGAGACATATGGTAAGTAAGTAACTAAGAAATAGGCCAAGCTGGCCGGGTACAGTGGCTCACGCCTGTAATCCCAGCACTTTGGGAGGCTGAGGTGGGCAGATCACAAGGTCAGGAGATGGAGACCATCCTGGCTAACACGGTGAAACCCCATCTCTACTAAAAATACAAAAAAAAATTAGCCAGGCATGGTGGCAGGCGCCTGTAGTCCCAGCTACTTGGGAGGCTGAGCCAGGAGAATGGCGTGAACCCGGAAGGCGGAGCTTGCAGTGAGCTGAGATCGCGCCACTGCACTCCAGCCTGGGCGACAGAGCGAGACTCTGTCTCAAAAAAAAAAAAAAAAAAAAAAAAAATAGAAATAGGCCAAACTTGAGAATCATATCTAGGAAAGAACTTTGAGTATAAGAAGCCTTTAATTTTTTGTGGAACAACATCTCCGTGATTTCAATGTACTGACTTTTTTCCTGTGCCAGAGGAATCAGTATCTTGCTTTGATTCTAAGTCATTTATGTCACTAACTTTCTATAAATCCTTCAAGATTCTACTCAGCCTTCAGGGCCCACATCAAATCTTACAACTTTCATTAGCCTAGGAGCTGCTTAAAAGAACTTTAAAATGCTAGTTGAATGAATAAAACCTTCCTAAATCTCTCTCAGCCAGACACATTTGCTCCTGATCCTCCAAGTCCAAAAAGCATTTTCCCTAAGACACTTTATTATTCAGTAGGCCCTTAATAATAAGGTCCTTAAGAATAATAAATCTGCTGGTTTATGCCACATAGATTTGTGTACATCTTTTCTCCCCAAAATATTCTAAGATGGAAGAAATGCCTCACGTGCCTTCGCATATCTATGCCAAATGTCTCAAGTGAACAAAAAGAAGCTTGATTCTCACCCAACCATGTTCTAGGAGTTATGCTCCTCAATTATCTGCTAAAGAGGCCTCATTCCCACCCCGCTGCCTCCATCCTTTCTCTACACTGCCAACTGATGGGCGAGGCTACCAAGCCGCCTGACCTTCACTGCTGCTGCCATACAACTGAGGAATACTGGAACGCCATCTCATTGGCAGTCCATCCCACCCACTCGATCCCTTCCTTTCAAACTGCTGTGGCTGATGTGGTTGACAAGCTTCATGCTAAGAGAAAGAAATTTGCTTCAGGAATTAAAATAAGATTTCCAAGAAGAGAGGAAAATCCCCAACTCAATTAAAATAAGATTTCCGAGAAGAGAGGAAAATCCCCAACTCACCTGGGACTCTGCTGTCCGGCAAAGAGCAGCCACATTTTCCTTCTCAAGACACCTCTTTTGGGAAACGGCAGGGTCCTCAGAAGGCAGAACTGGAAGGAAATCGACATAAAGGAATCTGGTTTATCTTCATGTATCTCAAACCTGTGAGTTTAGAAACAGCCACTTATGACAAAATGTGCCTCTGACCTTGGCTGTCCATAGCTTGAAGGATTTTACAGACATCTATGTAATGAGACTTCAAAGATAATCTCAGAGGATAGAATGAACGTAAACTTAGGGAAAGGTATGACCATTAACTGGGTTCGGGATCTGCATGAGCCACTGCTCTGAAAATGAGGTTCCCTGGGACCAAAAAACCCTAAAACAAAACAAGAAGTGCAATGTTACAGTTGGAGAGGTGCTTAAAGACCTCCAGGCTCAACTCCTTTATTCGCAAATGGAGAAAGTGACCAATTTTACAGAACAAGAAAAAGGGAATCACAGCAGCAAAAGGCAGCAGTGCCCACCCCAGCAGTCATGGTCACGGACAACTTTAGCCACCCCATCGTGAGTATTCCAGGCCCACGGTGAGTCTGTAGCCATCTTAGGTCTGTTCCACCACACACGCGCCACTAAATTGCATGTGTCATATCATCTACCCCTGAGTCCTAAGCACCAAGCACAGTGTACTCGGCAGACAGTAGTCCCTAAGTATTGTGAATGAATTAATGAATGAGCCCCAGATTCCCTCGGTCTGATTCTATGCCCAACAAGCAACCTTCTGCTCATAATTTACTTCTCCATTTTGATTTTTTGCCTGTAGGGAGAAAACTGCTGATCATATTACCTTTGAGCACTTTTTTGAGCTTACCTCTAGGTAGTAGGGTTACATGCTATTTATCTTATTCTACATATCATTCTCTACTTTCCTAATACTTTACAGTTTATTATTTTTTCAATCCTCTCTCCACCCACATCCAAAAAGCAGTACTTAAAGCTCCTTGTGGATGTGTTTGGGGGAAGAAGTAGTTCTTTCTAGGCCTCAGTTATTATCAAGTACAGGGTTTCACAATTTTGTAGAATCCAAGCCTCCTGTAATCCTTTGTCATTGGAACTCTGGCTCTGGAGTCTGCCTGCCTGCTGCCTTTACATCCTGGCTCTGTATAACCATAGCCAAGTTTCTTCTGGGCTTCCGTTTCCTAATTTTTTTTTTTTTTTTTTTTTGAGACGGAGTCTCGCCCTGTCACCCAGGCTGGAGTGCTGTGGCCGGATCTCAGCTCACTGCAAGCTCCGCCTCCCGAGTTCACGCCGTTCTCCTGCCTCAGCCTCCCGGGTAGCTGGGACTACAGGCGCCGCCACCTCGCCCGGCTAATTTTAAAAAAGAGAATAATGGCCAGGCACAGGGGCTCACGCCTGTAATCCCAGCACTTTGGGAGGCCAACGCGGGCAGATCACAAGGTCAGGAGACCAAGACCATCCTGGCTAACACGGTGAAACCCCGTCTCTACTAAAAATAGAAAAAAAATTAGCCAGGCGTGGTGGCGGGCGCCTGTAGTCCCAGCTACTCGGGAGGCTGAGGTAGGAGAATGGCGTGAACCTGGGAGGCAGAGGTTGCAGTGAGTCGAGATTGCACCACCCTGGGCAACAGACTGAGACACAGTCTCAAAATAATAATGATAATAATAATGGCACCTACCCTGCTACAATGTGCATTAATGCACATAAATGGCCTAAACCAGTACTTGGGACAGAATAAGCACTCAGGAAAGGTCATTTAATCATCAGTTAATTATTACTCTCAATATTTTCTGCATATCAACATTAACCAAGACTTTATGGCAGTTTCTTTCTATACTTTGTTTTACAAGGAAAAAAGGTACGATCAGTATGTTTGGTCCTACTCCCAAATCCAACTTCCCCACAAGATGCCTGTGCCCTCCCTGTACTGGACACTGGCAATCAGTGGGAGCTAAGGTAGAGTTAGGAACTCCTAAGTTCCAGGACTTCCAGAAATCAGAGGGCCTGAGGGCAGGATATTACAGGAGAGCCAAACAGACTAGAGATAGACTATGGAAGTCCCTAATCTGGGACATCCCTTTGTATCTCCTTAAGAGAAAGCACTTTTTGAGAGCAAACTGAAAGAGAGCCAAGGAGCAGTCCTTAATTCTGCCAGAAATGAGCAGCAGGGCCATGGACCCTGGGGACGCAGGCCCCAGCTCTACCCCTGAGCTCATAGAAGGTTCAAGGGACTAGGGCTCTCCTGTGTGCTGTAATGCCAAATCAAGTCATCAGCCTCTCCATACCTATTTCTTTCTCCTCTTCCAAGGAATCTGACTTATCCCCCCTCATCCTTCAGAGAAGCAGGTGGCATAATGGAAAGAGTATGGAAGTAAGGTATCTTGTTTTTTCAGAGTTTCAAATTAAAAGGGAATGATATTAGTAAAATCACTACCATTCTTCGCACACTCACCATGCACCAGGTGCTTTCCATAAATCACTATTTACAGATGAGGAAACTGTTAACTTGCCCAAGGTCTCTGTGCTGCCCACACACATTTTACAAGGTTTCTGTAAAGAAAAACTAAAATGAGGTTGTGTGTGCACACTGTAGATTCTCGGCTAATGGCAGGACACTTTATTTCTATTTCTCACCTCTGTTCTGGAGTTTGCAGGTCCAGTCCTCCATAATCATAGCCTTTGCTACACTAATTGGGTGTAGCAACCTTTCCGTTCTCCACATATCTTCCTGGGAATTGCCAGCATTCTCCTAGAAACTCTGGCAAGAGATTCTGGATTGAAGTTTTTCCCTTTTTCATTGTATTTCTTTTTTCATTCTCTGAGACTCTATTCAGAACGCAGAGTCTGAAGCAGTATCTTTTGAGCCAAAACTAAACTCAAGAACTTCAGCAGCCATTTAATCTTCAGGAAGCCCTAAACACAGGCAAGTCTCAGTACCTTTATACCACCAGGGCCCTGCAGAGTCAGACGCTAGGAACAGAGACAGCTAGTTACAGACAGCAGTCAAGATACTGTGCCTGCTGAATACAAAAGTGCAGGGTGGTGGAAAGTGCCCTGCTGGGAGTGCC
Organism: Rhinopithecus roxellana; assembly: GCF_007565055.1. Taxonomy (NCBI): domain Eukaryota; kingdom Metazoa; phylum Chordata; class Mammalia; order Primates; family Cercopithecidae; genus Rhinopithecus; species Rhinopithecus roxellana. The sequence goes on along the minus strand of NC_044567.1, from coordinate 34,007,761 downwards.
TGGATTCTAATTTCCACGATGTGCTAGTTGGCTGGGTGCCCTACAAGTTACTTTTCCTTCTTGGGTGTTTCCTTCTTATGTACAAATGGGGAGATGGATGCCTACTATTAATAAAAGCGACAACTGATTGATCCCTTACTTGGTGTCTGGCCCTGTGTCAACTGTTGCATGTCAAAATTCCATTTAATCCTCACAATCACCACTGAAAAGTAGGTAAAACAAACCTCAAATTACAGGTAAAGAACACGAGACACAGAGAGTAACCTGCTTACACTCACATCAGAGCAATACCATTCTCTGAAAATGTAGATAAACGGATCTCTGATATCCATCTCCATGTTCACACTGTTCGTCTATAAAACGGTTCCACCACACTGCAGGCTGCAGAGACATAAGAGACGCGTTGGTGCCTAACTTGGCCCGGGCACCGGAGCCTTGGGCACGACCTGCCACACCTTCCAGCCAAGTGCTCCAAGTTATGCGGGCCCTCATCCTGTTTCCGAGCAAACGACCCGGAGGTGTCTCGGACAGGAAACACACATACACCCCACTCCCACACACACAAAACCGAAAGACACGCTCCAGGGGCAGAGGGGGCGCGTCAAGGTGGCCGAGTCCTAGCTCCAGTAGAAGGAATTACAGTCAGATCAGCGGGCCCAGGGAGAGGTCCAAAGGGGAAAAGCCGGGATCTAAGTCTGACAATCCACTGCTGAACACATACACCCTGTCCAGCGTCTGCTCCTCCTCGGTCCAGACACGGGGAGGGACTCTGCTAGGGAAGACAGGGAGGACACAGACTGGCCACGCGCAGAACCCCTCCAGACAAAGGGGCCGGAAGCGGAAGTGCGCGCCGAGGCTCCTGGGAAATGTAGTCCGGAGCGGCCTGGGAGACAGCGAGATTCCCTCTCAAAAAAAAAAAAAAAAACCTAAACAATGTTAAAAGTGAAGTTATAGAGTAAAGTATTTTTTTTCTTTGAGACGGAGTCTAGCATTGTCGCCAGAGTGGAGGGCAGTGGCGCGATCTTGACTCACTGCAACCTCCGCCTCCCGGGTTCAAGCAATTCTCCTCCTCAGACTCCCGTGTAGCTGGGATTACAGGCGCCCGCCACCATGCCCAGCTAATTTTTTTTTTGTATTTTTAGTAGAGACAGGGTTTCACCATATTGGCCAGGCTAGTCTCGAACTCCTGACCTCAGGTGATTCACTCATCTTGGCCTCCCAAAGTGCTGGGATTACAGGCGCCAGCCACCACGCCCGGCCCAGAAATTGTTTCTTATGCTTGGTCTAGTCTGTTTTTAAGAGTCTTGATTGTATTTTTCATTTAATTCATTGAATTCTCCAGTTCTAGATTTTCTATATGGTTCTTTTTTATATCTCTGTTAAATTTCTCATTCAAATTATGAGTTTTCTTGATTTAATTGAATTGTGTAACTGTATGCTCTTGAATTCCACTGTTTCCTTAAGATTATTATTTTAAATTCTTTTTCTGGAACTTTGTATATTTTCTTTCTTTCTTTCTTTCTTTTTTTTTTTTTTGAGACGGAGTCTCTTCTCTGTCGCCCAGGCTGGAGTGCAGTGGCCGGATCTCAGCTCACTGCAAGCTCCGCCTACCGCGTTCACGCCATTCTCCTGCCTCAGCCCCCTGAGTAGCTGGGACTACAGGCGCCTGCCACTACGCCCGGCTAATTTTTTTGTATTTTTAGTAGAGGCTGGATTTCACCGTGTTAGCCAGGATGGTCTCAGTCTCCTGACCTCGTGATCCGCCCGCCTCAGCCTGCCAAAGCGCTGGGATTATAGGCGTGAGCCGCCGCCCCCGGCCGGAACTTTGTATATTATCTTATGGTTGAACTTTGTATATTTTTTTATGATTGGTGTCTGTTACTGGAAATTATTGTGTTCTTTTGGAGGTGTCGTGCTCCTTGCTTTTTCATGTTTCATGTGTTTCTACATTTTTTCCTTCCTTCCTTCCTCCTTTCCCTTTCCCTTTCTTTCCTTTCCTTTCCTTCTTTTCCTTTCCTTTCCTTTCCTTCCTTTTTCTTTCTTTCTTTTTTTTTTTTTTTTGACAGAGTCTTGCTCTGTCGGCTGGAGTGCAGTGGTGAGATCTTGGCTCATGGCAACCTCTGCCTCCCACATTCAAGGGATTCTCCTGCCACAGCCTCCCAAATAGCGGAGATTACAGGCATGTGCTGCCATGCCAGGCTAATTTTGGTATTTTTCGTAGAGACGGGGTTTCACCATTTTGGCCAGGCTGGTCTGGAACTCCTGAATGAATTCAAGCGATCTGCCCACCTCAGCCTCCCAAAGTGCTGGGATTACAGGCATGAGCCACCACACCCGGCTCTACATTGATTTATACACATATGATGAAACAATCACCCTTCCAATTTCATGGAGCAGGTTCTGCAGGGAAAGATTTATTCGTATGGGTCTTGGGGTGTTTCTTCAACGGAGTGTGTTAGCTTTCATTCTAGGTGGATGCAGTAGTGCATTCTCTACATAGTTTCTTCAGCTGTAATACATGCTAATGACAGGCTGCGTGTGGTGACTCACTCCTGTAATCCCAGTCCTTTGGGAGGCTGAGACAGGTGGATCAAGAGGTCAGAAGTTCAAGAGCAGCCTGGCCAAGATGGTGAAACCCCGTCTCTACTAAAACCACAAAAATTAGCCAGGCGCGGTGGTAGGCACCTGTAATCCCAGCTACTCGGGAGGCTGAGGCAGGAGAATTGCTTGAACCCAGGAGGCGGAGATTGCAGTGAGCCGAGATCATGCCACTGCACTCTAGCCTGGGTGACAGAGAAAGACTCCGTCTTAAAAACAGAAAACAAACAAACAAACAAACAAACATGCTGGTGACATTTGTGAATGTCTCAGCGGCCTAGGCTAAGAGGTGGTGGTGGTGGTCATGCGGCTTTTGCACAGGGCTGTTTCTCAAGTCAGGGGCTCATTTGTGCACATGGTGGGTCAACCAACTTGGGGTCTGGCTCACTGGGGTTGGGGCTATGGGACTGTTAACTCTGGGTGAGGACACGAATGCATTGTTGCTTGGCCAGCCTAGAGAGTGCCTGCCAGTGGTGGCCTGTGGCTCTGTTTCTCAGACCCTGGACACAGGAGCACAGCTGCTTGGCTGTCCTGGGAGCATGTCTTCTAGGCGAAGCCTGCGGGGCTGTTACTTAGGCTTGCAACAAAGGCACAAAGCTGCTTGGCTGGCCAGGAGATGTGTGTCCTGGAGTGGCCCATGAGACTGTTTCTCAGGCCTGGGATGTAGGCACACTGCTTAGCTGACCTGGTGGGGTGTCTGCCTGGGGCAGCCTGTGAAGCTGTTTCTCAGGCCCTGAACATGGACACATGGCTTCTCGGCTGGCCTGCGTGCATGTCTGCTAAGCATGGCCCACAGGGTTTTTTTCTCAGGTTCAGGATGTGGACTCCTGGCTTCTTGGTTGGCCAGGGGTGGCCTGAAAGACTTTTTCAGGCTGGGAATGTGCGGGTACAGTTACTGGATCAGCCTTAGGGCGTGCCTTCCAGGGGCACCCTGTGGGATTGTTTCTCAGGCCTGGGATGTGGTTAGACAGCTGGTCAGCCAGCCTGAAGGGCATGTCTGCCAGGAGTGAGCCACGATGCTGCATCATAGGCCCTGATCAGGAGTGTGGGGCCTTTGGGCAGGACAGGGGCACGTCAACAATGGGAGTGGGTACCACAGGGCTGTTTCTCAGGCTGTGGGCACAGGAGCATAGCCATTCTGCTGACAGGGCAGCATGTCAGCTGCTCAGTGGCACAGGGACCTCTCCTGCTTTGTGGATGATGGTCAGCAGTTTGGCTGGCTTAAGACATATTTGCCCTGGGCAGGATTGCCACGTGGTTCCTCTGTCTCGAAGTGCAGACAGTTGGGGTTGTCTTCTCTGTTATGCAGGACCAGAACCACAATTGATCCTAGGCCCAATCTATGCACAGTTGGGATTATGGAGTTTAGCCACCCTTGTGAGATTTGCAGAAAGAAGATGGAGCCCTGATGCTGCAGAGGTGCAGTGGCTATTGACCCCATAGAATGGTGCATTCCAGAGGTGGCTCTACTCTCAAGATGGCCTGGTGCTGCTGCTGCCACAGCTTGGTTCACAGTGGGCGAGTGGAGGTTGGGAGCACACACTTTCTGTTCCTAATCCAGAGCAGTGCGGTAGCAAGAACTTCAGGCAGCTCTCTAAACTAGGCTCAGGGCTTTCAAGGACTGTGGGATTCTCCTGTAGTAAGGACTGTGGGTAAGGCAATGGGGGCTGGTGGAGTTGTTCTGCTTACCTTTTTCCTGTAAAGGGAAGTCCCTCCTGTCTCCAGGCTGATTGAAGCTGGGTGGGGGAGATGGGGCTGCAGAGGCTGGGTAACTCCGCACTGCTCTCCTGGATTTCCAATCACCTCAGCTGCCTCTCCACTCCCCCACTGCACTCCAGTGCTTTCCCTTCAACATTTCAGTAAAATTGTAGCTGTTTTACCTGTTTATTCATTGCTTTGGTCCTTCCTGGGTAGGAGGAGCGGGGGCAAGATCCATACATCTCTGGTCAGCCATCTTGCTCTATTTCCAGCTCTCTCTTTGTTATAAACTTTTCTTAATCTAAATTCAGAAACTAACTTTTAACCTAATTATCAATAGATATTGAACGTTATCAATGATTTCTATTGAGTTAGTTATTTGGTTTTACTTTTCCTTTAGAATCCATTAATGTAGAAAATTTCATAGCTAGATTTTCTGATGTTAAAATCAACTTGATCATGTATAGGTTAAATTCAGTTGGCTGGCTGAGTGCAGTGGCTCACACCTATAATCCCAGCACTTTGGGAGGCTGAGGCGGGTGGATCACCTAAGGTCAGGAGTTCAAGATCAGCCTGAATAATATGGTAAAACCCCATCTCTACTAAAAATACAAAAATTAGCCGGGAATAGTGGCCGGTGCCTGTAATCCCAGCTACCGGAAGGCTGAGGCAGAATTGCTTGAACCTGGGAGGCAGAGGTTGCAGTGAGTCGAGATCATGCCATTGTACTCCAGCCTGGGTGACTCAGTGAGACTCCATCTCAAAAAAAAAAAAAAAAAAAAAAAAAATCAATTGGCTGGCCGGGCGCGGTGGCTCACGCCTGTAATCCCAGCACTTTGCGAGGTCGAGGCAGGTGGATCACAAGGTCAGGAGATCAAGACCATCCTGGCTAACACAGTGAAACCCCATCTCTACTAAAAATACAAGAAAAAAAAATTATCCAGGCATGGTGACGGGTGCCTGTAGTCCCAGCTACTCAGGAGGCTGAGGCAGGAGAATAGCATGAACCTGGGAGGCAGAGCTTGCAGTGAGCAGAGATTGTGCCACTGCACTCCAGCCTGGGCGACAGTACAAGACTCCGTCTCAAAAAAAAAAAAGAAAAAGAAAAAGAAAAAAATGAAAAATTCAGTTGGCTAATATTTTATTTAGGTTTTGTACTTATGTGCATAAGTAAAATTGGCTTATAATTTTCATTTTTATTCCTTGTATTATCCTTATCCATTTTAAGAACCAAGTTTATATTAAATTACTAAAATAAATCTGGCAGCTTTATCTCTTTTTATTCTTCTGAGTTGTTTTAGAACACCTTTTATATAAGATAGAGAAGATTGGTACATTGAAAGTTTGGTAGAATTTGGAGTGTGGCCCCACATTTTAATTTCTTTTATGGTAATTGAGCTATTGAAGTTTCCAATTTCATTTTGCACCTTTTTATTTATTTCATATTTTCCTAAATGTATCTACTTCATCTATGCTTTCAAATGTATTGGTAGTTAATAATGTCCTTTGTACCTCTGTTTATTCAATCTGCAGTTGTATAACTTTGCTCTCTTAAATTCATCATTCTCATTTGAAGTTTGTTTATCTTATTAATCTGTTCATTAAGTCAGCTTTCGGTGTTTGTTTGTTTGTTTTAAGATGGAGTCTCGCTCTGTCGTCCAGGCTGGAGTGCAGTGGCATGATCTCAGCTCACTGCAACCTCTGCCTCCCGGGTCCAAGCGATTCTCCTGCCTCAGCCTCCTGTGTAGCTGGGATTACAGGCGTGTGCCACCACACCCAGCTAATTTTTGTATTTTTAGTAGAGACGGGATTGCACCATGTTGATCAAGCTGGTCTTGAACTCCTGACCTCAAGTGATCCACCCACCTCGGCCTCCCAAAGTGCTGGGATTACAGGCATGAGCCACCACGCCCAACCCAGCTTTTGGTTTCAATAATCTTTTTATTGGTTTTTGTGTACACGACTTCCTTGATTTTTTTTTTTTTTTTTTTTTTGAGGCAGAGTCTCTCTCTGTCCCCCACGCTGCAGTGCAGTGGCATGATCTCGGCTCACTGCAAACTCCACCTCACAGGTTCACACCATTCTCCTGCCTCAGCCTCCCGAGTAGCTGGGACTACAGTAGTGCCCACCACCACATCTGGCCAATTTTTTGTATTTTTAGTAGAGATGGGGTTTCACTGCGTTAGCCAGGATGATCTCAATCTTCTCATCTCGTGATCCGCCTGCCTCGACCTCCCAAAGTGCTGGGATTATAGACGTGAGCCACCATGCCTGGCCAGGACTTCCTTGATTTTTGAGCATTTATTATTTCTGTATTTCGTATTCCTTTGGCTTAACCTGCTCCTTGAATAAACTTCTTAGCTCACTTATTTCCAATTTTTCTTAAATGTATTTAAATTATACATATTTTCTAAATACTCTTCTAGATGTACTCTAAAATTTTTGTATAACTTGTGATTCAGGTTTAAGTATTTTGTAATTTCTTATACTATTATCTTTTTAACCCCAAATTTACTTAGTATTGTGGGGTTTTCTTTATTTTTGTTTTTAATATTCAGAAAACATTTTAGCTCTCTTTTCTATTTCTAATTTTATTGCATTATCTCAAACAGCAATAGATCTGTGCTGTCCAAAATGGCAGCCAATATAGCCATATGGGCGTACCAAGCACTTGAAGTTTGCCTAGTCTGAATTGAAAAGCGTTGTAAGTGTAAAATACCTCCAAATTATGAAGACAGGGCAAACAATATAAAGTATCTTACTGATAAGTTTGATATTGATTACAAGCTAAAATAAAATATATTGGATATGTTGGGTTAAATAAATAGGTTTATGTAATTAATTTCACCTCTTTTAAAAAGTTTTTAAAATAGAGCAGCTAAAAATTAAAATTACATATGTAGCTGACATTATATTTCTCTCTATGTATAGTGGTATTGATGTATATGAATTATTTTAAATTCACTGAAGAATCATCTGTGTTTTAGCATAAGGTCAACTTTCCTGACTAATGCATGTGTGCTAGAAAAGAATGTACATTCTCTGTTTGTCACATGTAAAGTTGCATGTAGATCTATTACCATGAGATTCATAATCCTGTTATTGAAACTCCTAAAGCTCTCCTTCCTTTTGTCTACTTGATATATTAGTTTTTCAGAGGATTATGTAAAATTTTCCTACTACAATTACTGATTTTTCTTTCAGTCGTTATACCTTCTTGATCTCACATTCCTTTTATAAGTTTATAATGTGTGCAGACAAGGTGTTGTAGATTTATTTTTCCTCGTTCCTTCCTGCTGACTACTATGAACACTAGAAATAACGAACAAGAACTCTGACAGATAGAAAAAGGAAATTGGACTGGGTAGAGAGGGACCCCAGGAGTGGAGGAACATCATGTTAGTAGGGCATCTTATTACCCCGAGCCTAGCAATAGAAGATGGCCCACATAGACTTATTCCTCCCCCTGTGGAACAAGGGCCCCACTAACAGCACCAGGTAAGCCTGGAGGGATTGACTGGAAATCCCACTAACCATAAGCAGCCAGAGGGGATCCCATCAGGCCTGAGACTCTCCTCTCCCATCTACAGCAACAGGTGGATGGGCAGTACCATCACAGGGGATGTGCCACAGCAAGCACTAGCCCAATCAGACCTGGGAATTCCCATTCTTCCACCCCAAACACACACACACACACACACACACACACACACACACACACACGTCTTCTAAAAAGTGAAAGATTGAAATAGAACCCAAAGTCTCTTAATATCCAGAAATCTATCCAAAATCACCCATCATACCAAGAAATAGGAAGATCACAACTTGAAAGACAAAAGACAATCAACTAATCCTTATACTGAGAAGAATCAGATTCTGGAATCATGTTGTCAGGATTTAAAGCAGCCATCATAATAAAGTTTCAATAAGAAATTACAAATTGTCTTAGAACAGATGAAAAGATAAAAAATCTTAGCAAATAAATGTTATAAAAAGAATCAAAAGGAAATTATGAAATTAAAAATATACAACTACTAAAATATTTAAAACTCACTGGATGGGCTTGATAGTAGAATGGAGATGACAAATAATAGAACCAGGGAACTTGAGGAGAGATCACTGTAATTTACCCGATCTGAACAACAAAAAGAAAATGGACTGAAAATAAATGAACACAACCTCAAGGACCTTTCTTTGGAACAATGACAAAAGATTCAGCAATCTTAACATCAGAGTCCCAGGAGAGAAAAAAATAGTAGGACTGAGGGTATTTAAAGAAATAGTAGAAAATAATTTCCCAAATTTGGTTTATGTTCCAAATTATGAAAGACATATACTTACAGATTCAAGAAGCTGAACAAACCCCAAATAAAGTCAAATAAATTCCTACCAAGATACATCATAATTAAAATGCTGTAAACTAAAGATAAAAAAATTATTAACAGCAGCTAAGAGAAATGTTTCCATTACATCCAGGGGAACACCAATTTGATGACACGAGGTTTCATGTTTGAAATCATGAAGGCCAGAAACAAATAGCATATTTTTCAAGTGCTGCCAACTTAAAAAAAAAAAAAGGAACTGCAAACTGTGAATTGTATCCAGTGAAATTACCCTTCAGGAATGAAGAGGAAATCCAGTCATTCTCAAATGTGTGCAAACTACAAGAATTTGTTGCTGTCAGATTTAGCCTTAAGGAATGGCTAAAGGAAATTCTCTAAACACAAAGAATATGATAAATGAAAGTATCAGGGAATATCAGGAAGGAAGGAAGGAACAATAGAAAAAGTAAAAATATGGTCAAATACAATAGATCATCCCTCTCCTCAAATTGTACAATATAATGTCCATTTTTTGTCCATTATAATTTTTTTAATCGAGTTTAATTTTTTTTTTTTTTTTTTTTTTTTTTTTTTTTTTTTTTTTGAGATGGAGTCTTGCTCTGTTGCCTAGGCTGGAGTACAGTGGCACAATCTCGGCTCACTGCAACCTCCGCCTCACAGGTTCAAGCAATTCTCCTGTCTCAGCCTCCTGCCTCTAGTCCCAAGTAGCTGTGACTACAGGCACCCACCACCACATCTAGCTAATTTTTGTATTTTTAGTAGAGACAGGGTTTCACTATGTTGGCCAGGCTGGTCTTGAACTCTTTACCTCGTGATCCCCCCACCTCAGCCTCCCAAAGTGCTGGGATTACAGGTATGAGCCACTGCACCCAGCTGAGTTTAATTTTATTAATAACAACATTGTTATCCGGCTATTTTTTGTTCATATTAGCCTGGTATATATTTGTAATGACTTAGATTTTAATATTTTTGTTTTGCTTGAATTCCAATGTATGTTTTGTAAAAAGAAAAAAACAAAAAAACAACAAAAAACAACAAAAAATATTGCTGCATTTTTTTTTTTTTTTTTTTTTTTTTTACTTAATAGGTTTTTTTGTTTGTTTGTTTTTGTTTTTTGAGACGGTGTCTCGCTCTGTCACCAGGCTGGAGTGCAGCAGCACCATATCAGCTCACTGCAACCTCTGCCTCCTGAGCTCAAGTGATTCTCCTGCCTCAGCCTCCTGAGTAGCTGGGACTACAGGTGCCCATCACCACACCCAGCTAATTTTTGTATTTTTAGTAGAGACGGGGTTTCATCATGTTGGCCAGGATGATCTTGATCTCTTGACCTTGTGATCCACCCGCCTCGGCCTCCCAAAGTGCTGGGATTACAGGTGTGAGCCACCACGCACAGCCCTACTTAGTTTTTAATCTAAATGGAGATTCTTAGCCTTTTGACAGATAAGTTTGACCCATTTACATTTATTGTGATACATGATATAATAGGTCTTATTTTGTGTTTTCTTTTCTTTTTTTGAGACAGGGTTGTGTTTTCTCTTTTCCATACTTTCTGTTTCTTTTATTCCTCTTCTCTCAGTTTCCATGGAATAATCACTTCTTTTCTTTTTTCTTTTTCTGAGATGGATTTTTGCTATTGTTACCCAGGGTGGTGTGCAATGGTGCGATCTTGGTTCACTGCAACCTCTGCCTCCCAGGTTCAAGCAATTCTCCTGTCTCAGCCTTCCAAGTAGCTGGGATTACAGGCATGCAGCACCATGCCTGGCTAGTTTTGTATTTTTAGTAGAGACGGAGTTTCTTCATGTTGGTCAGGCTGGTCTCAAACTCCTGACGTCAGGTGATAAACCTGCCTCGGCCTCCCAAAGTGCTGGGATTACAGGTGTGAGCCACTGAGCCCAGCCAGTCACTCCTTTTCTTATGCTTTGAATATTATACATCCTATTTTTATTCTCCTGGTGCTTCTACCTAACTTATTAAAACCCACACCTATGTTTCTTCCCCACCTCCCATCCATTTTTTATGGTTATGAATGTGTGTTTTTTTTATGCTGATCGGCCCAGGACACTATATACAGCAAAATTATTTTTTCTTTTTTCCTTTTCTTTTCTTTTCTTTTTTTTTTTTTGAGACAGTCTCACTCTGTCGGCCAGGCTGGAGCACAGTGGCACGATCTCATCTCACTGCAACCTCCGCCTCCCTGACTCAAGCAGTTCTCCTGCCTCAGCCTCCCAAGTAGCTGGGATTACAGGCGTATGCTACCACACCCGGATAATTTTTGTATTTTTAGTAGAGACTGGGTTTCACCATGTTGGCCAGGCTGGTCTCGAACTCCTGACCTCAGGTAATCCGCCTGCCTCGGCCTTCCAAAGTGCTGGGATTACAGGTGTGAGCCACTGCGCGTGGCCTCTTTTTTTTTTTTTTCTTTTGAGATGGAGTCTCGCTCTGTCTCCCAGGCTGGAGTGCAGTGGCATGATCTTGGCTCTCTGCAGCCTTCCCCTCCTAGGTTCAAGTGATTCTCCTGCCTCAGCCTCCTGAGTAGCTGGGACTACAGGCACATGCCACTATGCCCAGATAATTTTTTTGTTTTGTTTTTTGTTTGTTTGTTTATTATCATTATTATTATTTTGAGATGGGGGGTCTCGCTCTGTCACCCAGGCTGGAGTGCAGTGGCGCAATCTGGGCTCACTGCAACCTCTGCCTCCCGAGTTCAAGCAATTCTCCTGCCTCAGCCTCCTGAGTAGCTGGGACTATAGGAATGTGCCACCATGCCCGGCTAATTTTTGTATTTTTAGTAGAAACGGGACTTTGCCATGTTGGTCAGGCTGGTCTTGAACTCCTGACCTCAAGTCATCCACCCACCTCAGCCTCCCAAAGTGCTGGGATTACGTGAGCCACTGCACCCGGCCATGTTTGTTTGTTTTGTTTTGTTTTGTATTTTTAGTAGAGATGGAGTTTCATCATGTTGGCCAGGCTGGTCTTGAACTCGTGACCTCAAGTGACCCACCCACCTTAACCTCCCAAAATGCCGGGATTACAGGTGTGAGCCACCACACCCAGACTAAAAACTAAAACTAGAACTACCATATGATTCAGCAATCCCATGACTAAGTGTTTATCCAAAGGAAAGGAAATTAGTATATCACAGGGATACCTGCACTTCCATGTTTATTGCAGTCATATTCACAATAGCAACTTTAGTGTCCGTCAGTGGATGAATGGATAAAGAAAATGTGGTATATATACATAATGCAACACTATTTAGCCATAACAAAAAAATGAAATACTATCATTTGCAGCAAGATAGATGTAACTGAAGGTCATCATGTTAAGTGAAATAAGCCAGGCATAAAAAGACAAGTACTACATGTTCTCAGTCATATGTGGCAGCCAATAAAATTCATCTTATGGAGGTAGAGAATAGAATGATGATAACCAGAGGCAGGGAAGGGTGTGGAGGGTGATGAAAAGGGGTTGGTTAACAGGTACAAACACAGAGTTAGATAGAAGGAATAAGTTAGAATCTTTAATAACACAGTTAACAATGATATATCGTATATTTCAAAATCCCCAAGACATTTCAAATTTGAAAAGAACATTTCAAATTTCCCCAACACAAAGAAATGATAAATGTTGAAGGTGATGGATATCCTAAATACCCTGACTTGATTATTACATGTATTATGCATGTATCAAAATATCACATGTACCCCACAAATACATACAAATATTATTTATCGATATTACATTTTCTTCTTGTGATCAGTACTGCTATTGACAAATCAGATTTATTTAATTATTTGTTGAGAAGCCACAAAATGCCAGGCACTGTTTTTTTTTTTTTTTTTTTCACATTGATACTTTTGTTCTCAGCAATCAAAATACAAAGTTGAACACAATGGAGCCACTGTTTTGGTTATGCATAATGTGTATGCCTCCAAAAACAGAAGAAAAATAGGAAGAAGTAACTTCACTAAAGGTTCCCTGACAAGTCCTCCGGCAGATCCAACGAAGGGAGACTAAGGAAAATCACACTTAGAAAGCTGCCCGATGAGGTGTTTATGCAAAAAGAATGGTTCTGGAGTTAAGAACACACTTTTATATTTCCCTATTTCTCAGAGATCAGAAAAGAAAATCACACACATTGCATCTTGTTATTTTCTAAAAAAGGCCTCTGCCCCTTTAGAAAAACGAAACGAGGGGAGACAGCCCACGGTGGGGGTTTTAATTGGAAGAAGTCCTCGGTCAGAAACAGTCCTGAATGTTTAACCTCTGCCTTTCAGGAGAGAGGTCTGAATTTTAACATCTGGGGATGGGATGAAAGTGAGGGACTGAGCTGGAGGTCTTTAGGCTTGGTCAGGTGACAACACAAATCAAGGTGTCGCTCAGGCTCCACAGCTGTGGATGATTTTTAGGGTGTCAGATGTTTGGGGAGATGGAGGGAACAGAGCACTGCAAAGATAATTTATTCCCATCTACACCCTGAACAAATACGCTTGAAGTTTTCAGCTTCAGGTCATGAATTCGACCTGTTGTAGAGGTGTAGGTGTTTTCAGGTTCTCTCATCAGCAACCCACCGGAAGGTAAGTGTGGAGAATGCACCAGTTTAGTTCCCACTGTCCGGGCTGATGGAGCTCTGACACTACCTGGTCCTAAGACAGGCACTGTTTTCAACACTGAGGATTTTTTTTTTAATTGTGATTGTTTTCTTTTGTAGGTGATTTATGTTTTGTTTCTGGAAGACTTTAGAATTTCTTCTTTGTTAGATTTCACTGTAATATGTGGTGTCTTCTCATAATTTTGTTTGACTCTCTATGAATACTTTCAATATGAAGTCTTTTTTTATTTTTCCATAATTCTTGATTATTTCTTAAAATAGTTCCTCCTCTCTGTTTTTCTTTCCTCCTGGATTCTCATAAAATCTAGTCAGTCTCCACATTGCTTAACATTTCTTTCATATTTTTCAACTTTTTCTCCCTTCCTGATATCTTCTGGAAGTGTAGAGTTCCCTAGCCTGATATTCTAGCTTCACTAGAATATTCTAGATATTCACTCTTCAATTTTACCCATTCTGCTATCCAATCTAGTATTAACTGTCATATTTTGACACACAGTTTTGTTGTTTTTATTTTTATGACAAGTTCTTGCTTGATATTTCCTGTATCTTCCTTTACCATTCTTAGGATAGGTTTTTAAAAGTACATGTACAGGCCACACACCTCCTAGGACCAACCGTAGCCATTTGTCTTCCTGTGGGTTTCAAATAAACTTTTCAATAGTTGTTCATTCCAGCAATTTTCCCTCTTACAGACAATCTCCAGGTTGGATTTTGATAAAGAAGAACCTCTTTCATGTTACAAAGTTGTATTAGTTAAATTTTCCTGCATAGCAATATGATCACATACTCAGTGGTCCAAAATAGCACACGTTTAGCTGAGCACAGCTTAACTGAGTTCTTTGCAGCCAGCTATGAAAACGTCAGGCAAGACAGGGTTCTCATGGGAAGACTCTACAAGGAATGATTCACTTCCAAGCACACAGAGCTGCCTAAAGGGTTCAGCTTCTTGCAGGTTGTGGGACCATGGGCCTTCGGTTCTTGCAGGCTACTGGTTGGAGGCCATCCTCAGTTCCTTGTCATATGGGCCTCCCCAACGTCACTACCACTTCATCAAAGCCAGTAAGAGAGGAGTCTCCTAGCAAGACACACATTAGACTTTTTTTTTTTTTTTTTTTTTTTTTGAGACGGAGTTTCGATCTGTCGCCCAGGCTGGAGTGCAGTGGCCGGATCTCAGCTCACTGCAAGCTCCGCCTCCCGGGTTTACGCCATTCTCCTGCCTCAGCCTCCCGAGTAGCTGGGACTACAGGCGCCCGCCACCTCGCCCGGCTAGTTTTTTGTATTTTTTAGTAGAGACGGGGTTTCACCGTGTTAGCCAGGATGGTCTCGATCTCCTGACCTCGTGATCCGCCCGTCTCGGCCTCCCAAAGTGCTGGGATTACAGGCTTGAGCCACCGCGCCCGGCCCATTAGACTTTTATGTCATCTTTATTGTGCTGTATTGGTTAAAAGCAAGTCCCAGTCCATACACAAGAGGAGGGGATTGCACAAAGGTGTAACTACCAGGGGGCTGAGATAATGGGAGTTACAAATCCCTTCTGGGAACTGGAAATCATCTTTCCTTGAAGTTTCTAAAAGCCACTGAACGGTTTTAAGCAGTAAAGTAACAGCATATTGTTTTAGAATGAGCACTAGCCAGAAAGTGTCGAGAACAGATTGGTGGTAGAGAAAACCTTAGTTAGGGAATCCAGCTATCAGGCTGCAATGGCAATCCTAGTGAAATGGTGGTGGCCCCAAGTAAGGTAATGCTACTGGGAATGGAGAAAGATGGAAACAATGGAGTTATTTAAGATATAATGAATAGGACTTGGTGATAGATGGTGAGATTAAAGAGTTAAGAATATTCAGGTTCTGACTTGTGCAAATGAGTGGGCAGTAATGTCATTCACTGAGTAAAGGAGGGCAGTCTACACACGAAGTTGGAGGTGGATGGGTTAGTCCTTTAATAGAATTGGAGAGACTGAATAACGGTCCCTTGAACCACCTTTTATGATACATTTAAACTAATGTTTATGTCTGCAAATAACCTGTCGCTCAAATTTGTTAAAACAGGTTCTATCTTTTCAACTCATTTTAAATACATGAATTTTTAGGATTACAAGTAATCTGTGGACACAGGAACATCGGACTCAGTGTACAAAGAGGGACCTGCTCTTCCTAAAAATATCCTTCATATGTTTTGAAAGCAAAGGATGAGTTCTGAGAGCACAAAATACGGATAAAAACGATGTATTTTAATGTATCTTACACCGGAGTAATTTGGGTTGAACTTAGCAGCCCTAAGCACTGTGCCTCAGGAACTTCTGCAGACAAAGCGCGGGGACTGACCCTGACTTCTTTCCGCGTCTCCGCTACTCCCTCCCTCCCTTGCCCAGAGGATTAGACACCCGAGATGTTGTTTCATACTCTCGCGAGAGGGACGGAGCTCTTCGATCCTCCGATTCTCCCAGCCGCACCGCTGGTGCTCCCACCTGCGGAGAACCGGGGTCGGGAGATGCCAAGGGGCTTCTGGGAATTGTAGTTCCGGGCGGGATGAGAGCTGCCCGCCTGGCTCCGCTCCTTCTTACGCATGCGCGACTCCGAGCTGGCCAAACAAGTTCGTACCCTTTGTGAGGCCCAGGATGGGAGGTGAGTTTGGTTGTGGTGATGTCGCTCGTCTCCGCTCGGCCTCGGCAGTGGTTACCCGGGTCGTTCTGTGGCAGAGTGCTCGTTTGTTAAAGGGGCCTCGAGGGCAGACCATGAGCCCCGTCCCTTCTCACTCTGGCCTGATCCTCTCCTCCGGGGACGCGATTGTGCGACGGGCGGGGCGGTCGCGGGGTCCTGGGCCAGTGCCCCGAACGCGGCAGAATTTGCCCAAATTCCTGATGCCTCAGCGTCACCTCTTCCAGGCGCCCGGTTCCCCCAGGGACAGCTCCAAGCGGTAGGGACAGACACCTGAGGACCCAGCCTCAGGGATGCTGTCCCTGGGCTTCCAGGCTCCAGCGCCGCAGGACTGAGGCAGACTCCACTGTGAGAAAGAAACCGACCCGATCTAACCCAGGCCTTTCATCAGAGCCCAGGAGGGAAGCAGGAAGTGGGACCACGAGGCCCGGGGGTCTTCTAATTCGTCTGGCCAGGGAGATCTGAATTGGGGTGAAGAGCAGAATCTCCAGAACAAGGAGGAAGTGGTGATCATGGAGACAGATTTGACTGAAATGCCTGAGAAAAGAGGTGAGAATTGCGGACGTGTTGAACTTGTGGCGTGAAAGGACGAAATTTCTGCTCCTGAAGGGAAAACGGTTGGCTCACGGGAGGTGGCTCTTGGCTGGCTGTCTCCATTGTCTTGGGGATGGATGGGCTTTTTAAGTGAGACTGAAGGGCTTGGTATGGGAGCACCGCCCTTTCCATGGCAGCTGGACACACAGTGGACTCTTCACAGCTACCCACAAAATGTGAGTGAAATGTTAACTTCTGTGACATGAGCAAAAAGCCTCAATTACTTCATTTTCTCATGTACTCTTCCTCCCAAATGATTATATCATGCTAGTCTCCATTGGGGCTAAGAATTCAGCCTTTAGTTGTCAAAAATATTTTGTTTTACATAGGAGAAAACAGGCATAGTAGTTAATGACTGACTTCAGTTCTACCTGACCAGTTTCATGAAGGTTGTGCTGTGACCTCCTACACCAGAATTCCCCCTGGGGTGGTTGTTAGATTTCTAGATTGTACCCCAGGCTCAACTAATGCTTATTACTTTGAGTTGGCATCCAGCAATCTACATTATAAATAAGCTTTCAGAGTGAGAACCAATGAGTATCGATTAAGCTGGGAAATTAACTGACATATTCTAATTTCTAGATCAGAGGATATCATCTTACAGAATGTGTTATGATTATAGCAACTGAATTCGAGCCCAGAGTAGCAATATTCCCGTACATCCTGGGACAAGGGTCCTGGGAGGAGGTGGGTTGTTTTGGGGTGCCTTCAGTCTCAGTGTTTGTAGGCAGCACATACAGTATGTTGAAGCAGTTTTTAGACTTTAAATCTGAGTGGCAAGTTAAGTCTAGGTCTCATCATTACTGCTTTCTTGTCGTTAGCTCTGTCTTCCCAGGATTCTCCCCATTTCCAAGAGAAGAGCACAGAAGAGGGAGAAGTGGCTGCTCTGCGCCTCACGGCCAGATCCCAGGTGAGTGAGTCTGCTAATTTTTGGAATTACACCTTGTTTCTTGACTGTAGATGCGCTCCCTTCTTTGTTATGTGGAGTTTCTTTATCCACTAAAGCCCGTCTGCAGAGCGGAGTTCTAAATCTAAGAGACTAGTCAAGGGACTAATGGACTCAGAAGAAAATGTTTTCTACTTATAACACTGGATGGATTTCTTCCCTATTTAGTGTTTATTGTCCCTCAACAGACAGGTAAGCAGCATTTCCCTTAGCCTACTATGCTCATTTCTGTGCTTGGTAATGTGAGAAACTATTTTAAATATAATGTGGTACATACCTCTTAAAACTTGTTTCTCTAGAGGAAGCAGCATGTATGTGACTTTAAGTAGCAATTTAAGAAAGCACTTAAATGCTGAAGTGATTGTAAAAGTAGTAAGTACTCGGCCGGGCGCGGTGGCTCACGCCTGTAATCCCAGCACTTTGGGAGGCCGAGACGGGTGGATCACGAGGTCAGGAGATCGAGACTATCTTGGCTAACACGGTGAAACCCCATCTCCACTAAAAATACAAAATATTAGCGGGGAGTGGTGGCGGGCGCCCGTAGTCCCAGCTACTCGGGAGGCTGAGGCAGGAGAATGGCATGAACCCGGGAGGCGGAGCTTGCAGTGAGCCGAGATCGCACCACTGCACTCCAGCCTGGGCGACAGAATGAGAATCTCTCAAAAATAATAATAATAATAATAAGTACTCACATAGTTCAAAGAACTACTGGAAAAGGAAAGCCTATGAAGGCATAATTTAAAGAGTTAGAATCCAGCCCTCTGAGATGATGAAAGCTAAGGTATGATCATGTCTGCAACTTACTTTTATATTGTTGGCCCCTGTCTCCTAAAAGGTAAATATGAAAAATATTACGAATTTTTGGCTGGGCGTGGTGGCTCATGCCTGTAATTCCAGCACTTTGGGAGGCCGAGGCAGGTGGATCACTAGGTCAGGAGATTGAGACCATCCTGGCTAACACGGTGAAACCCCATCTCTACTAAAAATACAAAAAATTAACCAGGCGTGGTGGTTACGCGCCTGTAGTCCCAGCTACTCGGGAGACTAAGGCAGGAGAATCACTTGAATCTGGGAGGTGGAGGGTTACAATGAGCCAAGATCGCACTGCTGCACTCCAGCCTGAGCAATGAGGGAAACTCTGTCTCAAAAAAAAAAAAAAAAAAAAAAAAATGCCGGGCGCGGTGGCTCAAGCCTGTAATCCCAGCACTTTGGGAGGCCGAGACGGGCGGATCACGAGGTCAGGAGATCGATACCATCCTGGCTAACGCAGTGAAACCCCGTCTCTACTAAAAAATACAAAAAACTAGCCGGGCGAGGTGGCGGGCGCCTGTAGTTACAGCTGCTCGGGAGGCTGAGGCAGAAGAATGGCATGAACCCAGGAGGCGGAGCGTGCAGTGCCGCGTGCAGTGAGCTGAGATTCGGCCACTGCACTCCAGCCTAAACCACAGAGCGAGACTCCATCTCAAAAAAAAAAAAAGAATTTTTGAATTTAGGTGATTGTACTTTATCAGTGATTATTGCATTCATCTTTCAACTTTTGTATGTTTGAAACTTTTATTAAAAGAAGTTAGGCCGGGCGCGGTGGCTCAAGCCTGAAATCCCAGCACTTTGGGAGGCCGAGACGGGCGGATCACGAGGTCAGGAGTTCGAGACCATCCTGGCTAACACAGTGAAACCCCGTCTCTACTAAAAAATACAAAAATCTAGCCGGGCGTGGTGGCTGGCGCCTGTAGTCCCAGCTACTCGGGAGGCTGAGGCAGGAGAATGGCGTAAACCCGGGAGGCGAAGCTTGCAGTGAGCTGAGATCCAGCCACTGCACTCCAGCCCGGGTGACAGAGTGAGACTCCGTCTCAAAAAAAAAAAAAAAAAAAAGAAGTTAGGGTTGGGCACAGTGGCTCATGCCTGTAATCCCAGCACTTTGGGAGGCCAAGGCGGGCAGATCACCTGAGATCAGGAGTTCAAGACCAGCCTGACCAACATGGTGAAACCTTGTCTCTACTTAAAATACAAAAATTAGCTGGGCGTGGTGGTGCATGCTTGTAATCCCAGCTACTCTGGAGATTGAGGCATGAGAATCACTTGAACCCAGGAGGCAGAGGTTGCAGTGAGCAGAGATAGTGCTATTGCACTCCGGCCTGGGTGAGAATGAAACTGTCTCAAAAAAAAAAAAAAAAAAAAAAAAGGAGTAGGGAAAAAGGAGCTTTCCATGATATGTGTGGCATACCCCAACCCAGAGATTCCTCAATCAGCCTTTCTCTTTGCTTCTATAATCCGAGGTGTGAAAAGTAGATACTGCATGTTCATAGTGTTTGTAAAAGTGACTTTTCAGGGTCCTTTATGTACTTGCCTGTCTCCATTGGCTTCTTAACTGTCTTACACTAGTCTTGAAGGCTTTATTAGTCAAGAAGCTTTAAAAGTTGTAGCTGATGAAATCAATTCAAATGGGCGTAAGTGAAAAGAAGTAACTACTGACTAATGGAAAAATCTAGGTCTGGCTACATATAGGGCTCAAACAAGAATGTTAAAACCTATTTCTTCATTTTACTGACCTTTTCTTTTCTCGCCATGGGTTTTGTTGTCAAATAGGTTTTTCTCCTATTGTTGCCCCTAACGAGTTTAGGCTTACATCTTCCTGTGTTGAAGGCCAGAGAAAAAGGGCAGATTCTCTTCTAGTCATTATTGCAGAAGTGCCGGGATTGACTCTAATGGGGTATTAGGCCTATTCCTGGATGAGATATTGGCCAAATCTAAATGTAATTCTCTATAGAATATACCTACAAACACACGCGGGCGTGCACACGCGCACACATCCCACCCGTGAGTCAGAGATGGAGTCAGTACTACCTGAACTACACAGATTCAAAGTGGCCAGGCATAGTAGCTAGGGGAAAATTAGGGCACAGGTACCATAAGTGTGAATATATATTTCAATATTTTGATATCAGATTCAACACTGTTAATAGCATCAAGCTGATTGAACCTATTATGGAAAATTTTAAAAACTCTCTTTGTTCTCTGTGCACTTTATTAGATATTTAAAGTGCAGTGTTGGAGCTTTTTTCTTATTAGAATTTGCCTGGGCTTTTTTTTTTTTTTTTTTTTTTTTTCCATAGACAGAGGCTAACAAATCCTGCCTCAGGTTTATTTGTACAAATAGCACAGGAGGACCCCAGCCCCATGCAGATGGCAGCCCAGAGGTGGGGGTGGGGGGTCATACCAGTCCTTCTGTCCTCACGTTGGCAGACGGATACCTACTCTGTAGCCTTTGTAGTGGCCTGGGCACCTTTGGGAGCCTGAGCTGGAATTGAAGCTGGAGCTGCAGCCTGGGCCTTGGTTTGATCCTTGGCCTTGGCCTTTGGCCGGCACAGCCGGAGCCCCTTGGCAATGCGAGCACAAGCACGCTTCCCAAGCTTGGGGTGGGCAATGTAGGCAGATCGATCAAGCTTGCGGCTGACACCCTTTGGGATCTTGGGCTTAACCTCCTTGGGCTTTACGAGGGCCTTGACAGCCTCGGCACGTGCACTCATGGCCTTGGCATTGTTGGCCTGCATCTTCTTTAGGCCCTTCTTGTTGTGCTTCTTGGCAAAGCGCATGTTCCTCAGGAACTTGGGGTCCACCCCCTTAAGAGATTCATATCTTTGTGATCGGGGTTTCTTGATACCATTTCTGTGCCATTTTCGGGACTGGTTGTGTGTGGTGTGGTTCTTGGACTTGGCCATGTCTGCACCTTTTTTCGCCTGGGCTATTTTTTATCTTTAATAGATTTTTAAAAATATTAAGGTTTTAGTTCTTCTTCATTGTAACAAAGTGAACAACACAGACATACAGAAATGTAAAGGTAATGCTACTTTCCCCTCAAAATCAGTCCCTGCCTCTCTCTACTATGTATATTTTTTCACATTTTTTGTTGTGCTTGCACTACTGTATTCAGACATACAGTATATTATATTTCCTTCCATTTACTCACCAGTACCCAACCTAGCAATAATATTTTGTTTGGATGGCCTATTCTGTATATAGGATGTGGCTTTTTTAAAAAACCTTTTTATAAGGGAAATTTGCTCATTCACATGTAATACATGCGTTTCAAACTTTTCTTGCCGTGTGATTTTTATAATTCTGTTTCCTGTGATTTATTGTTTCCTCTTTTGTATTTTTTTCCTGCTGTTTGTGCAATGGTTTGCATTTTTGTTGTTCTGGCTTTTTCTTCTAATCGTTTGGCACTTAATCCCCACTGAATGTTGATTTAGTTATGTATATGCAGATTCGAAGCTAAAGGTCATTTTTCCTCATAATGTCTGTTCTACTTAGGGGCTACTGAGTGATTTTTACGTATTATTTTATCTTAAGGGAATAATTCTCTTATTTCTTAAATCTTAGATTATTTTCCCATAGTAGCTTTACTTTGAAATAATTTTAGACATAAGAAGTGTGGCAAATAGCACAAAGAACTTGTATATGCTTCACCCAGATTTTGTAAAAATTTATATTTTACTTTGCTTTATTATGCTTTTTTCAAAATCAGGACATTCACATTGGCATAATACTATAACCTACTGACCTTATTCAGATTTTCCAGCTGTCTTATTTTTCTCTTGTAAAAATTTCTGCTTTTATATTGTAAATATTTCTCTTTTCCTTTGTTTTTTGTTCTAACTTGATTTGTGTGCTCTGGTCATTTATTTACATTTTTAAAAAAATGAAATGGAAGTGTTTAAAGCTATGAAATTTCCTCTGAGTACAGTTTTAGCCATTTGGCATTTTTTTCCTATTTTATTTCATCATTATTTTCATATTTTGATGTATTTTCTCAGTTATAAATTATTCTGTTCTATTTTTGGAATGTACTGAAATTTACTTTGTTACTTCTTGCAAATGCTACATGTTTAAACAGAAGGTGTTTTCTATCCAGTTAGAGCATTTGACGCATATTTCTTTCAGTAACCTTGAAATATTATTGCTGTTGTCTATGGGTTTACTTAAAGGTGCATGTTCAATGCAGATATGTATCTATCTCCTTATGGTTTTTGTATTTTTTGTCTTATAGAAGTATAATCTTACGATATTTTACACGTAAATATTTATGAGTCGTATCTCATAAATTGGAGCCATTTTCCAATTTAATGCTTTTTGCCTTGAATTAATTCATGTTTAATTGGATTTGTTTTTGCTGTCTTTTCTTTCCACGACTTCTTCTTTTCCAAGTTCTGTATTGCAATTCATCTTGTGATTGGCTAGACTGACTCATCAATTTTTTATTGAGAACTCAGAGAAGCATTATGTAGACATGACATTTATTTCCCTCTTCTTATATTTTACTTTAATCAAACTACATTGTTGACTCATTGGTTCGTATTTTAATACTTTATTCCTCAGAAAAATTGTAGTCTCTCAATGGAGAAACCAGGGTCATCTTTTAGTTCTCATATTGAATCTAGCATAGTGTGCCTGGCACATAATTGATAGTTACCCTTTACGTAAAGTACTCTGAATCTGATGACCATTAGAATACTTGTCATTTATCACAGTCAGTTCCCCTGTTAAGTGCATCTCAGGCTTTTGCTCCAGGGCCAGCAGAAACTGGGGGATGAAAGAGAGGTTATCAAGGGAAAGATGTTGAAAAAGATGTTTTATGTCTTAGGAAACAGTGACATTCAAGGATGTGGCCATGGACTTTACGCCAGAGGAGTGGGGGAAGCTGGATCCTGCACAAAGGGATGTGATGCTGGAGAACTATAGGAACCTGGTCTCACTTTGTAAGAATGGATTATCATTGTGATTCTGGAATCTGCTTACGGGAACATCATTACTTTAATGAAAGTGAAATAACTTAACAAAGCCTTCACCTTTGCATTCAGGAGTCAAAAAGTGTTAATTCTTTTTGGCCTATGTAGAAAATCTGTTTTTGATTTAGATTCTTGATGAAATGTCTATGCTTGTTTTGTATCAGGATTCTTTGGATTTAAGTGACAGAAACTTAACTCACACTCTTAAAGGGGAAAAAAATCTTGATTTTTCAGGAATCCAAATATATTATCAAGAATTTCCTGTATTCATTGATTTATTTTTAATCAATTGGCTTGGTTTTGCTCTGTATTAGCTTTATTCTTAGGATCTCCCTATGTGGCAAAGATGGCCAGTGGCAGTCCCAGGGTTACGTTATTCTTCCAGTTAGATAGCTAAGCTAAAAAAGAAAATGCTTCTTTTCTGGGAGTTTCAGCAAATAAGGTCACAGGCCCATCGGTGAAATAATCTCTAGAGCCAGAGAGATTGAGTACTCTGTGGCCAGTTTTAGATCCTGGGCCTACCAGCATGGCACGCATACACACGTGCATGCATATGATTATGTGAGGGGTAGAGGGAACTGTTAGCCCCTCCCAAACCTCATGTAAAAAAAAAATCCCCTAAGAAAGTGACTTCTAGTAACTGAAGAAGGAAAGGAAAAACATTAGAAGATAAAACTTCAGTTACCACAGTTATGTGGTGCTGCCATTGAGGTCCCACTTTTTCCTCCTTTCCTGAGGTAAGGACTAATTTGCAACATCTCTCTGAAGTTTCCTCGCACAATAAGGAAATAAAGAGAAATTCCTTTCTTTTCTGAGTTGAAAATATTTGTATTTACAAATCCAGTTGAACTCCTTACCAGGCCCAGACTCTTGCTGTAGATATTTTAAGCTTTATTTAGAGGTTCACCCTCCCTTACTTCAGCTCTTCCTATATATAATACTTTGTCTTTGTAGATCAAGAAGTTGAGACCATATTCCAGTTTAGATCTTTATACCCATTGCAAATAAATAAGTCCAGCAGGACAGTGGCCATGAAAGTTGGGCGTGGTGGCTCATGCCTGTAATCCCAGCACTTAGGGAGGCAGAGGTGGGAGGATAGCTTGAGCCCAGGAGTTCGAGACCTGCCTGGGCAATATAGTGAGATCCCATTAACTTTAAAAATAAAAAATAAAAAATAAAAAGTAAATTTTTATAAATTAAAAAAATAAGAAAGAAAGTTGGAATTCACAAAGGAATATGTAACAATTCAACCTGCTGGAAGAAAACTTCCACAAATAACTTACTCCCATTACTTTCTTCTTTCTGTCTTTTTCTTTTTTTAAATGAATAGGGCTTCCAGTTTCCAAACCTGAGAACTACAACTTGGAGAATGGAAAAGAACCATTGAAGCTTGAGAGAAAAACCCCCAAAAGCAGCTATTCAGGTGAGCCAGATAGATGGGAGTCTTCAGAAATGATAGCCCGGCAGGACAATGAAGAAATACTTTTTGGTGCTTAAGAAAATACCTGTGTGCCCTTATTTTTTAATTTTTTAAAAATTCTAAAGCATTTTAAATATATACAGAAGTCCAGAAAATAAAATAACATTCATATATCCATCACTGAGATTAGACACATACTAATATTTTGCTTCATTTGCCTCTTTTGTTTCTTTTTCTTACAATATAAAACTCACAGTTGGATGAATTTTCACAAATTTAGCACATTCATGTAACGATTGCCCACATCAAGAAAACAACCTTACCAGCACCTCTAGAAGCACCCTTGTGCCCTCTTTCAGGCCCCTCTCTCCTCCCAAGGGTAACCTTATCCTAACTTATAGCACCAAGTTTTGACGGTTCTTGAACTTTCTATAAATGGAATCATATTGTATGTACTCTTGTGTCTGGGGTTCCTTCACTGAACATTAGCTGTGAGATACATCCGTGTTGTTGCATGTCATTGTAATTTATTCATTTTCATTGTTGTGTAATTTTTCATTTTGTTAATATACCAGTTTATTCTTCTGAAGATGAGTATTTGGATAGTTCCCTTTTTTAGCTGTCTGAATAATGCTGCTATGTACACTTTTTAAATGCCTTTTGGTGAACAAATATATGCATTTCTTTTGGATATATACATACAAGTAGACTTGTTTTATCATAGGATAGATACATACTCATTTTTAGTAGATAGTGCCAAAGAAGTTTCTAGAGTCACTGTACCAATTACATTCCCAGCAGCAGAGTATGTGCGTTCCAGTTGTTCACATGCTTATCAACACTTAGTATCGTGTTTTCATTTTAGCCATCCTTTTGGGTTGTGTGATATCTTTTATTTTTTAAGAAATAAAAAATATTACATATTCAGTTAAAGCCCTTTTATTCTTGGCCGGGCGTGGTGGCTCAAGCCTGTAATCCCAGCACTTTCGGAGGCCAAGATGGGTGGATCACCTGAGGTCAGGAGTTTGAGACCAGCCTAGCCAACATGGTGAAAACCTGTCTCTGCTAAAAATACAAAAATTAGCTGGGGATGGTGACAGGCACCTGTAATTACAGCTACTTGGGAGGCTGAGGCAGGAGAATTGCGTGAACTCAGTAGGCGGAGGTTGCAGTGAGCTGAGATCATGCCGTTGCACTCCAGCCTGGGCGACAGAGGGAGACTCTGTCTCAAAACAAAAAACAAAAAAAAGAAACCCTTTTATTCTCTTTCTCCCCTAGAAGTAACCATTATATCTTGAAATGGTGTGAATCATTTCAGTGTTTGTGTATGTGTATGTATACACAGAGACGTATATACATATGTATATAAAACAATGTGTTTTATTGTTACACTTTTTCTTGTGTAGTCTGATTTTTTAAAGTTCACATTATATTTTGATATTAATCTGTTAATATATGTGAATTATGTTTATTCATTTTAACTACTGTGGAGTAGTAAGTCCATTGTATGAATAAACTGAATACTTTATTTTTTTGCCATTAGTAACAGTTGCAGTGATCATCCTTTTATTGATTCCTTATGTTCATTTTTTTTTTTTCTTTTTTTTTCCTTATGTTCATCTTGAGAGCTGGTTTAGAGAGATAACTGGAAGAAGAATTAGTAGGTCTTAAATCATCACATGTTTAGCTTTACTAGGAACTGCCAACAGTTGAGTTATCAGACTTGGTAATTTTTGTCAATCTGACAGATGTAAAATGATGTTTTAAAATTTTCATTTCTCTGAGGGATAAATACAAGTTTGAGCATTTCATGTTTGTTGGCTATTCAAGTTTCTTCTTGTGAGTTACCCTTTGCCTGTTTTTTGGGATTGGGCTGTTTGTATCTTTTCTCTTGATTTGGTGGAGTTCTTCATATATTTTAGGTGCTAATATATGACAGAAGTAGCATTGCAAATCAGTGAGAAGAAATTGGCTCTTCTAATCTTTGGAGTATTTTATTTTCTGGTGTGTTAGGCATATAGAATTTAAAATTTTTAATAACTTTTTAATATTGTTTTTTATAAATTGTCTATCTACTTTATCCCAGTGTCAGAAAGATTATTTTATTCCAAAATGTTCCATTTTGTTTTACAGTTACTTATTTTTGTATATGGTATGAAACAGGAAAACTAATTTTGTCTTTTTCCATACTTAAAGCCAGTAAGTCCAGCATTGTTCGTGGAATAATCTTCTGTTACTGATTTGTAATGCTAGCTGTGGTAAACCTAGTTCCCCTGCATACTTGCTTCTGTTTCTTGTCTGTGTCCAGTACCATACTGTTTTCATTACTATACTTAGTAGTATGTACAGCTCATAAAGAAAATCCTTCCTGGATATTCTTATTTTTTAAAAATGTTATGCTTTTGAATATTGAAAGAGTTTTAAAAAAAATCCCTGTGATTATGGATATGTCTGTTTCACCTCAGAGACCTGTCAGTTTCTGTGACTTACCCACTCACCACCCATCTCCCTTTTTTGGGGTATTGCAGTTTTCACAGTGATCTGTTAAGAGGTCCTTATATATGAGGTTTTTTACCTTTTGTTATGTTACAGATATTTTTTCTAGTTTTTGCCTTTCAGTTTTGCTATGCATTTTGATGTACAAGTTTAATTTTTGCAATCTTTTTTTTTCTGCCCTTTCAGTACTGCTTAAAACGTTTTTCATTACCCCAAGGCTACATATATATTTGCCTCTGTTTCCTAGTATATTCTTTATTTTTTTTCTTTAAATTCTTAATCCATTTGGAATTGCTTCTTACTTCTCTGAGTGTATCTTCTTAGCCTTCTTTTTTGAACAATTAAATATTCTAATTCCTCAAAATTTGATTTTAATCGCCCTTCCTTTTGTATACCTGGGATCATAAACTTGAGTACTTACATGGGCCAGGAGGTAATATCACTGAGTTAAAGCAAGCAAGGTGGAAACTGGTGACCCAGAGGAGTGCAGGCCTCAACTGAAAGGAGTAGCCATTACTTCATTAGCTCTAGCTCAAGGGCTGGCGTGGTTTTTATGTAAATGGCTAGATAGTAAATAATTAGGCTTTGTGGGACATGGTCTCCCTGCAGCCATTCAGTCTGCCACAGTAGTATAAAAGCAGCCCTAGAAAATACAACATAAATGGTTATGTTCCAGTAAAAATTTATTTAGCAAAGTAGGCATCAGGCTATAGTTGCCAATCCCTGCTCTAAATGGTTGTTGTCCTTCAGTATGCTTCCAGTTGTTTTCAAGAGAGAAACCCTAAATTTGCATTTATCTGTAATCTCCCTTTTTTTGGGGGGATGGAGTCTGTCTCTGTTGCCCAGGCTGGAGTGCAGTGGCGCGATCTCGGCTCACTGCAAGCTCCGCCTCTCAGGTTCATTCCATTCTCCTGCCTCAGCCTTCTGAGTAGCTGGGACTACCAGTGCCTGCCACCACACCTGGCTAATTTTTTGTATTTTTAGTAGAGATGGGGTTTCACCGTGTTAGCCAGGATGGTCTCACCGTGTTAGCCAGGATGGTCTCCATCTCCTGACCTTGTGATCCGCCTGCCTCGGCCTCCCAAAGTGCTGGGATTACAGGCGTAAGCCACTGCGTCCAGCTGCAATCTCCCTATTTTTAACTGTGTGTAACTAATTTTAAAAGTTTGCATAAACAGTGTGGCCCAAAGAAAATGTGTCTAAAGTCCGATTTGGCCAACTGATCAACTGTTTGCAGCCTCTACTTACTTCTTCATTAGTCTCATCATTCCCACAACCAGTTACTGTCTATCAAGATGAGTCCCAAATTGGTATTTCCATCCTGGAGCTCTCCTCAGGGCTGTTCTCAACATCTTAACTATTTGATTCTTTTGTTTGCTTATGTCAAAGATACTTCAATATAGCATGTTTAAAACTGAATATCTAAAATAAGTCTAAATTTCCCATCTCTCTCATAGGATCCTTTTCCAGTAATTGTTTTAGTAATACTTACTGTCATCAAATTGTACGTGGCAGAAATCTATGCACAGTCTTTACATCTCCCCCTTTCTCCTTTACTCAATTCATTACTGTATTTACCTAATTATATTCTAAGTATTTCTTCATGGTGAGTTTTCCTTTATATATTTTTTTGTTTGCCTGGATTACTGTGATAATCTTTCTAATTCTACCTTTGCCCCATATACTTCATTCTGTAGTGAGACTGGTATTTTCATGATCAAATCTGATCTTGCCATCACTCTGCTTGAAACATCTGAATGGCTTCTCACTGCCTTCAGGGTAACAGACAGAATCCTGGAGGTCTACAAAAACTTGCGAAATCTGGCTTTTACTCATTATCCCAACCTCATTTCACAGCTACTCTTCTTTCATCTCTGTGCTCTAGGGTAGCAGTTCTGAATGCTTTGGCATCAAAGGACCTACTGTAACTATAAAAATTATTAAAGACCCTAAAGATGTTTCATTTATGTGGGTTATATCTACCAATAGTTACTATACTGCAAGTTAAAACAGAAAAATTTTAAGCTATTAGCTAATTCATTTAAAAATAATTGGTCGGTGTGGTGGTCCACACTTGTAATCCCAGTGCCTTGGGAGGCCAAGGTGGGTGGGTCGATGGAGCCCAAGAGTTAGAGACTAGCCTGAGCAGTAAAGTGAGACCTCATCTCTTAAAAGAAAAATATAAATAAAAAATTATAAACCTGTTACATGTTAGCACAGTATTTTTTTTATTAAAAAACAGCTATTTTCTTTAACCAAAAAATGTTAAGAAATATAGCATTGTTTTACACTTTTGCCAATCTCTTTAATGTATGACATAATAGAAGGTAGCTATAGTCTTACAACTGCTTCTGAATGCAACTTGAAATGACTTGTTGTTTTGGTTGCCATGCATGGAGAAAATCCAGCATCACATGGGTATAAGTTGGAAAAGGAAGGAGTATTTTATGGTCTTTTCAGGTAATTATGGCTTTTCTTCTTTGAAACAGCTCCAAAACTGAACAAGTGGTACTTTCTGAAAGATTAGGTTCAATGTAGAATCTGAAACCACATCCGTGAATTTTTCATGTATTGAACTCTATCAGTCTTTGGACAATATTGGTTCACTAAGTTATGCAGATCTTTGTTGACACTTTATATTGTGCAATATTTTTGAATATTATAACTTGCAGTATCACAACTGACGTTATCAGAAAAGCCTTTAAGTTTTAGGAGGCCATCAAGCTCTCGGTAGTAGATAGAAGTTTTCCAAACCTTGTAATTTCTGCCTGAAAGCTCAAATTTTATAAAAAACTCATTTGTTGTCCTTGATACGACAGGTTTACTCTGTTCATTTTTGAGAAACTGTCTGCCAGATACCCAAGTTAGATAACATAGTTTGCCATTCGGTCACCCTTTCAGGTAAAATGGTGGTCTGTGAAACAAGCGGTTGGTTCAGCTCACAACTCATTTCCTCAAGGTGACCATTGTTCTTTGGTATAAACAGATTTGCCTTATGAATATTTCCTATTTCATTAACCCTGTATATTAAAAAGGCACTTCAAGGGTTAAAATTCAATGAAATTAGTAATGTTTATGCTTCCATAGACATTTTTAAATAAAACTGGCTTTAAAAAAAAAAAAAAAAACGAAGAGTACATGATGGGGACTACTAGTAAGTTTAGTAAGCGATTTTACCATTACTTTACAACATCATTGAAAATGTTGAGACAATGAAAAAGGCAAATAACATCTAAATCTTATTTTGAAAGCAGTTTTGAACTTACTATTTCCCAGGGGTTCATGGACCATCCTTGAGGATCTTTGCCTCTACCTACCTATACAAGCCTTCTATCAATTTGTTTTATTTATTTAACAAACACTTAATGTAGCACTTATGCTGTGTCAGCATTTTTAAGTGCTTCATAAATATTTGCATTTAATGCTCATTAAGGTAGGATGGGTACTGTTATTACCCCCTCTTACACATATGGAAACTGAAGTAAAGAGGTTAAATAACATCCAGTATCACACAGCTAGTAAGCGGCAGAACTCCAATTCAGGTTTTGCTTGTGAATGTTAGATTAAATTATTTCTTCCTGTGTATGCATAGTGACTCTTTTTTCCCAGTGACTAGTTCAGAGCCTAGCACGTGGAAGATATTCTATAAATATTTGTTGAATAAAATAGATAGAAGATGAAGAGATAGATGAATGAATACAATTTATTTGAGTGGATGAAATGAGTGACTCATCTAACTTAATTTTCTTCAAATAGTTAATCAGTTTCCATGGCATCACTGGAAAAACAAATCTCTGTTTTGTTCACTGACTGAAATACCACCTTCATGTTATCTTTAATTCTTACATATACTGTATTTCTGTATTTGCTCTTGTTTTACTCCTCTGTTTATTTCTTTGAACTACACTATTGAAAATATTTTATCTCTGTATAAATTAGCTTTGTATTGGATATAAAAATTCTACTATATGTATATTGGATATATTTAGAGAGGTTAAGCTTCCATCTCTGCCCTCCCTGTTCCGATGTTTTCCCTATAGGTACAAATTTTTATTGGTTTTCCATTTATCCTTTTTATCCTTTTTTTGTTGTTTTGTAAAATGTAAGCAAATAGTATATGTATTTGTACCCCCTTTTTTTCTTTATAAAACAGTAGGAAACTGTGCATACTTATTTATATCTTGCTTTTTCTTTTTAAACTTAATATATCCTGGTGGTCACGTTATAGCAATATGTAAAGATCTTTGTCATTTTTTAAGGAGTTGCATGGTACTCCATTGTACGTATCCACTGTATGTTCAATCATTTCTATATAGTAGGATATGTGAGATGTTATCAGTCTTTTGCTACCTCAATTAGTGCTTCAACAAAGCCTTGTGCATATGTCATGTATTTGTCATTATGCCTTTGGGAGATCATAGGAGGTTTTTGATCAGTGAAATGTTACAAAAGCGTTGTTAGGAAGATTAAACTGGCAATGGAATACATATTTGGATGTAAGTAGGATGGGAATAGTGAAAATTTAGAAGCCGTAACTGTGCTCTACACTAAGATGGTTGTGTGCCTAGAAATTTATCACAACAAGTAGGTATTCTATAAAAAGTTATTTCTTCCCATCCTGATCTGTGTATGCATTGCCTGCTCATCTGTGGATATATTGCTTCATCGGCATCTCTACTCTTATATTTCTTGTCATCTTTCCCCTCTTCTGACTCTCCTGGATAGGATGTACTCATTTTCTCTGCATATTCTGAACATTTGTTTCCCTCCATTTGTTTCTCTTTGCAAATCATCTAAAAGAGTCAAATCCACTTGCTTCTTGAAGGCATGCTTTTCACTTTCATTAACTCTTACCTATTACAGAACTGCCTTTTTGTTGAGCACAGAAAACGAAGGAAATTTGCATTTCCAATGTCTTTCAGACGTGGAGACTAGACCACAGAGCAAGGATTCAACTTCAGTGCAAGATTTTTCCAAAGCAGAATCATGCAAAGTTGCAATAATAGACAGACTGACACGGAATAGTGTCTATAACTCCAACTTGGAAGCAGCTCTTGAATGTGAAAATTGGTTAGAGAGTCAGCCAGGAAATCAGGAGAGACATTTGAGAGAAATGTTCACTCACATGAATTCACTCTCTGAGGAAACAGACCATGAGCATCATGTATACTGGAAAAGCTTCAATCAGAAATCTGTCCTTATCACTGAAGACAGAGTTCCCAAAGGATCTTATGCCTTTCATACACTTGAAAAAAGGTTGAAACAAAAATCAAACTTAATGAAAAAGCAGAAAACTTACAAAGAGAAAAAACCTCATAAGTGTAATGATTGTGGTGAACTCTTCACCTACCATTCAGTGCTTATTCGACACCAGAGAGTCCATACTGGAGAGAAACCCTATACCTGCAATGAATGTGGGAAATCTTTTAGCCACAGAGCTAATTTAACTAAACACCAGAGAACTCATACTAGAATTCTCTTTGAATGCAGTGAATGCAAGAAAACCTTCACAGAAAGCTCATCCCTTGCAACACATCAGAGAATTCACGTTGGAGAGAGACCTTATGAATGCAATGAATGTGGGAAAGGTTTTAATCGAAGTACACATCTTGTGCAGCATCAGCTGATTCATACTGGAGTGAAGCCTTATGAATGTAATGAATGTGATAAAGCTTTTATTCATTCATCAGCACTCATTAAACATCAAAGAACTCATACTGGAGAGAAACCTTATAAATGTCAAGAATGTGGGAAAGCCTTTAGCCATTGCTCATCCCTAACTAAGCATCAGAGAGTTCATACTGGAGAAAAGCCATATGAATGCAGTGAATGTGGAAAAACTTTTAGTCAGAGCACACATCTTGTTCAACATCAGAGAATTCATACTGGAGAGAAACCCTATGAGTGTAATGAATGTGGGAAAACCTTCAGCCGGAGCTCCAATTTTGCTAAACATCAAAGAATTCATATTGGAAAGAAACCGTACAAATGTAGTGAGTGTGGAAAAGCCTTCATTCATTCATCAGCTCTTATTCAACATCAGAGAACTCATACCGGAGAGAAACCCTTTAGATGTAATGAGTGTGGGAAAAGCTTTAAGTGCAGTTCATCTCTCATCAGACATCAAAGAGTTCACACTGAAGAGCAACCCTGAAAAATTAATGTGAAGAAATGTAAGTTGGTTTTATCACTATATTAAATACTTGTGTGTTTAGGTGGAAGATCCATCCATAATATGCATGTGAGGACCAATTCTGTATGCATCTAATTTCATTTGTGTAATACATACTTTTGAGCCATAGGCAGGTTCCTTATGTCCATTAATTTGATCATTATGACATGTAGCCAGCAATTTCAAAATTTTAATCTCCAACCTCCCAAATAGCTATTTGTGGAAATTCAAGAAGTCCCTGAGAGTGGGTAGCAGTACAAACGTTGTGAAATTCAGTTTTCCCCTCTCTTGGTTATGTCAGAGCTTTGTTGTAAGCCTCTTGCTTTGTAAGGGAATTCTCATTGGGTAGGTTAGGCTGAGGGCTTATATCCTTATCATCAGGAAGACACAATGTTGTTATTTATTACTCTTTGAGTCCCAAGTTGAGATCTAGATACACATATGGTACAATTCCTCTAGAGTGTCATTTCTTTTATATTATCCATAAAAACCAAAAAGGCCGCGTTGAAAGTCCTTAGCATTCCCTTCCCCCCTCAACAAGCTGCTGTCTAATTTGATGGCTATAACTAGGCTATATAATATTTACAGACAATTCTAAGTTATGTTCACATGGATTATGTTCATTGATTTTTTTTTTTTTTTTTTTTTTTGAGATGGAGTCTTGCTCTGCAGCCCCATCTGGAGTGCAGTGGCGCGATCTCAGCTCACTGCAACCTCCACCTCCCAGGTTCATGCCATTCTCCTGTCTCAGCCTCCCGAGTAGCTGGGACTACAGGCACATGCCACTACACCCGGCTAATGTTTTTTGTATTTTTAGTAGAGACAGGGTTTCACTGTGTTAGCCAGGATGGTCTTGATCTCCTGACCTCATGATCTGCCTGCCTTGGCCTCCCAAAGTGATGGGATTACAGGCATGAGCCACCGCGCCTGGCATCATCATTGATTTATATCATTGTTATCCCTCTACTGTGGAGACCTTCTTTCATTTTCCTTTTCCCTGGGAGTTTATGTGAAGTAGCAGATAGGTCAAAATCTTAACGGTGGTTGTTGATCAAGTCCCTCCTTTTTTATCCTTGGCACTGAATGAATCCTTGGTTTTCTATAATCAAAGGGTCAGGGAGACTTCCTTTGTCTACATTATTCAGCTTTCTGTAAGCTATGCTGTGTCCATTTGAGAAAAAGCCCTAGGGATATTGAGGGTCTGAGAAGTTGAGTGGCTCAGTGTGTTATTATATTTAGGGTCTCAGTAAAGAAGAATTGAAGCAACTGTGAGACACAGGGCATACTTCCCTGTATAAGTGGAAAACAGGTACAGAAAATAGCTCACAAGATAGTCCTCAACTGACTTGCTTGAGGATAAGCAGCTTCCCTTCATGAAGAAGTTGCCATTTCTCAGGCCTTCATATTTACCTACTTTTTGTTATTGTCTTCTGTATTAGTTCAGTCTCACACTGCTATGAAGAAATGCCTGAGACTGAACTTAAAAAAGGTTTAATTGGCTCATACTTCCATGGGCTGTACAGGAAGTGCAACTGGGGAGGTCTCAGGGAGCTTTTACTCATGACAAAAGGCAAAGCCAGAGCAGGTATCTTCACAGGGCAGGAGCAGGAGGAAGAGAGAGAGGGGAAGTGCTACACACTTTTTAAACAACCAAATCTCATGAGAACTCTATCACGAGACAGCACTAGGGGGATGGTGCTAAATCATTCATGAGAGACTACCTGCATGGTCCAGTAACCCTGCACCAGGCCCTACCTCCAACATTGGGGATTACAATTCAACATGCGATTTGGGTGGGGATACAAACCTAAACCATATCATTACTCAAAAAAAAAAAAAAAAAAAAGAAAGAAAACAGGAAAAGGAACTCACCTCTTTTACCATCTTAGTATTTAGTACTAATGGTTTAGAGCAGGAATTGACAAACTGTGGCCTGGACTCATCGACCAACTCTGACCCACCACGTTTCTCAGAAGAAAATTTTATTGGAACTCAGCCACACTTACTCATTTACGTGTTGTCCTTGACTGCTTTTGTGTCCAGTGTCAGAGCTGAGTAGCTGCAGTGGAGGTTGTGCCTTTGCGCTTTAATATCACAAACAGAGCAGCTTATAAACACCAGAAATTTACTTCTCACAGTTTTGGAGACTGGGAAGTCCAAGATCAAGATGTCAACATATTTAGGGTATAGGGGAGGTCTGCTTCTTGGTTAATAGAAAGCACCTTTCACCGTGTCTTCACGTGATAGAAGGGGAGAGTTCTGGTATCTTCAGCCCCTTATAAGGGCACTAATCCCATTCATGAGAGCTCCACCCTCATGACCTAATCACCTCCAAAAGGCCCCATTTTGTAATACCATCAATGAAGTTTCATTATATGACTTTGGTGGGGATATAGCCCATAGTAGGTTGTATGTCCCTGAAAGCCTGAAATATTTACTATTTGGCTCTTTACAGAAAATATTTGCTTGGCCCCTGTTGTAGAGCATTCATCAAGAAATGGGATAAAGGGTTTAAACCAGTCAGAGAAATTAGGTGGAATGGAAAAGTTGAACTTACTGAGAGTTCATAGGGGTCAGAAAAATAAAAGAGATGGGAAATGATGTATCAAAATACTCCTACCTCTAGGATGTTACTATATATTGTCAGGAGAATTCAAGTTATTGAAACTTACCAAATTCTTGAGTGAAAATAAATTCATTTGAGGGCCAAAATTTGACTAAGGAAAGAAGACCAACATGGGCTTTTCAAAGTTGAGTTTGAATTCTGCCACCCCCACTAAGCAGTCATGTAAGTTTGAAAAACTCCCTACTCTGAGTCTCAGTTTCTTTATCTGTATTAGGTTTCAACAAAGGGAATAAATCATCAGCTTCTCATAAAGTTGTCATAAGGATTAAATAAGACAATGCATATAAAGGAACTGGCAGACAATAAATGTAGAGTCCCCCACTCCTGCTTGGTGCTCTCTTTCTCTCTCCTTCTCTACATAGAGAAGTGCTGGAGCATCTGTCAGTAGAAGTTACTTAAGGGTGGCTGTGTCTTCCCCATCTTTTGTTTACCCATGAAGAACTGTGACCATCCTGTTCTCTGGCTTATCATAAAGATGGGACTTGACTTCTTTCTGCTCTTGCTTCCATCTGGTGCTGTTCTCTACACAGCCTCCTTGAGACCATCCAGAACCTTCTTTTTTCCTACTTCATATCACTTAACCAGTAGCTATCTGGGATGGTTCCAGAGGCTGAAGTTTGCAGTTGAGTAACCTTTTAAATAGTGTTAAGGGACTTGGGATCTCTGGCCCTTTGCGTTTCAGTATTTGTCCTTTTTATGCCTGATGTTTAACCTGCCACATGTTTGTACTGCAATGTGAATCTTGGAAATTTTAATGTTATGCATTTCAATTTTTTTGGTTATTTGTAACCTAAATGTGCTCTTATTGGCTCACTTGTCAATAAAGATGTTTTATATGTATTGTCAGAAACTTTTATAAATTGCTTTTAAATTCTTCCCTTTTAAAAAGGTAATTGCTTTTAAATTACCAAAGGTCCTTCCCTTTGGTAATGAAGGACCAACCAAAAAATATCTCCATATCGTTCAGAATACCAGTCCCATTTCTAGCTGTTCATCTGGCTTCACAACTTCTGGAGTGATGGAATGGGAGATACCCTCAGCAGCCCAAGTATCTACAAGAAGGTTAAGGAGTAGAAGACAGTTCCTAACAAGTAGTGCTGAGTCCCCAGGCCAGGTATAGGTACCACTCAGTAGGGCTAATTGGGGTGAAAGGGAGGGAAGAACTTCGTATAAAAAGCACAGTTAAAATTAGGCAAAATGGGCCAGGCACAGTGACTCAAGCCTGTAATCCCAGAACTTTGGGAGGCCAAGGGAGGTAGATCACCTGAGGTCAGGAGCCAAGATCATGTCACTGTACTCCAGTCTGGGTGACAGCCTGGGTGACAGAGCAAGACAACATCTCAAAAACAAAACAAAAAAAACCTAAGAAAGTATTTCCAACATTGATTTCATAGAGTTTCTGTGAGGGTTATGTTAAATTATATATGTGAAAGGGCTTTGTTGCACATTGCTGAGCTGTGTTTTGGTGATAATTTTCTATTCTTTGATGCCAGGTTCTGGTATGCAAAAAGCATGGACCTCTCACGAGGGTGCCAGTTCTTAATGCTAACTTGTGCTACCTGTCCTTTGTGACCTGTCAGGGAGTCTTTGTTCATCAGTAGTCATTTAGGGACCCGATATGCTATAGGGCAGCCACCACCATAAATATTTCTTCTGCCATATCAACATAATTTTGTGTATGGTTGATTCAGTTCCTAATCTTGTGACCTATGCATCTCATGTTTTAGTGACTCAAACCTGCTGGGTTATCCAGGACTGTAATTTTTTTTTTTTCCAGAGACAGAGTCTTGCTCTGTCTAGGCTGGAGTGCAGTGGCGCAATCTCGACTCATTGCGTGCTCCGCCTCCCAGGTTCACGCCATTCTCCTGCCTCAGCCTCCCGAGTAGCTGGGACTACAGGTGCCTGCCACCATGCCCGGCTAATTTTTTGTATTTTTAGTAGAGACGGGGTTTCACCATGCTAGCCAGGATGGTCTTTATCTCCTGACCTCGTGATCCGCCCGCCTCAGCCTCCCAAAGTGCTGAGATTACAGACGTGAGCCACCGCTCCCAGCCCAGGACTGTAATTTTTAAAAACCCATGGTAAGATCTGGCTTCAGATATGACTGGATTCAGATATTCAGAAGATATCATCAGATCATTCTCTTGCTATCTCAGCACCATTTAATTCTATCTGAATTTATAAATAACGATTTATAATTTATTATAATTATCAGAATGAAGGACAGTAAAATCCTTTATTGGAGTATAACACATGATTATTCCAAAGAGGAGTTGATCAGTGTTCCCCTGAGAGTAAGAATGCATTATATACAGTGTGGACATCTCCAGGACCTTCTAAACATAAGTATATAGTTTCTGAAACATTTATTTTAGTAACATATCTGTACAAAATTAAACTAGGGAAGGTTTCCCTTCTCTTTGATCTGACACCTCTTCCCATAAACAGAGCAGCTCTTACAATCATTTTGAACTAATTAATAACTATAGGACATACCAAACAAACCCAAGTATTTCTTACATTTTCCTGTTTATGAGTGCCATATCATAGGCTCCAAGATAAGGGTCTGTTTTGACTTTGTTCATTTATGTAAATATAAATGTGTGTGTGTGTGTGTGTGTGTGTGTATAATGAAAAGCAGAACAAAGCACAAAATTGTAGTTCTGATGAGAGACAATTTCTACTATTTGGGCAGATTACACAGAAGGTAAAAAATGATCTTTCCCTTTCTCTTATTGAACAAACTATCACTTAAGCAAAGATAACCAAAGTTGAATCTTTTTAAATATAATATTTTGAATTAAAGATTTTACAAAGATTTTAATGAAGAAACCCATCAAAATCAAGCCAACTTTTGTCCAAATTTTAATATATTTTATTTCTTCTTTTCAGTATTCGCAGCTATTATAAAGCACAAGTAAAGTTCACTTTCCCCAAACCTTCCAAAACTTACAGATTCCTCTCCAGTTTTGTGCTTTACTATCTTTCGCATGCTGCAATAACCACACATTTCACTCTAAGAGAAAAATAGTCCTGTTTTCTCTGGATAAACAAAAACATCACATTTTCTTTTTACATGTTTAGTGATCCCCAAGACCACCCCCAGGTTCAATGATTCACTAGAAGGATCCACAGGACTCAGCATGTTGTCATTTTCTATCAGGGAAGCTCAGTAGAGATTCAATTCAAAGGTTTGTACTGGGTGCTGGTCACATAGGCACTCTCTGTGTAGCATGTACCAAAACTCCAGATTTCCAGGAGGAAAGCAGGTGTTCAGCATAAACTGCATTGTTTTTACAGACAGTTTAGGAGCAGTGATTCACTTTAATTCCAGAATTAGGGGAAATGATCCCAAAGTTATAGTTCCCAGATACCAGCCATGGCCAACCTTGTAGGCAAGTCTTTCTAAAGATAGCAGGCTCGGACTTGCTATGTTAACTTTTCTGCACAGTTTCGTTGACACTATTGTTTTCATACAGCCTCCCAGCCACTCATATTAATCACAAATTTGCTAACCAAAGAAATTAATTGGGATGTAGATAATCAGAACTCTCTACATTGACAGGCAACTTAGCAGATGAGCAAAACTCACAAACATATAAAATGACCTCCTGCAGCCACATATCCCTTTTACACCTTCTTAACACACACATTTCCTAGCTCTGTCTACTGAAAGGGGCTAAAAGCAATGACACCTCAGTTGCCATGAGCCCAGATCTTGGTTTCTGACATTGTTCTCTACTAAAAGGAACCAAGGCTCCTCAGAAAAATGGCTGATTGCAGGTCTAAGGGAAGGAAACTCCAAGAAGATCCTGGAACATCTTATTCCGGAAAAAAAAAAAAAAAAATAGTACTCAAAAAAATGATGAGGGTAGGTCACAAAGACACAGGAAGTAGCCCTCACTGACTAAATCCGGAACAATTTGAGCAGCAAAACAAGAAAATGAATTGTAAACCAATGAAAAAGTAGTAGTCCTTGCGTTCACATTGATAATAAGTAAATAAATGAGCAATAACACTGATAATAAGTAAATAAATGAGCGATAACAGAGGACCCTTGCTTTCGCAGAATACCCTATGCCAACGAGTGAATGCGAAGGGAATGTTGGTGCTGGAAAACTATCATTTTGTAGCCATAACAGTAAAGACTGATTCAAGCAAGAATCATCAATGGATGCTAAATCTAAGGGGAAATTTTGATGAGGAACAGGATATTTGCATAGAATTGAAGTATCTTTTCCAGAGATTGTTATGATTAGCAATTGCAAGGCAAAAACATAATTGCGGAAGAACTGGGAAAAACTTTGATTACATGATCAAAATTAATATAATGAGTAAGCGGCACATGGACATTGTGTGCCTTAGATGTGATGCCATGAGAAGGACATAACATAATGTGTATACTATTCTGGCTGGGAATGCATAACGAATCTAATCATGAGGAAATATTTGACAGACTTCAAAATGAGGACTATTAAAAGGACTGCATTCTTCAAAAATATTAATGTCACACAAGTCAAGGAAAAGCTGAATAACTGTTCCAAATTAAAAGAGACTAAAGCATCATGACAACCAAATACAATACAGGATCTTCGACTAGGTCTTGTGTGAGAGAAAATCTCCTAAAAACATTATTGGTTCAATTTTTCAAAACTGAAATACAAGCAATAGAATAGATTAAAGTAATATACTGATGTTAAATTTACTGCAATTGATAGCTATATCATGGTTGTGTAAAGTATTAATATCCTCATTATTGAGAAATGCATATTGAAGTATTTAGAGATAAAGAAGAGTAATGTACGAAATTTACTCTCAAATGATTCAAGAAAAATTTGTATATAGAAAGAGCAAATGATAAAACAAGCAGAATTAAATGTTAACAGTGTGTCAGTCTAAGAAGAACCTGGCTATCCTTTGTAATGCTATTGCAATCTTTGTGTAAGTTTCAGGTTACTTCCAAATTAAAACAAAATTAAGTGAACACATATATTGACCCAAAGTTAGACCCATTCTGTAACATAAAAATACAAGGCAAAAATATATATAATACCACTATGTTAAAAGACCCTTTTTTCTATCTTACCTAAAACTTAACGTCTCCAATGATTGACTATCCATTAATAAGCTTTTTTTTTTTTTTTTTTTTTTTTTTTTTTTTTTGAGACAGAGTCTTGCGCCGTAGTCCAGGCTGGACTGCAGTGGTGCGATCTCAGCTTACTGCAACCTCCACCTCCTAGGTTCAAGCGATTCTCCTGCCTCAGCCTCCCGAGTAGCTGGGATTACAGGCGCCCACCACCACAGCCAGCTAATTTTTTTGTATTTTTAGTAGAGACAGGGTTTCACCCTGTTAGCCAGGATGGTCTCAATCTCCTGCCCTTGTGATCTGCCGGCCTCAGCCTCCCAAAGTGCTAGGATTACAGGTGTGAGTCACCACGCCCGGCTTAATAAGCTCTTTTTTAATTTTTTTTTTTTTTTTTTTTTTTGAGGCGGAGTCACCCAGCTGGAGTGCAGTGGCGCGATCTCGGCTCGCTGCAAGCTCCACCTTCTGGGCTCACGCCATTCTCCTGCCTCAGCCTCCCAAGTAGCTGGGACTACAGGCGCCCGCCACCACGCCTGGCTAATTCTTTTGTAGTTTTTAGCAGAGATGGGGTTTCACTGTGTTA
The DNA here is from genome assembly GCF_007565055.1 of Rhinopithecus roxellana. Classification (NCBI taxonomy): domain Eukaryota; kingdom Metazoa; phylum Chordata; class Mammalia; order Primates; family Cercopithecidae; genus Rhinopithecus; species Rhinopithecus roxellana. Next base: position 33,966,147 of record NC_044567.1, on the reverse strand, counting down.
GCCACAGTGGTCTGGATCTGACCTCGTGAACAGCCCACCTCAGCCTCCCACAATGCTGGGATTACAGGCGTGAGCCACCGTGCCCAACCAAGATCTTTCATAGAGAAGATATTTCCACCTTTAACTGACAAAAACCCCAAAAACTTATGTCAATAATTTATTTTTAAAAACTTCTCAAAGATCATTTAAAAAGATTGATACCACAGTAGAAAAAGTATAAAAAATTGCATAGACCCCTGAAAATATGATTATATACATTCTCTTTTTTGTTTTGTGTTTTTGAGACTGAGTTTCACTCTTGAAGCACAGGCTGGAGTGAAATGACGCAATCTTGGCTCACTGCAACCTCTGCCTCCTGGGTTCAAGCGATTCTCCTGCCTCAGCCTCTGAGTAGCTGGGATTACAGGCATGTGCCACCACGCCCGGCTAATTTCTTTTCTTTTTTGGTCTTTTTTTTTTTTTTTGAGATGGAGTTTCGCTCTTGTCCCCCAGGCTGGAGTGCAATGGCACTCATGTTCTTGGCTCACTGCAACATCTGCCTCCCCGTTTCAAGCAATTCTCCCGTCTCCACCTCCCACGTAGCTGGGATTACAGGCGCCTGCCACCATGACAAGCTAATTTTTTTGTGTTTTTAGTAGGTTTCATCATGTTAGCCAGGCTAGTCTTGAACTCCAGACCTCAAGTGATCCGCCCACCTCGGCCTCCCAAAGTACTGGGATTACAAGCATGAGCCACCGTGCACAGCCTGATTATATACATTTTCAATAAACATTTATGAAAATGGTCTCAGGCCTTTTAATAATCAGAAAACCAAAATAAATAAAAACAAAATAACATTATCCACTAACCAGATTATATAAAAGAAAGACTGACAAAATCAAGTGTTGGAAAGGACATCTAATTAGAACTCAAACTTGTAGTTGGGTTATATATTAGTCAAAAAAGTCTTTGGAATTAAAATTTAATTGATAAATTGTATGTATTTGTGCTGTACCACATTTTACATATATATACATACATACACACACACACACAGACACACATTGTAAAATAGCTAAATCTGTGTGTATATATATATAGGCACAGACATACGTTGTAGAATGGCTAAATCAAGCTATCTAGCATATCGGTTACCTCAGATACTTATCTTGTGTGTGTGTGTGTGTGTGTGTGTGTGTGTGTTGAGAACATTTAAAATCTGCTGTCTCAACAATTTCAAGTATTACCACATTGTTATTAACTGTAGTCAACATGTTGTACAACAGAGCTCTTGAGCTTTTCCTCCTAGCTGAAATTTTTAGTGACATGCATTGCATTTGAACGTATGCAGTTACTATGACCAAGCTATTTTATTTGTAAGTCTGTACTTAACTAAAATATCTATGCATGTGTACCAAGATAAATTAACAAGAATGTTCATAGTGGCTTTATTGCTAATAGTCCCAAAATGGAAACAAACCAATGTCCATCAACAGTAGAATTGACAGATGTGCCATATTCATACAGAGCACTACCAAGCAGGGAAAAGAAATGAACTGCTTGGGCCGGGGACGGTGGCTCATGCCTGTAATCCCAGCACTTTGGGAGGCCAAGGCGGATGGATCACGAGAACAGGAGAGGGAGACCATCCTGGCTAACACAGTGAAACCCCATCTCTACTATAAATACAAAAAAAATTAGCCGGGCCTGGTGGTGGGCGCCTGTAGTCCCAGCTACTTGGGAGACTGAAGCAGGAGAATGGCGTGAACCTGGGAGGCAGAGCTTGCAGTGAGCCGAGATTGCGCCACTGCACTCCAGCCTGGCTGACAGAGCGAAACTCCGTCTCAAAAGAAAAGAACTGCTTCATGAAACCACCTGAAGGAGTGTCACAAATGTAATGCTGGGCCAAAGAAGCCACACACAAAACCATTCCTACCGAATGGCCCTCCATGCATCCATTTATGAAACAGGCAACACTAACTGGGGCTGCTAAAAACCAGGTGACTCTTCGCTTTGGCAAGACAGATGGGCAGTGGTTAGGGAGCAGACCTTCAGGAGAGGGATTGCCAGATTGTTATTGGGTAGTAGAATAGTAGGATTCCTGTGTATATTATACTTGAGTAAATGTATTTGAATTCATTTTTGCCATTAGGACAAATAATGTAAATCATAATAAATCTTTGCAATTTTAATATTATTTCTAGTTGATGAAAAATGTCACCCGAAGGATTCCACACTTGGGTATTTCAATATAGAACTTATGTGTGCAAATATATATTTCTAGAAATCCAAAACTAATTCATGTCATTTGAGTGTCAAAAAGCACAGTTGTGTTTACAATTTGCTCTCTAATCTTTTACTTGAAATTAAGCTATCCACATCCATCAATGAAACGGCTTTCACAGAAGAGTCCAATCCATGGCATAAATGACAGGAACTTTAGAAAAGTCATTTCTTCTTATTTATGTAAACACATGAAATTTCTTAGGAACACAGACCAACAAACTCTCAGTTTAGTGTTGCTTTCATTGCTTTCTGTAGTCTTGTTACCAGAGAAGATTTTTATGTTCCAGAATTGCACAGAGGGAAGAACTGCCTGTTATGGTTACCACTGTGGCCATTGAGAAAGGCACATGATTCCTAGGATCCCAGCAATGACCCTCCCTGGAGGTGATGGGAATTAAGAGACCTGCTATGGAAATTGTGAGGGCGGAGTACACAGTCTCTACAAAGCTTTCTCTGTGTCTGGTACTTGAAGTCCACAGGCAGTAAAAAAGGGAAGATTACAGAACAGGCAAGGAGGAATTCCATGAGCAAGTGCTGGAACCCTATAAAAATAAAGTGAAACCCATGTTCATGAAGCTAAACACAGGCCAGTAACCCAGCAGTCAGAGAAACTAAAGGAAAAATCCCGGGAAAGGCAGAGCAATTACAGGCTTAGCTGCTGTTTCATGCCAATGAGATAAGTCAACAGATCAGCAACAAGTTTGTGTGTGTGTGTGTGCATGTGGACACTTGCTACAAAATTCAATTCATTTTATTCCAGTATGTGAGTGTGCACATGTGTGCACTCCTGTTGACCCAGTTTCTGCTCTGTGGCCAGGTCGGTGACCCTGGACAACCCTCAGTGACGTCTGAAGGGATGGAGCACAGCCCCTGCTGTTGGGCATTGCACTGTGTGATGCCATCCTTGGGACCCCCTCAGGGTGATGGAACCCAATAGGCTTCCTTAGGCTTTCCTTTCAGATGGACATGAAATAGATGACGCCCTATTGTCATTTTGTTTTCTTTCTTTCCATGGATTCTGTGACCATCTTCCTCTCCTCATCGACTCTGCAAGAAGGGGATTCCTGGTGGGGGAAGGGTAACTGGTGAGAAATGAGGTACCAGGAAATTAGCAAAGGGTCTTCTGGTCATCTGGGGACAGTTCTCATGCGGTCCCCAGCCTAGTCTCAAGGGTTCTGGGCCGGTCACCCTGCAGCCTCGGTGCTGTGCCTAGGAAGAACCCTGGGAGACCCAGCAAAATGGGGTGCCTGGTCTGAAAAATGTCCCCCCGTTCCTCTGGCTCTGTGGCTCAGGAATAGGCTGAGATATCATGTCCAGGCAGTGCCAGGCCATCTCATTACCCCCTTTGAGGTGAGCCCAGAGGGCTTTTGGGGGCAAGTGTGAAGGTGGGCACCCAGAGGCTGAGGCCAACTGTCCCTCCGTGTCCTGGAGGAAGGGCCTGACCAAGAAGACCCCCTAGGGCATGGCCTGTGGGTGCTGATGCGGGAAAGGGAGGTCTGTGGACTGAGGGAGGAGTCATTGGCAGGGGACATTGAGCACCGCAGCTCAGGGTTCTGCTCAGTGGGGGACTGGTCAGTGGGAACCTGGTCAGTGGGGGCCTGGTCAGTGGGGGTCTGGCTGGCATAGCCTGGCCAGGTGGCTGCTAGGTGACTTCAGGCAGGATTTGTCCTTGGAGCCTCCTTGCTGCCATCTGTAGTGGGAATGAGTCATGGCACTCCAGAGGGCTGCTGGGAAGAGGAGGTGAGCAGGTGTGTGGAATCCAGCTCTGCCAAACAGATTTAGTACTTTATAGCCTAGCTGAGTCCCTTGCTAGGGAGGGGATCTGCCCTTTGCCTTTTGCCCCCAACCGTCAACCTTCTGCCCCCTATCCTCCATCTGCAATGCCAGGACTGCCCTGGATGGGGAGATCTGAGTTTAGGGAACACTGTGGATGCTCTGACGATGGCCATGGGTCCTGAGGCAGGAGACAGTGACAAGGGTGACCCAATGTCTTGGGTGCAATAAGAGTGGGGCAGCCAGGCCCAGCCAGAGCAGTGACAAACACATGCACACGTGTTCACCCACATACACGTGCCTGCTCACATGCACAAACTGCACACACGCACGTTGACACGTCAGAGGGTGGAGGGTGCTGACTCTGTGCCCTGCTGACCCAGGCAGGGGCCCATTGTAATGGGTGTCATGACCCCACAATATCACTGGTGCTGAGCACTTGCCCACCTGTCTGCCTGCCCTCTCTGTGTCTGGAGCTCTTGCAGACAAGACATAGACGTGTTTGGTTCTCAGAAGAGGAAGTTTTGCTAAGTAAGACACAGCTGACTCAACCAACTCAAGTGAGTTTGACCTGCTCTGTTCCCTCCCTGCTGACCTGGGGACAGTCACTACCTGGTGGGCAGTGCTAGCCTCTGGGCAGGTGTCGAGGAGGATCATCCCTGAGCACTCACCGGGTGCCTGTTCTGGACTGACCTGGTGGAATCTGTGGGGTGGGTGCTGTCCCCCAATGTACCCATTCCACAGGTGAGATGTCTAGGGTCAGAGAGGTGGTGACTGGCCAAGGGACCGAGACGTGATCCTGGCCTGTGCTTTTAGCCCTGCCCTGTGCACGCCCTGACCTTTGTAGCCCTAGATTCCAAATCTGCCCAGGGTTTTCTGCCCCGTGATGGGACAGAGTCTGCCCATGGAAGAGCCCCTGGGATGGAACTCCTATGGGTAGGGTGGAGGGACGTGGTGCTCGGTCCAAGTTTGTGCCCTAAGCTGGGTCCCCACAGGAGTAGGTCTCACTAACTCAGACTTCACATGCAGTCACTAATGGTCATTGCGGGACCCACTGGACACATGGGGTCCCTTGTCTGGGAGGGAGTAGGGAGCCCTCTGCCTGTGGGCAGTTGTGGTAGGGGACCTTGAGCACTGCTGCTCTGGGGCCTGGGCAGGGGGGACCTGGGAAGTGGGGACCTGGTCAGGGAGGCCTGGTCGCTGGGGGACTGGTCAGTGAGGACATGGTCAGTAGAGAATTGGTCATCAGGGGCCTGGTCAGCAGAGGCTTGGCCACTGGGGCTTAGTCAATGAAAACCTGGTCAGTGGGGACATGGTCAGTTAGAGCCTGGTCATCAGGGGCCTGATCAGCGAGCACCTAGTCAGAAGGCCTAGTCGCTGGGAAAACGGTCAGTGAAAGCCTGGCCAGCAGGAGTCTGGTTAGTGGGGGGCTGGCCAGATGGTTGCTGAGTGACCTCAGGCATGGGGTTTGTCCTTAGAGCCTCCCTGCCTCCATCCGTAGCAGAAATGAGTCATGGCACCCAGGAAGGCTACTGGGAGGAGGTGAGATGTGTGGAATCCGACCCTGCCACTCACACCTAGCATTTTACAGTCTAGCTGAGTTCCCCCTAATGAGGGACCTTGCCCTGTGCCCTCTATCCCCTAGCCCCAATCTCTATCTTCAGGACTGCCCCAGGTAGGGAGGCCTGAGGTTGGGGAGGACCCATGGATGCTCTGATGCTGGCCACACGCCTCAAGGGAAGGTGGCACTGATGAGGACTTGGGTGCATATGTAAGTGGGACAGCCAGCCCCGGCCAGAGAGGCTACTTGTGCACACACATGTTCACCCACATAAACATGCATGCTCACCTGCACAAACATTTTGACACCTTGGGGGCTGGAGGACACTGACTCTGGGCCCTCTTGACCTGGGCAATGGCCCATTGTGATGGGTGTCATGACCCCACAATGTCACTGGTGCTTAGTGACTGCCCATCCACCCACCCGCCCATCTCTGTGTTGTGCAGCACTTGGACACAAGAAACACACAGGTGTCTGGTTCTATGCATAAACGACTTTTCTAAGTGAGAGACACAGCTGCCTCAGCAGACTCAGGTGAGTGACCTCTAGGCAGATGCCAAGGAGGGTCATCCCTGAGCACTCACCAGGTGCATGTTCTGCACTAAGTGGACCGTCCTCTCCTTTGTCCTCACAGTGACTCTGTGAGGTGGGTGCTGTCCCCAAATGTAGCCATTCCACAGGTGAGATGTGTAGAGTCAGAGAGGCGGTGACCGGCCCAGAGACCCAGATGTGACCCAGGCCGTGCACTCAACCCTACCCTTTGCTGTGCTGAACTTGAGCTTTGACCGCTGTGGCCTCCCTACTCTAGATTCCAAATCTTCCTGGAGTTCTGGACTTCAATGAGGCAGGGTCTGGTCCTGGAAGAGCCAGTGGGACAGAGCCCCTGTGGGTGGGGTGGAGGGTGCGATTCTTGGTCCAAGTCTGGGCCCTAGGCTGGGTCCCCACAGGAGGAGGGCTCACCAAATCAGACTTCAGGTGCGGTCACTGATGGTTGCTGGACCTACTGGACACATGGGGTCCTTCGTCTGGGAGTAGAGCGGGGATCCCTCTGCCCTCAGGCAGTTGTGGAAAACAAAGGAGCCCTGGAGGGCTGCCTGGAGAGTGACGATCGTCCCTTCTGGTCAAAGGGGCTTGGGGACTGGAACCCTCCCACAGCGTCCCATTCTATCTGATCCTCTAGAGGCCTTATCCTCCCTTTGCCCTGAGTATTCCTGGCAGGGACGGTCCCCCCGGGTGTTCTCTAGGACTTATGGCCCCAGAGTTCTCTTGTTCTTTCTTGATGACCCAGGAAAACGAAGTCCCCTCCTGTATTGACAGCTAGGAATTGTGGTGTCCGCCATCCTCCACCTGAGACAGGGTCTCCACGAGCAGAGGCTGCTCTGGAGTCAATAGATCATCTTTTCCTCAAACCAAACTGCTTGGCTGGTGGTGTTCCTGAAGCGGCTTCACTGGGCAGAGTGAGTGAGAATTGGGGCAGAATGAAGCAGTCACCAGATGTCTTGCTTCCTACAGAAAACTAAGTATCTTCCTGGTTTCTAAACGATCGTAAGAGACATCCGGTCCCTGACTCCACCTGCCTCCAGATGCCCAGAACAGCCCATTGTGGGCCCTTCACCCTTAACAAGTGGACATTGTTTGTCCTGCCAGGGCAGGTGTGTGTCCGCCTTGGGGTGTTCGGGGATTGATGGGCCTCTCTGTCCAGATCCCGTGTGCTCAAGTCCTCAGGAAGGAACACACCAGTGGTTGGAGGACTCCAGAGATCCAGTCAGGGGTGGGGCCACTTAGTCTGGCCCCTTGTCATCTGGGAGGGGTGGTGGAATGGGGCTCACCAGACTGGAGTGTGTCTGGCAGTGCAGTGGGTATGGTTCAGCTGTGCTCTGGAGATCTCGGGTGCGGCAGAGCCTTTGGATGACTTTGTCTTGCAGGATGGAGATGGATGAGGACCCGGATACCCTGCCTGCCCAGCGGCAAGGCAACATCATCATTACTAAGTATGAGCAGGTACAGGTTGGGCCGCTCCCTCAAGGGAGGTAGGACCTTGCCTCTCCCGCTGTGCCCTGGTCAGAGGGTCCTGGGCTCCCTAAGATCACCGGGTGGAGAGGGGCTGCCCACATCTCTGGGCCCCCCCATACCTCTCACCTTTCCCCCCCTTACCCTCGCCTCCTCTGGGTTTCAGGGACACCGAGCTGGGGCAGCAGTGGACATGGGGCATGAGCAGATCAACATCGGGAAATACGCTAATCACCTCGGGATTATGCAGTGAGTCCTCTGTGCCCCCGACCCCAGCCACCAATCTCACCTCAGGGATGGGTTTTGCTTTTAGAAAGAAAGGCCTCTCTGAAGTAGGACATGTCTCCCTGGCTGGGCCAACCTCCTCTCCAGGGTGAGAACTCTTCCAGGCTCTCCTGCAGGCCCAGCCCGTGGTCACGGTTAGGGCATAGCCTCATGACACATTTAGGGAGCTCGAGAGAGGGGGTCAGGACAGAGAGGGGACTCTCGGGGCAGGCCCATGGACTCTCAGCACTGTCGTCTCCAAGTAAGCTGGAGAGGAGGAGGCAGCCTGAGGATCTGGCCCTGTCCCCTTAGGGCCTGACTTGGTGAGATCTGAGGGTTGTGGCCACAGGACAAGGGGGCATCTGGCCTGGCCTGTGGGCAGTTGTATAGCAGATCTCTGAGGGCTCAGGGGGCTCAGCCAAGAGGAAGGGGCATGGGGACAGTGAGGGCCTTGGCCCTGGCCCTGATAGGTTGTGGAAGAAGAAGGGCAGGGCCCTGGACTTGGCTTCTCACGGAGGCCAGGGGGACAACAGAGCGAGCAGCTGAAGGCCCTGGGAGTAGTGCTGGGAAGGGACCTGCGCCTGGTAAGGGGAGCCCAGCCTGGAGCCAGCCCCTCAGGACTCACAGGATGGAGAGAGAGGAGCCTGGGGCAGGGGGGCGGGATGAGCCCATGAGACCTGCCACTTCTGGAACGCACCTGAACCAAGCCAGCCCAGAGTGGAGTTGACAGCCTGGGCAGGACAACAGATGGGGTGGGCAGGGAACAGTGGCTCATCTGGGACCCCTCAGTGGGGGGACTCAGTCAGTCCCCAAGGCTCTGCGTGGCCCTCCAGAGACTCTGCTTCCTGCTGGCTCAGTCAGCACTGTGCAAGGTGGATGGAGGGGCTGAGTCGGGGCAGACAGGACAGTAGGCGGAGGACAGGCAGGCATCCCATTTCCTGGTTTTTGCAGTGGCTGGGAGGAGGCTGAGGGCTGAAGGCCAATGACCCTGAGAGCCAGCTGAGGCTGCAGCGGGAGTGGTGGAGCCAGCCCTACTGCCTGCAGGGCCCTTGGTCACCCTTGTTGCCCTGGATGTCTCCCCAGCAGTGGCAGCCCAGTGAAACAGTGACCAAGGCATGGGTGTGGATGGATCTGGGAGGTCTCACTCAGAGGTTCTGACAGGACGGGGTCACGAAGGGCCAGGGTGGCCAGAGAGAGGGTCACAGTCTCTAGGCCAGGCAGGATGAGGGAAGATGGGGAGCAGGCAGGGTGAGCGGCCAGGATGCAGGGGAAGGCAGGTGCAAGCTGGGAGATCAGACCCTGCAAGGCCCATGGGGAATGTCAGATGGGATGGGCTCCAGGTGTGTCCTCAGGGCACCAGGCAGCGCTCAGGCCAGGCTCCCTGGACTCTGGTGGGTGATGTGGTCACTCCTAAGGCACTGCTGTCAGTCAGGGCTTGGCCGCCCACCCGGGGTGGCACCCATCCCCTCTCAGAACTGGACTTTCTCAGCATCCACAGAACATGTCACCTCCAGCCCTGGAGGAGCAGCCCCATTGCGCAGCCCGAGGCGCCCCACGGGCCCTGAGTGGCCGCTGCCAGAGCAGCCTCGAGCTCCCTTCTCTCCAGGGTCCCAGTGCCTCGCAGGTGTCAGATCCACAGGAAGGCCCTTGCCGTCCTTCTCTGTGTCTTCTCCCAGGCTGAGACTTAGGGTGGATGGGGATAGGCTGGTCCTTCCCCGGGGCCCTCTCAGGGACGGGGATGGCTCCTGGCCCGGCCAGGTCCTCAGCTCTGCCTGGGTTGCCTTACAGAGAGACGGAACTGCCCCCGATAAGAGCCCTGGAGGTGAAGGTAAGAGTCTGTGCCTGCTGCGTGGGAGGCTGCTCCAGGGACCAGGAATCGGGTGGTCAGTGAGGCAGAGGGGGTGGCCTATGGGCCTGTGTGGTAGTGAATGGGCCACAGCTGTCACTGGGAGGGGCGACCTTTCCTGCTTCACTCTGTTCCCATGAGGGCTTGACCAAAACCCAAACCAAGAACTGCAGTCCTGGCTCAGAGTCCACTGCCTGTTTGAACCAAGACCCCAGCGGAAGGCTGGACCTAACCCAAACTCGGGGCATTTATGGCCTGAGGATGGCTTGTTCTGGCATCACCAGTCCAGACTACCAGCTCTGGTTCCTTCAGAGGGTCTCAGCCCCCGGGGTCTGCCCTTTCCTGATTCCTTCAGGCTGGGTCTCTTCAGGGCCCCAAAGCCCTGGACCCAGCATCCATGGGCCACTGTCAGAGGCCTGGCAGCTCCGCTAACTCCATCATGGCTCATTTGACAGCAAAGACGCAAGGAAAGTAAACGTACCAACAAGTGGCTAAAGATGTTTGCAGACTGGCCAAAATATAGGAACACCAAGAAGGTAACATGGGGAGGGAGTGGCCCCCTGTGACAGCTCTCTGCAGAGCCAGGGGACAGGCACCCATGGCAGACCTGGCACTGTCTGCCTCAGTGGGTGGGTGGCACCCCGTCCTCACCATAGCACAGCAGGCCTGTCCGCCAGCTTTCCTCCGCGGAGTTGCCCTGTGTCCTGTCTCACTGGAGTGTTCTTCTGTCTGTAGCTGTCTCAAAGAGTATATAAAGGCATTCCCCTGGCGGTGCGGGGCCAGGCATGGTCACGTTTGCTAAATATTGACAAAATCAAGTCCCAGAACCCAGGCAAATATAAGGTAAGTCCCTCCCACACTCAGCCAGGGCAGGACAAACAAGCCAGGCTATAACAGGAGCCCAGTACTCCAGCTGGAGGGAATGTCGAGCCTGGGTTGGGGATGGAGGCTGTGGTCAAATGCACATCCTGGGCATAGATGGTAACTCAGGCACCACAGGTGTGCTGGGCTTTGTGACCCTCCCTGGCAAAAAGGAACTTTCTGCAGAAGGAAACCTTCCTCCCTTCCTTTCAGAAGTGCTGACTGTGGGATGACTGCCGTTAGGGGCAGGGAGTCTTTTGTCTGTTCTGAGGCTGCTTCCTCCTCTTGGCCCTGCTGGTCCTCCTACAGGCCATGAAGGAGAAGGGCAAGAGGTCCTCCAGAATCATCCACCGCATCCAGCTAGATGTCAGCAGCACCCTACAGAACCACATGATGTTCATACAAAGATTTGGAGTCAGGTAAGACCTATGGGGGCTGCAGGGGTACCAGGGAAGATGGGGGTAATCCAGAGGGATGAGGGCATACCCAGGGCAGACGCCAGGGTCACCCAGGAGGGGTGACAGAACAACCAAGGGCTCTCCTAGCCCAGGGAGCAGCCAGCACCATGGACTGAGCACCTCCCCGGCTATAAGCCCTGGGCCAGGCTGGGACGTTTAGGGCCAGAACCCAGGTGGCTCACAAGGAGATGGAAAGCAGAAAAAAAAAATCATGCAGATGGTGAAAAGTGCTCTCCATGACCCACAACTACCCAGAATAGGGACCCATGGGAAGGTGGCAAGATGGGTGCGCTTGGGAGCCTTCCCAGGCAACACTGACAGCCCAAAATACTAGAAAGGATGCGGGGCTCCGGAAACTCTCATCCCTGGCTGGTGGGAACGTGACAGGGCACAGCCACTTTGTAAGTCAGATGGGCTGTGACTCACAAAGTTCAGTGGCCTTGTACCACACATCCCCAAAGTGTGACAGATATTGACCACACTGATTTGAAAACTGAGGTTCAAGTAAAACCTGCATGCCACATTCACTGCTTGATTGTCACTCACACCCGGAGGCTACCGAGATGCTTTTCAACACGGGAACTTAGGAGGAAGGGGGTTCCACTCTTCAGAGAGAAACGACTCAGGGAGGAAAAGGAACGAACCCCTAATGCCCACAGGAACATGGGTGGATCTTAGATGTGTATTGCTGAGGGAATGACGCCAGACCCCACAGGCTACCACTGTGGGGTTCCAATTCATCGGCCATTCTGGAAAAGGGCAAACCATAGAGACAGAGAACAGGTCAGGATGGCCAGGGGCTGACAGAGCCAGGACACGCTGGCTGCAAAGGGGACATGCTGGGGACTTGGGAGGCTGAAGGAGCTGCTCTGGGAGGGGCTGCAGTGGTGGACGGGAGGCTCTGCACATTGGTTCAGAACCATGGAACTGCATGTCCCAAAGACTGGACTTCTGTGTGTGCAAACCGAGAAAAAGGGGAAGAAAAAATCAACCAGAGTGAAAATAATCACTGATCCAACTGTACACCTGTGATATTTGCATTGCAAGGAATGTGGATTTTACAGAAAAAAAATTCCTAAAAACTCAGGTGTTCTGAAGAGCTCACTGCTTATTTGGGGGATCATCTTATCCCAGAATTGTTTGCTGTCTGGGTTTGTAGAGAAAATGAAACTGACAGCACCTGCACAAAACAAACAAAATCCTCTTTTCCCTCTTTTCTAGGCAGCAGGAATTATGTGACATCCTTGTGGCCTATTCTGCATATAATCCTGTGAGTATTCCCGGGCAGCGATATTCCTGGGCCATGTACCCATATTCATAGGCATGGGTGTCTCCTGAGGGTGTCAGCACTTCTTGAAAATTCAGTGTTCGTGACCCACCAGCATGTAGTAGGCAGGACTCAAGCTCACTGCTGGCAGAAGAGGGTTGAAGCCTGGACTCCTGCTGTCACCTGGACCCAATCACCATGTCTCAGATGAAGAAATGACCTTCCCCTCCTGGTGTTGCCCCAAAGCCTAGGAGCTTGTCAGGGTCCTACGCAGGATGGTCCTCATAGGAGACAGGTTTGAGAAGTTGCTGAGGTGCCTGATGGGTCAGGCTCTTGTCACGAGATGAGTTTGCATCCTGAGGGAGCCTCTTCTTCACTGGAAACCTAGCAAGGATCCAATTTCCTCTTTGCCCGAACCCCATTGGAGCATAGCAGATAGGGAGGTGTGTCACCCAGGTGGCTGCTCCTGCTTGACCCCCACTTTCCAGACCATTCCAGGCAGGGAGAGCCACTGAGCTGACTGCATGAGCTGCCTACATGGAGGACCCAGCTGCCCTGTGTCTGGCAGGCAGCCTTTGGGCTGTTGCGGGACCTTTTGTGTGGTGGTCAGCGCCCTGCTGCCTGCCCTCGTGGTGGGTGCAGTTCAGAGGTGCTTCCCCAGGCCTGGCATAGTGGCCTCCCCAGCCTGCCCTTTCGGGCCATGTGAGCTTGGACGCTAGCTGCAGGAGTGCCCCCAGGCTCCTTGTCAACTGAGTTGTGCGTGATCTGCCCAGTCCTCATGCCCAGTGCCAGGGGAGGGGTGCACAGCTGCACCTCAAATCTCCTGGGGCCTCAGGCAGGTGTTCCCAAGGACCTGTGCCATCTCTAGTGATGTAAATCCTCCCAGGTGGCCTCAGCCCTCCCAGGTGACATCCTTCCACAGTGACTCTGGCTCTTGCAGGAGGTGGGTTACCACAGGGACCTGAGCCACATCACCGCCATCATCCTCCTGTATCTGCCGGAGGAAGATGCTTTCTGGGCACTGACCCAGCTGCTGGCCGGTGAGGGACACTCCCTGCAGGGTAGGTGGACAGCTGCCCCCGAGGCCTTACACAGCCATGCCAGGGGACGGCCACCCTGGCTGGTGACCCCAACTTCCAGGCAAGGTGTCTTCCTTGTATCCTAGCTTGTTTGGAGCCTCCAGGATGTCCCTGCTGAGGTCCCACAGCAGCCTGGGTCTGGACAGGAACTCCCTCACCTCAAGTCAGACGCCTTTCATCCCTAATATCAGAGGACATGGATACCTCCCCCAGGCCGCCCTCTGTCGCCCAAAGCCAGCCCCGATTTTGTGCAGGTGCCACTCACCTCCTTGAAAGTCCTTCTGCCTCCCAGCTGGCTGTGCTCCCAGCCACCTTCCCTCCCTACAGATGGGCCAACAAAACCAAGATGGCAGTGTCTGCCCATCCCATGTCCCCCAGCCTGACCCCACATCCAAGAGATGGCCACATAGCCCCCAGCTTCCACCCTGTTCTCCCTACCAGCACCTGCCTCATGGTGTCAAAGGCAGGTTGCCTTCCAGGCACCTGGACCCGGGATGCTACTGGGCAGCACCTCCAGCCAGGGCCCTCCTCGCCAAGGCTGAGGCTGCATGCTGGGGTCACCAGATGGGACGGAGGGAGGCCTTGGGGTCTGGGGTCCCCTGCCCTGCCCAGATCTTCCAGCTGATGCCTCCACATCTTGGGCGTGGGATCTGATGGGGTGATGGGTCAGGGACTTCTCAGTATTCTACAGCCCAAATGCTGCCCAGCTCAAGAGGCTCCTATCACACCAGAAGCAGGTGTTGCACAAGTCCTTCCCGAAGATCATGAGACACCTGGTGAGTGGATGACACACTTGGCTCCTCCCCAGAGGCCCTGGGCCCCATAGGCCAGGGGAGGCTTGAGCCCCTCATGGGGCTGGCAAGAGGCTGAGTGCCAGCCATGGCCTGGCAGAGGCAGAGGCGCTGGGACCAGGACCGAGCTGCAGCTGAGCAGGGCTAAAAGAAGTGTGTCCACCGGCTGTCCGTGCATGCGGAGGGTGTTGGAGCCCTGGCCATCACCCTGGGTTGTGCCTCTTAAGGAAGGGTCTGCAGAGGGGCCTGGAAGTGGGAGGATTTCAGGGCAGCTCAGGGGCCCTGAGCACCTCTGCTCCTCCCTTCAGGGCAAGGAAGGGCTGTGCATTGAGGGTTCCATGCTGACGAGGCTCCTCCGGTGTTTCACTGATGGGGTAAGGAGGCACAGGGAGACCCCAGCCCTGGGACTCTTCTACCTTGCAGTGCCCAGCACCCTCAGCTCAGGGGTCCAGCTCCCCCAGGAGGACCTGGCTCACCTCCAGCCCACAGGAGGCACAGGCAGGTCCCTGCAGGGCTCACAAGCCAGGCTCTGCCTAAGAGGGGGCATCCCATGGCAGAGACCAGGGCTCAGGCCCAGCCTCGTGGGCAAACTGGGGCAGAACCCGACTTGTGAGGACCCAGCGAAGCCCCAAGTCCTCAGGAAACCCCTCCTTCCAGAAGCCACAGCGCTACTGAGATGAGTCCCCCATGAGGAGCTACAGGACCTTGTCTGACTCAGTCTTACGGGGGGTTCTCATCCCATGGAGGGGATTCCCTAGCACGCCAGGGGACTGAAACCCCAGTGGGCCCTGCTCAGGCCACTGGCCCCAGCTTGTAAGGGCAGGTTCTCTCACACTTGCTGTCCCCACAGAAATCCTTCCGGCTCACCCTGAGACTGTGGGATGTGCTCATCTTGGAGGGCGAGCGGGTACTGACGGCCATGGCGCATACATCATTCAAAATACACAGGAGTGAGTCCCGTGTGCCCAAGGGTGCTTGGGGGAACACGTGGTACAGAGCCCGCTGGCCTGAGGGAAGTGTCCTTACACTGCCTGCTCCATCCCGGTTGGGGGGTCTGGCCTGGTGGGCTGGGCAAGGCATGATGACACTGAGTCCACCCCTGACATGACACAGATGGAAGTCAGGAGTGTGGTGAGCGCTTCCCTGCCCGTCCTTCCCCAGCTGTAGCCTCCTGTGCACAGCTGGAACCCAGGGTGGCCAAAAAGGACCAGGCACCACCCAGTGGGAGGTGGGCCTGGTGGAAATGGGGTTTCAGGCACTGACCCCTCCCAGGGAACCTTCCTGGCCTGATGCCTGCCCTGTCCCTAGAGCGCCTCATGAAACTTTCCTGGAGCACCATCTGGAAGTTTCAGGAGCGACTGTCTCAGAGCTGGGCCCTGGAGGACAACACAGTCCTCAGGAATCTTCATGCCTCTATGAAAGAACTCACAAAAAAACACTGGGACCTGCCACCCCCAGGTGAGCCCCAGCACCAGGTCCCCTCCCAAGTCTCCCTCTGGGACAGTCAATGGTTGGGAGTGCCCTGGCCCCACCAGCCCTCCTACCTGGCCTTCCTCCTGCACCTCTTCTCCACTTCCTCCTCTAAGAAACTCAAATGGGTCTACCGGTCCTCAGGGCAGGCACTGAGTGCATGCGTGTGCTGGACATGCTGAGTGGACAGGCAGGGGCATGGGCAGGACCCCCCAACCCCTCCTCCACTTTCCACATTGTCCCCCTCCCCCCTCAAAGGGCCCTGAGGGACAGTGGGGCAGTCAGACCCAGCTGTGGAAGCCCCCACCCCCACCTCCAAGCAGCAGAGACCCCTCATTCTCTAGTGCCCCCCAAGGGTGTCAAAATAAAAAGCCAGGGGGACAAGAGAATCAGTGTCCCTGACCCAGAGAGCATTCGGGCAGAGAGCATCGGGGGAAGCCCTGACCCAGAGCCACAAAAGAGTTCAGCCGGGTGTGGGATCACTTCAGCCCTGGCATGGAGTGGGCGGCCTGGAGGGTAGAGGGGAACCTGTGCCCATTCCCTTCTCACCCGCTGTGGAGACAGGTCCCCATGTGAGGTGGCAAGGGGGTTGGGTGACAGTGCAGGTCCCTCCCACGTGAGTCCTGAATCGGGGCTGCCAAACTGCCCTGAGGTGAGGGCGTGAGGCAGGAAGCCCTGAGCCACCCTGAACCCTGGGGGCCATTTCAGGAGCGACCTGAGGTTCCCTGAAAGCTCCCCTACCCCAGACTGCACACAGCCCTCGCCGTGGAATCAGCAGCCTGCAGGGGCGTCCTCAGTGTCAGGCCAGGGGACTGCATAGGGACCCAGAGGACGCCAGAGACTCAGGCCTATGGGGCGTAGCCCTCAAGAGACCAGATGGGCTTGGAGAAGATGCTGACCATGTCTGCTCCTTTTTTTTTCAGCCGAGTTGGGGCAATGGTCCTCGAGGGTGTCCCCTGGCATTGGACCCCTCCATGATGGGGACAGACTGGCCGTCCCCACCCCACCAGCTCAGCTCCAGGACCTCATGCCATCAGTCCCCCTGGGACAAAAGCCTTGTCCTCTGCCAGCCTGGCCTAATGGGGCTGTCCCCAAGGCCCAGGCTGAGGTCCATCAGCACAAAGGGGCTTCTCAAGAACCCAGAACAGAAGACTGCTGTCTGAGGAGCCTGGGGTCTGGAGATAAGGGCAGCCTGTCCCTGGGTGAGGTCAGGCTTTGTATTACACGGAAACACTTGTCCAGGAATGCTACGCCACAGCTCCACACAGACCCGCATGTCGGGGGTCCATGTTTCCTGTGCTGCCATTTTGAACACAGCTCCTGGGACTCTGAGGGGGCTTCCCCAGAGCCCAGGGCAGAAGACTGCTGTCCGATGGGCCCAGAGGCTCGAGATGAGGGCAGGATGTCCCCTGGTGAGGTCAGGCTTCGTATTACACGGAAACATTTGTCCAGGAACTCTATGCCACAGCTCCACACAGACCTGCATGTCGGGGGCCCAGGGGCTTCTCAAGAACCCAGGGCAGCAGGCTGCTCTCTGGGGTGCCCAGAGGTTCAAGATGAGGGCAGCCTGTCCCCCGGTGAGGTCAGGCTTTCTATTACACGGAAACACTTGTCCGGGAACTCTACGCCACAGCTCCACACAGACCCGCATGTCGGGGGTCCGTGTTTCCTGTGCTGCCATTTTGAACACGGCTCCTGGGATTCTGTCAGTTATATATCTTCTGTGGACAGCAGCCCTGGAACAACAAGATGCACCCCGCCCAGCAAGCCCACTGGGACCGCGACACCAGGCCCTGCCTGGGTTTATGACAGGGAGGAGGCACTTCGAGAGATACCCCTGCAACAAGGTGTCCCCTGCCTGAGACTCACATTGGTAGAACAACAACATGGCATGGAGGGAGCCCAGGCAGCGCCTGCCCAGCTGCCTCGCAGCCCCTGCCCAGCTGCCTCGCAGCCCCAGATGGCTGCTGGACCTTGTTTTTTACTGTTACTTTATTTTTATTTTATATTTTTGTCTTCTGGGCCTTGGGAAATACTCAGTACGGGACTTGGTCCCATCACGGCCTCAGGAGGGAAGGCTGAGCATGGGGTTCCCACAGCCCCAGCCAGCAGCGTGCCCTGGGGCCCCTGACCCCACCTGTGGGTCACAGCCCCTCCCCCAGGGCCCAAGTCCCCGGCCCAGAGGGACCTGGCTTCAACCTGAGTCCTAGGGGGAGAGGGGCACCGCAGGCCCACACAGGGGACTAGGGCACAGCGAGCCCTGGGTGCTGCGAGAGTTCACATCAGACAACCTGGGCAAGCTGGGCCAGAGATGCTGAGCCCGCACAGTGATGCTATGGGCAGCTGGCAAAAGGGGGTCAACAGCTGTGAACACTGCTGCCTCTTCCCAACTCCATCACTGCAGTGCAGGCAGTCTGCACCCCAGAGCCTGGCCCAACAGTGCCCCAAGTGCCCAGGTCTGCTGTGCCAACATGCCACCTGGAGGCTTTGAGGCCCTGCCTGCCACACCACCCCCCTCCTGGAAGCCTCGTCCTGCAGCTCAGCTGCTGCCACAACCACAGCAGGCACCGCTGCCAAGCTCCTTCCAGTCAGGCTTCCCAGAAGGCAGAGGAGCCTCAGCGGCTCAGACTGTGAAGGTGGTTTCATCCACATTTCCATTGTTCCCACCAAAGAGAATCCCTGCAGAGGATGCTCTTGATCAAAGGTGGGCAAAACGGCATGCCAGGAGATGAAGTCAGCTTCTTTCCCTGGCCACCATGTTAGGCGGGGACAAAGTGGCCATCAGACAGGCATGGGACAGAAGAGGCTCAGCATGCTGCATGTGCCCTGACCAAGGCTGACCAGGCCAACAGCACTGCCAAGCATCCCATCTGCTGACGAGGGACTTGGTGTGGATCCCTGGGCTGGCACTGTTTCCCAGGAGGACCAGCTGACCTCCTCAGCTGTGGAGGGAGCTGAGATTGGCCTTCACTGCAGGGAGCCCCTACCTGGATATAGACTTGCTTGTCCTGCCTGTCACCATCATGGCAGCCCACATGGTATTGCTTTTGACCAGGTCACTTCATTCACAGTGAGGGACATGCAGCAGTGGCCCCTGACCAGAGAACTAACTGTTCGCACTACATCAGTCCCCACCTGGAAGCAACTGGGCTTAGGATCGCTCAGTTACGCTGAAGTGATGGTTTGTTTTACAAGATAAATGTTACGCTTTCTACCGGAATCCAGTATACGGTGCTGACTCTCCGACACCCAGAAGGTGTAGTTCTCAGAGTGAAGGTGTGAAAGTGGACGATGTTCAGTATTGCACCGAATGTCTCAGTCACAAAGTTTTCCTATTCCTGTCCTGGAGAAAGGGAGCTTTGCTGGTTGGAAAGTCTTAGGACCCACGCAGAGTGAAGCTTCCCCCAGGGGAAGACAACAATGGTTCTATTTAAAATGAAGAGACGGGACTAAGCCTGGAACCCTGGGGCATTCTCTGGTGTTCTTGATGTTTCCACGTAAAGTAAGTCAAATAGGCTGGGCATGGTGGCTCATGCCTGTGATGCCAGCACTTTGGGAGGCCAAGGTGGGCAGATCACGAGGTCAGGAGATCCAGACAATCCTGGCTAACACGGTGAAACCCCATCTCTACTAAAAACACAAAAAACTAGCTGGGCGTGGTGGCGGGCGCCTGTAGTCCCAGCTACTCAGGAGACTGAGGCAGGAGAATGGCATGAACCCAGGAGGCAGGGCTTGCAGTGAGCCGAGATTGCACCACTGTACTCCAACCTGGGCGACAGAGCGAGGCTCTGTCAAATAAAAGAAAAGTCAAATAACAGGTTTGCCACAGAGGCAACTTGAAAAAGTAGGGGGCAGAACTATTCAGAACTCAGAGGCTTCAGAATCGAAGATGAGGCCAAGCAGGAGACTCCTGACCCACTGAGGGCAAGGGCTGCTGGGAGAAGACGTCATACAGATCCACCCCCACCTTGTAATCTGTCACAGAACCGCACACTTGTACAGCTGTGCACATCTTCTCTCCACTGATTATAGTATTTCTTGCCATTTGTGACTCTCCCATCAAGCAGGGAGCTTGCTACAAAATGCACATTGCTATACCATAGCCTGGGGCTTGCAATCCAACCCTGGCGAGGATTCCTGCACGTCAAGCGCCTCAGGTGACTTTCATGCACACCCAAGTCAGAAGGCTGTCCTGAATCCTGGATGTCACCTTCCTGCCCAAAAAAGGAGGACCAAGGGTCAACCAGCAGCAGACCAGTCACAAAGAGAGATGAAATGTGAGTGCATGGCCTTCCTGACCCCCAGTCAAGACTTTGGGCACAAAGGCAGGCTGCAGCTCTGGCCGCTGACTCTTACCAGGAACGCCCCCATGCAGGCCGGTGTGCCCTGGCTGCTCTTCTCCCTCCTGCCACCCTCTCCTCGGCTGTCTGTGTTAGGAAGTGAGAACCTGCCAGTTTTCAGAAGAAATTGTAGCTTTATTATGACATAGGAAAGACTCAAGTTATTGGGGGGAGGAAAATGAAGGTGTAAATATGTTGGTAATAAAGTCTCCAACCACAGCACCATCATGGGAATGTTTTTGTTACAATTTTTGTTTTCAAGGATATAGTAAACAAAACAGTCACTTGAATTGTCAAAAGAACGGCAGTTTTACAAAGTGAAAAGCATATACACCAAGCCAGAATACAATAGCACTCAGATCTATATGTTGCAGTGGTGCCAGTGCAACAGGAAACCTTCAGGGAGGTTGCAGTGACCCTCCAGGGAGCCCAGACCCATGGAGGGCCCTAGGGCTGGAGGGAGGCCAGCAAACCACTCAGCTCAAAGCACTCCCTTCAGGCATCTGAAGAGGGAAAGCCCATCTGTCTTCCTGTGAAACACTGAACGGGCAGCCAGCATCTCAGAAATGCAGATGATTTTTCATACACTGGTGTGAATGAGTCTGGGGTCACCCAGGGGTCCTTCAGTGGTCAGACACACTTTGAAATAATCAGCACCTACACAGGAGGGTACTAGGAAAA
The DNA here is from genome assembly GCF_007565055.1 of Rhinopithecus roxellana. Classification (NCBI taxonomy): domain Eukaryota; kingdom Metazoa; phylum Chordata; class Mammalia; order Primates; family Cercopithecidae; genus Rhinopithecus; species Rhinopithecus roxellana. The sequence goes on along the minus strand of NC_044567.1, from coordinate 33,945,481 downwards.
AGGAAAAATGTTTTCCTGAATTTCATAGCAGATTGGGAGATAAAGGAAAAGATTCCCAAGACCACCGTGGAAATATTTTGTTCTAACAAAGTAAATTCACAAGAGCACATCAAACAAGACCTAATGCAAGGGGCAGTGCCCATGGCCACTGCCTGCCTCTGGTGAGAAGTTCTTTAGCAGCAGTCACAGGGCAATGCTTAAGCAATGCCACAGTGAATAAGGGGGATTCACTTGGATCTAAAAGTTTAGGATAATGCCCACCAAGAATGCACTGGCTCCATCTCTCTTCCCAGTTCTAAAGTTCTCAGAGCAGCAGCCACCCCTGAACACAAGGGGAGACGGGAAAGGGCCCAGGGGCATGGGGATTTATTCCTGGGTTCTTTATTCTTTTCCACTGTCTATGTGTCTGTTTTTATGCCAGTCCATTGCTGTTTTGATTACTATAGTTCTGTAGTATAATTTGAAGTCAGGTAATGTGATGCCTCCAATTTTGTTCTTTTTGCTTACGGTAGTTTTGGCTATTCTGGGTCTTTTGTGGTTCGATTTGGATTATTTTTTCTACTTCTGTGAAGAATGTCCTTGGTATTTTGACAGGGATTGCATTGAATCTGTAGATTGCTTTGGGTAGTATAGACATTTTAGCAATATGGATTCTTCCGATCTATGAACATGGAATATATGTCAATTGTGTGTGTTCTCTTCAATTTCCGGCACCAATTCTTTATAGTTTTCTTTGTAGAGATCTTTCACTTCTTTGGTTAAGTTTATTCCTAAGTGTTTTATTTGTATCTATTGTAAATGGGATTTCTTTCTTAATTTCTTTTTTAGATTGTTCACTGTGGCATAGAGAAATACTACGGATTTCTGTATGTTAATTTTGTATCCTGCAACTTAACTAAATTTATTTAACTATTCTGTTAGTTTTCTGGTGGAGTCTTTAGGTTTCTCCAAATAGAAGATTGTATCATCTGCAAACAAACAGAATTTGAGGTTTTCCTTTCCAAGTTGGATGCAAGGCTGTTATTTTATTTCAGGCCATTTTCCAAGCTCAATGGTTTTTGTCAGAATTCAGTTCCTGCAGTTACATGACTGAAGATTCTGGTTTCTTTTTGCCTGTCAATGGAGAGTTGCTCTCAACTCCTGGAGGCTGCCCACCATTCTATTGCATGCAGCCTTCCCTATAGCATGGTAATTGTTTACCATGGAAAAAAATCTGAGAAGAAATCTTCATATCACCTACCATACAGTTCCCTCTAAATTTCAAATGTTCTTATTTTCCCTAAAGGCAAAATACATTTACTCCCTCTCAAAGATTTTGTCTCATTATCAGCTCAGATCCAAAGTACTATTATCTAAATCATATCATCTAATCACCTCAAAGTCCAAAATGGGCCCCTAAACATCGTAAACTTGAAGTTTAAAATCTTGTCACAAATCATTTAGTGCAGATCCTGGGGGCACACTTTCAATTTGTGGACCTGTGAAGCTAAAGAAACAAGTTATTTCCTCCAACAATCTGTTTGGGTGATCAGACCCAACACCAGCTCGTGGGGGCTACGAAGTCCAGCGGAGTCAAAGGAATGAAACAAGACAAGAGTATGTAGGGTGGGTCCAGGGGGCCAATGCTAGTATGGAGGCTGCAAAGGCTCTGAGCTCTGGGATCCCACACTATTTATTGGTAATCAAACAAAGAAGCAGGTGGTGTGGACATGGTGGTAGACAGGTGAGGACGTGAGGATGTGGGGGTAGAAAGGTAGCAGTGCATCAAGTGTAGCTGTGACGGTTTAGCATATGCTCTGCTACTTGAAATAAGGGAGAACAGATTCTTCTAATTCAAGATACAATCAATTTATGATCTTTGGAGAGCAAGAAGCAAGGGGCCAGCAAGTCTGGACACTTTCCAGAGGCTACGATGGGTTTTATGCCCTGAGCCCTGGGTGCTCTCCAAGCCACAAGGGGTTTTATGCACTGGGCTTAGATTGTAGTGCAGCAGGGCAGTCTTCCACTCTTTGGCACAGAGCTTGGTGTTTCATAGGCCACAAGGGGTTTTAGACCCTGGACCCAGGACATGTTCCAAGGCTCTTTTACATTACGTCAGACAAGCAAGCCCTGCCTCAGCCCTTCTACCAACTGTTTTGTTTTTCTAAGACCACCAGAGCGGGTACAAAAGAACCAGCGACTAGGCAAGGGTAGGAGCAAAACTGCAAGTTTATTTTGGTCACCTAGCTTCAAGAAAGTGGGTAGGGAGAGGTCTGTTGGCCCCCCGACAAAAGGGGCCCCCAGAGTCACCCGTACAGCTCTCGGACGGAGTTCCCACAGTCCTGACATCCCGACAGGAGTGGAGGACTGAGGAAGGCCGCGCGTGGCGTGCCTCTGGAGCGGCTTTTCTAGGAGTGGGAGGGCAATAGGCGGGGCACGGGCGTGTCAGGGGGCGTTCCACAGGTGCGACCAGGTAAATCTTGGTCTCTTCAGATTGACATCACCTGGCGCATGCCTAGTTGGTCTGCACCTTCCCGGGTCGCTGGCTGGATTTTCGCGCGCGCAGGAAAAGTTGGGGGATGAAGAACCCGGAAGTGCGCCATCTTGCCTCTGTTCATCCAAACAGTCCAACCTTTTATTGATAATAGTGAAAGGGGCGCCGTGGTCTGTCTGGCTACTTCCTGCTGTTAAGGGGCGCTGTTAAGGTCGGGGCCCATGGTTGGCATTTGGACGTACGGATGAAGAATAAAATAAAGCACAGTATTAGTATAGGAACGAGGTATGGAAGCATTTGAGGGTTTGAATGTTAGTGTCTGCTAGGCCTGACTTGCCAACATCATAGCAGCACTCTTCTCTAAGGAAGAGACAAGTGCCTCCTTTTTCAGCTGTAAACAAGCCTAGGGCTTGCCTGTTTTGGGCAGCTACTTAGGCTATTGAGGTAGTTCGGCGCTGCAGGGAGGCCAGGCTTTCAGCTGATTCCAATAACTAGAGGGAGGAAAAACAGCCCGTTTTGACGGGAGTGGCGTAGTGGCATGGAAAGTTGCTGGAAAAGCTCTGCTACTTCTGCCTGGCTGTATAGAGTTAGACTGGGGACCAAGGACACGGGGACATAGAGGAATCAGTTAGTGGCTGTATGGTTAAGAGTTTTAGAGAGAGATCAGTTGCACGAGAAATAGCCTTCAATGGGGGCTGTTTTGGCCTCCATTGGGTGCCTGAGTATGATTACCTCAGGATGAATTTGGAGTTGAATAACGGAAAGGAAGGATCGGGCCTTCAATGGGGGCCGTTTTGGCCTCCATTGGGTGCCTGAGTATGATTACCTCAGGGTGAATTTGGAGTTGAATAACGGAAAGGAAGGATTGGGCAGTTGCACGAGAAATAGCCTTAAGGAAGACAACTGGCAGAACTATGTACTACTGAGTGTGTTCAGCTGTCTTATGGCCAAGTTTCAGTGATGAGAAAAAAATTGCCATACAGTAGGCGGACTAGCAAAGGTCTGAGTGTATGAGTGAAACAGCAATATAAGTATAAAATGAGACTTCATTTTTAGTGTAGTCACGGAGTGTCCCTTGCCACTGGAGATGTGTCTGGGTCCTCCCATGTGAAAGCAAAAAGGAACTGGCAGTCTGTGTGTAGGAGTATGGTAAAGAAAGCATCCTTAAGGTCTAGCACAGTAAAATAAGTAGAATTGGTGGGGATATGGGACAGAAGGGTGTAAGGGTTGGGAACTACAGGGTGCGTGGGACGGGTGGCTTCATTGACTAGCCGAAGATCCTGTACTAACCTATACGTTCCATCTGCCTTTTTAACTGGAAGTATTGGAGTGTTACAGGGGGAATGTTTGCAGACAAGAATATGTTGGCTAAGTAGTCCCGTGATAATTGGCTTTAAACCTTGTAGATGTGTCGGAGAGAGAGAGAATTGGGGACGGTTTGGGAAACGAGTGGGATCTTTGAGCTTGACGAGAACTGGTGGGTGGTGAGCAGCTATGACTGGGGTGGAAGTGTCCCACACTTGAGGGTGTACAGAAATAGGGAAGATGGGGGGTGGGGGCGACATAGGAGGAGCCTGTGCACTTGCACAAAGCATGAGCAACAGGTCATGAGGGGATTGAAGGGGAGTGGATGAGTTGGTGGGAATGTATATGGAGGCCTTTAAGGTGCTCAGGATGTCTCGGCCTAGTAAGGGGGTAGGGCATGAGGGTATAATGAGGAACGAGTGCGCAAAGTAGTTGTTGGCCAGGCAGCAATTAAGGAGTGGAGTTTTTCGTGGGGTGGATGGCTTTCCGTCTACTCCTACTACAGAGATAACGGATTGAAGGCTAGGTCCAGAGAAGGACGGCAAAACAGAATAGGTAGCCCCGCTATCTATTAAAAAAATCAATTGTCTTACCCGCTACCAGGAGAGTTACCCGCGGCTCGGCAAGGGTGATGGGGGTCCCCGAGTCTCGGCACCTTCAGTTGTCGTCATCGTCCAGATGTAGGAGCTGGAAGGAGCTCCCAGGATCCTGGGAAAGGGGGTCACGTGGAGACGCAGCACCTGTTCTCAGGGTGGGGCAATCAGACTTCCAGTGTCCTCCCTGCTGGCAAGCAGGGCAGGGGGTTGCTGGTGGACGAGGCTTAGGACATTCATTGGCCCAATGTCCTGACGCCTTGCACTTATGGCAAGGCTGCGTTGGGGCTTGGGGACCTTGCGGACACCTGTTGGCATAGTGTCCCGCCTTGCCGCACTTATAGCAGGCTCCTTTCGTGGCCTTGGAGTCTGTGGGGTGTGTGCTCTCTGGTCTGGGGTTACAACTGGGCTGTAAAGCCGCTGCTAGGAGCTGGGCCTTCTGTTTGAGGCGTGCCTGTCGCACTGCCTTAGCCGTCTCCTCTCTGGAGTTATAGACCTTAAAGGCTAATTTAACCAGGTCTTGTATTGGTGCCTGAGGACCATCCTCTACCTTCTGAAGTTTCTTACGAATGTCAGGAGCTGATTGAGAAATGAAATAAGACGCCAAAATGGTGGCCCCTGTAGGGGAGGCCGGATCTAACCGGGTATATTGGGTTAGAACCTCAGTCAGCCTATTTAAGAATGCGGCTGGATTTTCTTCTGGATTTTGAATAATTTCTTTTAATTTGTTAAAATTTACAGTTTTGTTTGAGGCTGTTTGCATACCACCCAACAAACACTGAACCATTATGTCTCGCCTACGGCGCCCAGGCTGGTTTGCTTGATAGTTCCAGTCCGGGTCTGCCGAGGGGACTGCTTGCTCCCCTAGTGGGATGGTGGCGTCAGTTAAATGTAGTTGGTTGGCGTGCTGCCTGGCGGCCGCTAGGATGCGCTCTTGCTCCTCAGGGTTTAGGGTGGAGGTTAGGATAACCTGGAGGTCATGCCAAGTTAAGTCATAGGCCTGACAAAGGTATCTAAATTCCTTTATGTAGATGGTGGGATTAGCTGAGAAATCCCCTAAACGCTTCTCAATTTTGGAAAGATCGGCCAATGAAAAAGGGACATGTACTCTGACTACCCCCTCCGCCCCAGCCACCTCTCGCAAAGGTGCTAACACTGTAGGAGGGTGTGGGGCAGGAGTGGAGGCATCAGCAGGGCACTTAGAGCGGGTGTGTGCAGAGACAGGAGACTCAAGACAGCCAGTTGGGGGCCCCAAAGGAAGCACGGGACTGAGTGGATTACTAGTAGGTAAGGAGGAGGAAGGAGGAGTCTGGGCAGGAAGGGAGGGGGTGGAGAGAGCAGGGAGAGAAGGAGTATAGGGACGAGAGCTTAAGGCCCAAAAGCCTTGTATGTACGTAATTTCAGACCACATGCCTAACCGCTGGCAGAAATTGCTGAGGTCGATCACGCCACAGTGGAAAGGAAAATTAACCGCTTCCTCCTAAGGTCTTGTTCAAGCTGTAAGGTTTTTAAATTGGCTAGGAGGCACCCTAAGGGGGTGCTCTTTGGAAATTTGGACTGGGGGTTTCCCATTTGTTTCCTCTTTACTTACACAATGGACCCAATGGACATGGGAATGGATCCCTGCCTGGCTTCAAAGCGTCCTTTGGAACCAGCAGAGACAGACGAGAGGCTCTTGAAGCCTAAGTGGAGATTACCTTCAGGCGGACGTCTCCGTCCTGAACGGGTCTCCCGAGCCACTTGGTGGCTCCAAATGGACCCCGGACCTGCGCAGGATTTCTGGCCGAGGGAGGTAAAGAGGAGACAAGGGCACTTACCCCAGAGAGGCCGTGGGAGTGAGGGAAGCGGGTCTCAGGTCCTGGTCCGTCTGCCGCGTGGGAGCAGGAGGAGGTTCCTCAACCCTTAGAGGCCTGAGGAGGGGTCTCCTCCCGGGTCTTCGGCACCAACTGTTTTGTTTTTCTAAGACCACCAGAGCGGGTACAAAAGAACCAGCGACTAGGCAAGGGTAGGAGCAAAACTGCAAGTTTATTTTGGTCACCTAGCTTCAAGGGAAGAAGGTGGGTAGGGAGAGGTCTGTTGGCCCCCCGACAAAAGGGGCCCCCAGAGTCACCCGTACAGCTCTCGGACGGAGTTCCCACAGTCCTGACATCCCGACAGGAGTGGAGGACTGAGGAAGGCCGCGCGTGGCGTGCCTCTGGAGCGGCTTTTCTAGGAGTGGGAGGGCAATAGGCGGGGCACGGGCGTGTCAGGGGGCGTTCCACAGGTGCGACCAGGTAAATCTTGGTCTCTTCAGATTGACATCACCTGGCGCATGCCTAGTTGGTCTGCACCTTCCCGGGTCGCCGGCTGGATTTTCGCGCGCGCGGGAAAAGTTGGGGGATGAAGAACCCGGAAGTGCGCCATCTTGCCTCTGTTCATCCAAACACCAACATGTCTCCCTTTTTTGTTCTGCAAAACTGCCACAGCTATCATTGCTTGTTCTTGGTGGCAGCTTTCTCTCCAGAGGCAGCTTCCACATCTATAGACTAAAAGGAAACAGCACAAGCACATAATTATTAGAACAAAATTTCCAAATGTAGAGTTTCCAATGGTTTTAATTCATTTAAGAGGATTGCAGACACCCCATCGGCTGCCTTGCTTAAAATATCACTTCTTGGGAGCAGGGCTAAGTGAGCCTGAGAGGCTTCAAAAACAACCTGTTATTTTAATTTTACAATATTGAGGGTGAGGTTTTCCTCTCTTCCCTCTAGATGGCATTTAATTCTTTCCCATTGGTGTTCTGTTTCATTGTAACCACAAGGAGTAATGCAAAAATCAGATGTATTCCAATCACATTGCATTTGAATTCTAGTTTCTAAACTTATGATGCGTTCCCCTCTCCAAGTCACTGTCTGACGGTGATCATTCATTTGATTAACTATCTTTTGATCTACTTGGGCTTGAGAGTTCCATAATTTTTTTTGTAGAATTCTTTTGTCATTTATTAAATTCAACAGTTTGCACAGATGAGTGTAAAGCCACACCAGCTACTGCAGCAGTAGTGGTAACCACAATGAGGCCAATTATAGCAAATATAAGAGCAACTATAAATCTTTCTGAATGGGATAAGAGTGTTTTAAGGATCTCAGTTACAATATGAATGGATGGTGATGACTCCTATTGTCTATTTAGAGACACACGGATCCAAACTCCTTCTCTGGCTCTAATTAACAAGATAGTTCGGTTTTTATCAAAGGTTGAGTTAATGCAAGTAAACAAGTGACCTTCAGGGAAGGTGATAAAATGGGTATTCATGTCAAGAGTAATATTTCCTATTGCTAACATAAAAGGTGGCTGGACACAACTTTGAATCCAAAAGGTCCTGTTAGAAAGAAAGGAGAGAACGTATTTATCTTTACCTCCCTCCCCTTTATACTTATTATATTTACTCTCTCAAATTTTGATTGAACTTTGAGCCATAGCTAATTTCCATAATTCTGAATGTTCCTGTCCTATGGCAGGAGATACCATTTTTGGACTAGGAGTGACAATGCCACCAGGGCTCCATATGATAGAGACGTCAGCTTCTGTCTGAATATACTGTGCATAGTTTTTTTTCCAACGATTCCATTCGCCTATTTTAGAAGAAGGCCCTCTAGTGCAATTTTTCTTAAAAATGTCCTTAGAGGACCAATCAATGACGATTCCATAGGAATTATTTTTTAGCAACTCAGCCTTACTTGCTATACAATTTTCCCAATTTCAAACATCCACACCTTCAAGCCAAACTCTATTTTGTTCATATTCGAGTTTGTTTGGACGGAACTGCTGAGTTTTAGGGCTAGAATGTTTGTATTTTAAACTTTGCCCTGAAATCATCTGCAAGGTAGCCTGTTATTTATTTTTTCCAGGGATTACTGCCAATCAGACTTGTGTGCAAATTTGTAAGCATCCATCGATATATATATATCCTATTGATATATTTATTTTTATCCCTTCCTCATTAGCATGCACTGGCCCTCAGTTATCTATGGGCTCAGGCATCCAGGTACTGTCATTGCTATACACCTCAATAACAGGTTCCATCCAACTCACAGACCTAATTAAAGGAGGAAATGGGACATATGCCCACTAAGTAAAATTTTGAGTTGCTCTTACAGTAGGGAGGCTGACTGCTGCAGTGAGTACTGCCATCATAGCCACCGTTACATTACTAGTTGTTTTTGGTTTGTTCCGTGCTCTCAGATTGTCTTCTGCCATCTGCACCAGTTTCTTGATTTGTCCCCATGTTGGAGGATCTGCCTGGGAGTATTTTGGGGCTTTTCCTTTGTCTCTGAGAGTTCATTCATGCTATCACTTGCATCAGGAGTTCTGGCTCTTCCTAGAGTCCTCTCTTCCTGGTGAGGGTCATGATAGACCTTCAGATGTTTGGTGGGCACCCATACAGGCACCTGATTGTCACCTGGAGAGACACAAGCAAATCCTCTTCCCCATGTAATTATTTTTCTTTTTTCCCAACTCTTTGTATGTGCATCCCTCCACCATACATCTTGTCCAACTTTTTTATTTTCCTTTTGTCCTGTTAAGTGTTGTTAAGCTGCTGTCATGAGTTGATGTTTTTGTAAATTTAAAAAATTTAATGTTAATAAAGCAAAATGTAAATTGCATATGGGGTGTTTTATATTCCTCATCTCTCCCTTTTTGTTTTTGTATTTGAGTTTTTAAAGTATGATTAGCTCTTTCAACTATTGCCTGTTCTTGTGAGTTATATGGAATACAGAATGGACCTAACAGACATTTTCACAGGTTTCCACTCCACAACCACACAAAGCACATTCTACTGAGTAGCACGTGGATTATTCCACAGGACAGATTATGTGTCAGGCCAAAAAAACAAGTCCCAACACATTTTTAAAAACTGAATTCATATCAAGTGTCTTTTCTGACCTGAGTGTAGTAGTAGTAGAAATCAGTAACAGGAGGAACTTTAAAAACTGTACACATACATGGAAATTGAAATACATGCTCATGAACCAATAAATGAAAAAAAAGGAAATTAAACATTTATTGAAACATAAGAATAGAAACACAACAAATCCTGTGGGATGCAGCAAAGACAATTCTAAGAGGAAAAGTGCATAACTATAAATGCCCACATCAGAAAAATAGAAGGATCTCAAATAGCCATCCTGACAGTACACCTCCAGTAATGAACAAAACAACAACAGTCAAATGCTAGAATTAGTAGAAAAAATACCATAAAGATTAGAGAAAAAATTTTAAAAATAGAAACAAAAAACACAAAAAGTCAATGGAACAAAGAGCCGGGGTGTTTTAGAAAAAATAAATTCAAAACTGACAAGCTTTAACTAAAGATACAAAGAAGAAAACAAAATCGTAGATAAAAAAGGAGACATTGCAATTGATAACGCAAAAATATGAAGGACTGTGAGATTTAGAAGTGAATAAATTTCTAGACACATAACGAATTCCCAAAATAGAGTGATAAAAAATAAAAATAAAAAACCTGAATAGACCAATAATGAGTAATGCAATTAAAGCGGTCATAAAAAGCCTCCCGGCGAAGAAAAACGCTGGAATCATGGTTTTCCTGCTAAATTACCACACATTTTTAAAAGAGCTAATACCAATCTTACTCAAAATATTCCCCCTAAAATGAAGAGGAAGGATCGCTTCGAAACTTGTTCTATGAGGACAGCGTGACCCTGGTACAAAAACCAGACTGGGACACAACACAAAAAGAAAACCACAGGCCAATATCCAGGATAAACACAGATGCAAGAAATTCTCAACAAAATAGCTGGAAATTGCATTTGACAACACAATAAACAGATAATCTGCCATGATCAAGTGGGTTTCATCCCAGGAATATGAAGACGATTCACTAAACACAAATAAATGGGTGACATCACATTCAGCAAATCAAGAACGAAAACCATATAATCATTTCAGTAGATGCTGAAAAAAAATAAAAATCAACATTCCTTCATGATAAAAACTCAACATGAGTAACAGAAGGAACATATCTCAGCACAATAAAAGCCATGTATGAGAAATCCAAAGCTAACATCATCATCAACAGGGAAAAATTAAAAGCTCTTCCTCTAAGCTCTGGAACAAGTGTGGCTACTTTTACACCACTTTTATTCATCATAGTACTGGAAGTCCTAGCTAGAACAATTAGGAGAATGCAATAAAAGGCATCCACATCAGAAAAAAGAGTCAAATTGTCTCTGTTTCCACGTGACATGAACATAGAGAGTACCCAAAAGATTCCACAAAAAGCCTATTAGAAATGAGAAATTTAGTCAAGTTCCAAGATACAATTATCAATATATAAAAATGAGTAGCACGCCCATGCACCAGTAGTGAAATGTCTAAGAAAAAAATCAAGAAAGCTATTTCATTAGAAAAAAAGGTATCTAGGGATAAAGTTACCCAAAAAGGCAAGAGATCCCACAATGAAAAGTATAAAACATAGATTAAAGGTATTAAGGCAGACAACACAAGTAAATGGAAAGATATCCATGTCCATGCACTGGAATAATGTTAAAATATCTGTATCACCCAATGTGATCTACAGAATCAATGCAATCTGTGTTCAATTACAAAACACTTTCTTCATTGAAATAGGAAAAAACAATCTTAAAATTCACATGCAAATTCAAAATACCTCAGATAGACAAAAGAATCTGGAATAAAAAGAAAAGTTGGAGGCATCACACTACCTGATTCAAAATATACTACAAATCTATAGTAAGCATGGTACTATCAAAACAGCATGGTACTATCAATAAAAGGAGTTGCGGTGAGAAAGAGACAAATGACAGATACAGACAAGTGAAACGGAATAGAGAAATCAGAAATAAACTCACACATTTACGGTCAACTCACTTTTAACAAAGGCACCAAGCACACACATTGGGGAAGGACAATAGCTTCAATAAACTGTGCTAGGAAAGCCCAACATCCACATGTACAAAAATACATCTAGGCTGTTCTCTTACCATAGACAAAAATCTACTCAAAATGAAGATTTAAATGTAGGACCCAAAACTATGAAACTACCCAAAGAAGAAAACATAGGATAAATGCTTCATGAAATTGGTTAGGACAACGAATTTTCAAACAAACATCAAAAGCACAAGCAATAAGAGCAGAAAAGTAATTACATTAAATTAAAAATTTCTGCAAAGCAGAGGAAGCAATCAGTGGAATGAAGAAACCAGAGAATGGAAGTATTTGCAAACTATGCCTCAGGCAAGGGGTAAATACACAAAATACACAAAGAACTCAAACTACTCAAAAGCAAAAACACAAATAATCTTATTTTTAAAAATCTACCCAAAACTTTCGTCCCCCACCATTATTTCCCCACCTTCTTTTCCCGACCGCATTTGGCCCCCTCCCTCTCGCCACCCTTTTTCTTCCCCCAACTACCCCCAAACTTTTTCACCACCATTGTTTCCTTACCGTCGCAAAGCTTTCTCTACTCTCCTGCTCACCGTGCTGTTCCCCATCCATCTACCCAACACTTTCACCACTGTTTTTTCCCACCGCATTTTCCCCTTCTCCCTGGCCACCCTCTTTTTCCCCCTCCCGCTCTCATCACCCCCTTTTGCTCCTTCATCTAAGCAAACACATTTTCCCCGTCTTTTCCCAAAGACTTCTCCCCACTCCTACTGCTCACCACCCTCTTTTCCTCCCTTATCTACCCAAAAACTGTTTTCCTCATCGTCTTCCCCCGGCTCCTCCTTGCCATTCTCTTTCACTTCTCCAACTACCCAAAAACATTTCCCCAGTCTTTTCTCAAAGCCTTCTTCCCACTCCTTCTCACCTCCCTCTTTTCCCCCTCCATCTACCCCCCAAATTTTCCCCACTGTCTTTTCACGAAGTCTTCCCCGCTTCTCACTCGTCCTCTTCTCTCCCCTATCCTGCTTGCCACCCTTTTTTGCCCTCTCTCTACCACAATTTTCCCGTCTTTTCCCCAACCTTCTTCCCCGCTCCTTCTCGCCACCTCTTTTCTCCTCCTCGTCACCCTCTTTCCCTCCTCCATCTACCCAAACACTTTTTACTCACCCTCTTTTCTTTCTTCACCATCTTTCTTTTCTGCCACTGTCTCTTCACTAAACCTTCTCTTCCTCTGGCTGGCTACCCTCTTTTTCCTTCTCCCATTTGCTACCTTCTTTTGCTTCTTTATCAACCCAAAAACTTTTCTCCCCACCATCTTTTTTCAGAATCTTCTCTCACTACCGCTCGCCCCCGTTTTCCACCCGTCACCATCTCTCTTTTTCCTCTCCCATCTACCCATAAATTTACCCATAGTCTTTCTGCAAAACCTTCCCTCCCTCCCGCTCCCCGCCGTTTTTCTGCCTCCATCTACCCAAAAACATTTTTCCCCACTGTCTTTTTGCAATGTCTTCTCCTCCTCACTATCCCTTTTTCCCTTTGTCACTAACCGCCCTCTTTGCCCCACTCCGTCTATCTATCCCGAAACTATTTTCCTCCTCCTACCGTAGTTCCAGCCTCTCCGTCACCGCCACCGCCACCGCCAACCCTCAGCGAGGCGAGCCGCCCCGTAGTGTGGCAACTCAACCCTCCAGCCACCGCCAACCGCAGCGAGGCGAGCCGCCCCGTAGTGTGGCGACTCAAGCCTCCAGCCACCGCCAACCGCAGCGAAGCGAGCCGCCCCGTAGTGTGGCGACTCAAGCCTCCAGCCACGGCGTGTAACTCCCTTCTCCTCGTCTTCTAAGTCAGCAACTGACCAGCTTCACAAGAAGATACGGAAACTAAAAGACCCTGCCTCTACTTCAGCCTCTTTTATATACTGAGGTTATGCACGTGGAGCTTCTTTGACTGCATGTTCTGATTGGATGGGAAAAAAAACCTCCAGGCTTACTCGGATTGGACTTTATTATCGTGTTTTGATTGGATGAGAACAAGTCTGAAGACAACCAATCACAGCATGAAAATAAAGTCCAATCATAGTAGGTGTAGAGGTTTTCTTTCATCCAATCAGAACATGTATTCCAGCATCCGCGTGTGCGGCACCTCAGTATATAAAGCATGTTGAAGCGGTCTCAGGTCGTTTCAGACTCTTGTTTGTCAGCCTGGTGAGCAGTTACGTCTCAGCTTAGAGAACTGGAAGGGGCCTTCACTTGCCGCCCGCGGGAGCCTGGAGCCCAGAGCCTGGAGTCCAGAGCCTGAGGCCCTGTTTCGCTGCTGTTGGTGGTGGTGACAGAGCAGTAGGAGGGCAGCTAGCAGTGGGAGTTTCTCCTGCCAAGCTGGAAGACAAGAAGAAGCACCACTGCATGCTGGAGGCTGGAGCCTGCGCCACCGCGGGTCGCCTCGCTGCGGTGGGTGGTGACATCAGAGACTGAAGCTCGGCCAGAGTGGTACAAATGTGGCGGGATAGGTGAGTTATCCAGGGCTGCACTGTCCTCCTGGGCAAAGGTTGGGTGTCCTATTGGGGCTCACTGCCCAAGGCTACCTACCTGTGGCATTGGTCTGGTTGGGGGCACTCTCTGGGGTTGCATTGCTGGTGGTGGAGTGGGGGCTACGGTGGCGGGGGTGGTCATGGGAGGCAGGTCGTGTACACTAACGTGTACTGCCAGTGGCAGTGGATGGGTTAAGGGCGCTATCTTCTGGCGCTATCTTCTGGCAGTGGATGGGTTAAGGGCGCTCGTGGCAGGGGGCGGGTTGGGTGGAGTTAGCTGGAGCTACAGTGTTGGCAGCGAGGGGTGGTTCAGGGGCATCGTCGGGTGCTGCACTGCCCGTGAGTGGGGGTGCACTATCAGGAGCTGCGCTGCTTATGGCAGGGTGGGGGAGGGCGGGTTTGGGGAGCTGTCTAGTGCAGTAACACCTGTGGGTGGGTCAGGTTGTGGGCACCATCGGGTGCTAACACTGTCTGCGAGCTCGGGGCCTGGGGGCAGGGGGGTATTGGGGGTTACATTGCCTGCAGCTGTAGGGTGTGTTGGGTGTGCTATCCAGGGGCTACAGGGCTGGCAGCAGAGGGCAGGTTAGGGGTGCTATTGGGGGCTATACTGCCAGCGGAGTTGGCGGGCTGAGGAGGCAGTGACAGTGGTGACCTCCTTCTTTCTGGTGGACTCCAAGGAAGGGATCGTTCTCCTCTTTCCGGACTTAAAGCTCTAGAGGGTGATCTCCTGCTCCTCTTCGAGTACGCTTGAGCACTCTTGGGCTCAGCAGGGTCCCCACACCCACTGTGGTTCCCTGGCCTGGACACTCATGTTCTGTGTTGCAGAGACTACCTGGGACTAGCAGACAGGGGGACTTAGTGGGCACCACGGGAGGAGAGGGGAAAAAGGGCACTGTGTGTGGAGGCGTCAGGAATGGAACCAGCACTTGGTGGGGAGGGCGGCTCGTCTGAGTTTCTCCTACTTGGGCTCCCCAAGGGTGCAGTGCAGATGGGCAGCAATTCCTGGCAGCTGGACCTGGCCAGGGGCTGATTTAGTGAAGGCACACACCCAGCCCAGGCCCCAGTTCCTGGCCAGCTTTTGCTAGAAGCAAAAGCTGGGTTTGGAGGGTGGTTTGAGTGCCTTCACTGAAACTGGTCCCTGCCTCCCAGTGCCAGCGTGACAAGGTGAAGCTGTAACACTTCCACTCAGTGCATGTGTTCTAGCTTTTCTGCTTGGGGAGCTTGGGCCTCCTTGCAGGCTCGTTGTGCATCAGCGAGGCTTGGGACAACCTAGGATATGTAGAGAGTTTATCAAGTCCGCTCTAGCTAGCTTACATCTGGAACTCCCGGAAATTCCCTGGCGGTCACCTTGCTGTTTGCTTCAAACAGGATTTCAACTCAGGCTAATACAACTCTGGCCCTGCATGTTCATGTGTCACTGGATCATCACTTTACTGACAGTGCTTTAATGAGTCCCCCTAGCAGTAGCAATAGACTGCTAATTTTCAAGGTCTGCTCTTCTGGTTGAACCTCTTTGCCAAAAAGATGAGGTGTGGATAGGAACATCGCCAATAAAAATGCCACATGCTCTCACTGTTACTATTCGAAGTTTAGTCATTTTTGTGAATAAACACTCTTGATTTGTTATGTACATCTTTTACAGTTCCCAAACATTTAAGTGCTGTTTTGACAGTTTTGTACAGCTTTGTAGTCATTTTCTATGGTGAGATGAATTTCTCAACTCCTTCTTTCATCATGATAAAAGTGAATCAGGTTCCCTTTTATTTTCCTTAAGGGCCATTCCTCTAAAATTCATCATGGGCAGTCTCTCTAATAACCTTAGTATTTTTTCTTCAGTTTTGCCATGTTATTCTTCACAACAGTATTTTCACTGTGGAGATAAAAACATTGACCTTACACTTTTGTGTTTAGAATTTTTGATCGTTAACTGTGGTTCCTATTCGGTTTTAAGCAAGGAATATTCACACATCTGCTGCTTGAAATTGATCTTCTCTTTTCTCGTCCTTTGTAATTTGTATATAAAACTTTTCTCCTTCTTAAAATATAATAATCCAAAACTTTTATATGTTCCTATCACAATTTTAAAAAGAATTAAAATATTTAGAAAGCAAAGGGAGACCATAGTATTTAGGAAGCATTACAATTTATCACTCTGCCCTTTCCCTTTCTGAGGTTTTAATTTTATAGAGGTTTTCTCCTTTTTTTTCTTTTTTTTACCTTTTCAAGGAGGGGAGAGTGAAGGTAATCAGGGTATTTTGGATACATTGAAGGTAATTTATCCAAGTCTTTACATCATTTCCTGAGACAGAAAAATTGTATGGTGACAACTACCACTGCTGAAATTAGTGTACCATTCTGTACTCTACTAAAATCAATTTTATTGGAGTCAGAGACTCCAAATATAATTTTAATGATATTGTATAGCCGTTCAGAGCTCTAATTTTTTATTTTAATTTTGGGTTTTTGCATATTTTTAAAGTGGTTAGATAAATAGCTATAGTAATTTTAGAGAAATTGCATGAAAAAAGATCTGTTATTAAATAAGTTTTTTATTACTATGTCTTATGTAAAACAAATACACATTTTCTATCATTAATTCATGAATTTGTACTTAACCTGCTTTTAGCAAAAATTTTAATGACATAATTCATGAATTTCTACTTAACCTGCTTCATAGCAAAAGATTCAGAGAGAAAAAATGAGAAAAATGCTTAAAGTATATACAATAATATCTATTGATTTAGACTAAAAAGAAGTTTTTTATTCAAAATAGAACGTGAAAGCCAAAGAATATTTTGCGAACTTCAGTTTTCTATTAAAAAAAATACTTTTAATAGTTGTGGCAAAATACAAGTAGAATTACTGATTACTTTAATTAAATAGTTAAGTGTATTATGCATTGAAATTTATTTGAAATAATATCCTATTTTTATTCAGTAATTTCAATAATTTATTCAATAATACATTATTGAAAATTTATGTATATTAACAAATATTAATGTAATATATAAATGTATACAACACTTATGATATACAAAGTGTATATATACACATTAAATTAGTAGCTTACTACAGGGTTGACATGTCTTTCTTTCAAATGACATCAAATTATGATTTTTAAAATGAGGAGATTTTATAACATAGCAACTAGTTTTGGCTGAGATGTCAATGATAATTTTCTGATTCAATGTAAGTCACCATTTACCCATTAGATTTTGATTTTCCTCAGGATTTATAAGCATTGCTCTAGAATAGGATTTTTACAGAAAATTATAATCCTGCTGGCTATCCAGCATGTTAGAAGATCTACTCCACTAATCTTAAATTTACCTTTTTCACCAAGTCACATTTACACGCCAAACTTGACAAATAACTCTGTAAAAGTTTTCTTTTAACTTAAGATAGTAGCACTACACTGAGTTGTTTAAAAGTAAATGACTGATGAATTTACTAACAAAGAAAGAGTGGACTTAATATTTTATAAGTGCCCTTATTTCTATTAAAGCCAGTTCATGGCTCTTTTGGCACTAAACTTGGTCCCCTAGCCCTTTGAACAATTGGAAGCATAAATCTACCATCAGAGGGCAAAGAGCAGAATCATAAGGATATTCAAAGCATATGCCAAGATGTTAAAGGCAATTCAATGCCAACAGAAACCTTACACTGGTATTGTTTGATTCTGCAACACCTTCAGGTATGTACATATAATACCTTTTAATGAACCCATTTCTACTTTAATGTCCTGTGATTTAAAAAGGTGAAGATAATTCAGCATGAAAAGGCTGGGAAGCAAATGGGGCTGGAATTGATGATTGAGTCCAGGACAATATGTGGTCCAGGAGGAATTTTAAATAAGAAAACATGAGTACTATTTGCTTTAAAAACGGAAATTGGTTTTTTAACAGTTAAAAGTAAATGGAAAGGAAGTGAGATTATTATGCTATTTTGTATTACTGTGTGTTCTTTCCAAAGAGGAGGAAAAAAAAATGCTGATTGCTAAGCAATTGACAATTAAAAGTACACACAATATAGTATCTGAAATGAAAAGGTGCTGTGGAGAACCACTTACCATAACAAACTATACTTTCATCACCCCCAAAGCTCAACATAAAAACTGAGCATCAACAAAAAGTGAGTAGTAAAAGCTATCCAAGATCAGTCTAACGCCCCAACTGTAATCATTGCGCCATTTATTCTCAGTAGTTTGCCCTGCTGTGGTTTTTACCACTGGTATGAGTTGAAATGAGTTTCAAAGTACAATTAAAATCTATTAACTTAAAGTTTGAAATAAAACTCATAGGATGAAATAAACTAATAAAAGATACTGCACCGTAACAAAAAAAACTAAATGGCTGGATGTAGGGTGTGCCAAAAAATTTTAACAAATATTCTATGCCACATTGGTAACTTGATTAAAACTGTAGGTGTTTTCATTCTATTTTCCAATTATTTAATAGAAATTTTTTATGCAAGAATTTTCCTTTGTTCTCTCCAACACATTTTTACTAACTCGCCGTTACCTCATCTGGCCACTTCTGTTCAAATGAGTTTTGACACACCTGTGCGAGATGTTCATTCAGTCCTATTCAGAATCGGGGAGACAGGGCTGAATGAGGGCTTTCTTCAATGTAGGGTTTATAAACTTATCCATTTGTGTGGATCTATGTGAATACTCTTGAACACATGTCTAAGAAGAACCCTTTAGTATATTTCTTGGATTTTCTCATGGACTATTACAAGAGGAGCTTGTTGCCCAAGGACCCCTCTGCCCTCCCACCCACCTTTCTCCCCTTGGTGCCGCAAGGCGGCCTTGTTTCTGGAGAGTGTGCTATCCCATTCTCTGATATAGGACGGAGTGGCACATTTTAGCGAGCTCAATGCAAGAGACGGTAGAGCTTTGCCACCTGCTATCTTACTCTACACAAAAAGCCATGAATTTTTTATTTCCATAAACCATCGCTTCAAGGGGGTGATTGGTCAGGAGGCCAACTAGGGGACAGTAGATGGAAGAGTTTCTAAACTTACAACTTTGAAGCTAGCTGCTCTGGAATTATAGCTTGCCACAATTGGAAGTGGCCCAAAACCAGAAGGAATATCTGGACACATATTGCCAGTACATACACCTCCAGAGCCTGAGGGGTGGAGGAGAGAATCCCATATACTTTTAGACAATAAGTTGGCCAGCTCCCTGGAAAGCTCTATTTAGGGTATGTTAGACATGTGGGATTCAAGACATGTTTGGGAGTGAAAGCAAACTCATATCTCTTTCTGTCTACAGGATTAGACCAAATAGTGCCAATATTCTCAACCTACAAAAGGATATCTGAGTCTGGGCCACAGTATACAGAAGAGTTGGCGTAAGTGTGAGTTTTTACCTTAACATGGTATTAAAATGGTGACAGGTAACCTTTATTGGCACTAAATATGTGTCAGCCATTATGTTAACAGTTTCATGTGTTACTAAGAAATGTCATATGGCCAATGTTGGGCACTTTCATCTGGTTCTGCCCAATTTATTATTTCATTTAAATCCAATAATTTATGAGTAAATACCATACCAACCTTACATACAAAAGAAATGAGTATTTGTTAACTTACGTTGAACAGACATGTTTTAAGCACTTGATAAGAATTAAGTCATTTAATTATGTTAATGACGCAATAAGGTAGGTGATCTCCAGTCAAAATAAATTCAGATGAGGAAGCAGAGGCATAGAGAACTAAGTACACTGTGTAAGTTGCTTGGGTAATAAGGGATAAAGCTAGAATTTGAACCCAGGCAATAGGATTCCAGAGTTAATCATTCAGATGCAGAAAGATTAGCTGACTTTATACCATACAGTTGGAAAGGTATATAGCCAGAGTTCAGCCCAGATCTTTCTGATTTACGATTACTCTTAGGCACATGATTCTATGGTTGTGGTTGAGAACTTAACAAAATTGGATAATGCGTAGCAGGATTTGATATAGGGATGAAGAATTTGGATTCCATTTCAACGAGAGAAACAACTAACATTTGTTGAATGTTTTGTTACATAATAGGACACTCGGATAGCAATTAACAATAACTTATCTATTTCCGTCTTCCTGAATGGAATTATTATCCCAGTTTTAAAGATTAAAAATATATACAGAGAAGTTAAGTAACTTGTTCATATTGGCAAAATAGGTGTTCAAACCCAAGTCTTATTGCAGTGTTTTGAGGTGGTGGTAGAACAGGAGCTTGAAGAGCTGTTGAATTGAAACTGGGCTAATAGCGCTTGCTTAGAGCTGCAGTGGACTGAGAAGATCATTAGGATCCTGCACATGCCTGGGGAGTTGAGCCACTTCGGTATTTGCAAGACGGACCAAGGTAGTGCCAAAGCTTACTCACTCATGTCAAGCTGTGCAATGGTCAGAGTCATAACTTTGATAAAGCCTCCAGCACCTTCTCTTCTCCAGGAATCTTGCCTTGCCATACCAGGATCAAAACTTCTGGCTCCACAGGCTTTTTACACAGATTTTTATCAAGAAAGCAAAACATCTAAACTCACAAACACTGCTCTGTGAGGAGGGAAGAAAGATAAGGACTTGACTCGCCTTGCTTATTGCAAGCAAGACAGGTTGGGCTACAACTGGTGCATGGAAACTCATTTGTCACCTGAAGCCTTGACAAGTACAGTGAGTAACCTGAGAGCCCAGCAAGGGTCTCGACACCTAGTCAATCTGCTGTCAGGGTGAAGCAACAGTGTAAACCACAGCAAGGCAACAGATTAGGCCTCAGAAGTGCACATGATCGCTAGTGGGGAACAGACTGCATCATGGTCAGCAGTGAAGTATAAGCAGCTCAGAATGAATGATGTTTTGTTTCCCTAAAGTGAAAGAGGTGTTTGACAAATGACTGCTGAGAGAAGGGTGGGTCTATTATTGTTATTAGTCAGGACCCTGCCGATAAACAGATTCGATCAGGTGAATTAGATGAGATTTTTAATGAAGGGACAGCATACGGTAGTGTAGTGAGGGCAAATTTCTGAAAACAAAAGATAATGTGGGTTTTCCAAGTTCAGTAACAGCCTGAAGGGAAGGGAGAGATTGAAGCTGCTAGAACCAGTGATGCTCAGGGGAGCTGTGATTACAGGGGGATGCGCCGTTTTCACAGCTATGATGCTGAAACTGGGAGGGAGTGGAGAAAATATTCAACTTGTTTTTCCACCTGTCTTTTGATTTCTTGCCAGTGACTTCCATTGGTGAGAACAACCTGAAGCCACAGTGAAAAGGGGGCCCAAGAGATGCCATCTGTGCACATCAGCTACTCAGGGCACAGAGCAGAATAGAGATGGGCAAATGATGTTTCCAGTTGGGCAAACACATTAACCATCTACCTTGAGAAAGAGTCCCAGTCTTTAGAATTGTAGTCTCATGTGCAAATATCTGCAGGGGACAGACAAGTATGCAAATAGAAAAAGGGAGCAACATGAGTGAATGGAGGACTGTTGAATATGTGCCCATTTAAAAGGGCATGAACACCACACGTGTAACCTCCTTCCGGCCTTGAGGTAATGTGAATCCATCACGGCTAGAAGATCCAGTTTTGGAAGTGAGGCAAATCAGCTCCTTGGGAGGCTGAGGTGGAAGGATCACTAGAGTCCAGGAATTTGAGTTTTACAATGATCTATAATCCAGATAGCGATGTGACATCACCTTAATTTTAGAGATGAAAAATGAATTGGCCAAACAATTGGATTTCATGATGGTTAAACACATCTATAAGAGATTAATCTCATTTTTGGAAGTGAAGCACAACGTTCAGGTTATATGAATTCTGATTTTTAAATATTGGCGATTAACTGAAAAAGAAAATCCTGCAACAACCAAACAAAACACATCTGTGAGAGGTATTCATTCCTCCACCACCGGCCTCAGTGGATTGGATAACTCTTGCTTTTCAACTTACATCTTCTACACTCAACGTGATTCTGGAAGTTGCTGAGGAAATCAGTCCCTCAGAGGGGAACCTGGTGTACTTTTGCTCAGCAGCACTGAGTAGATATCACTTTTCCATCCCAGGGCTTTTCTGACCCCTCAGCATGTTACACTTAAGCAGTCACCCAGTCTTAGAGTCTGGGTAGTTGGAAATGCAAGTGGGGCACACATTGACCATTGTGGTACCCAAGCTAGTTCATAATCACTCCCCTTTTTATGTCTTTGGTGGAATGATCTCAAAGCTCACATACATGGATCATGTACAGTCTCCCACAGTGGTGGACAAAGGCTGAGACCACATCCTTATATTTGCTTTCTCTCCCTTCTGATTTAATTTTCCTGAGTTCTCCACGGCTGTAAAGAAATAGAAAAAATCCCTTCCTTCCTTGGGCTCTGCTTTCAGAAGAGATTCCTCCTAAGGTTCTACCATTCTGCAAATTCTGCTTTAGGAAAAAATTTAAAAGACCTCTAATTTTTCTGAGGGACATTTCATGTTCACGTAATACTGAATATTCATATTTTTAAAAATAATTGTCCGATTTTCTCCATGGACGTGTCAAGAGCTCAGAATTAATATTGAAATACTATTAACTCCAAAAGAAACCCGCATCTCTCGGAATCCAGCAAAGATAGAAAGGTCCTCTCGTGTCACCACTCACACTTTGCTTTGTTTTGGTAACTATTTTATTACATACGGCAATCAAAAAGTATGCCTGTTCCTCACTGTTAATGCTAACCCTAATGGTAAGTCTCTTGCAAGTTGAAACCCCCAGGCTCTCACTGGCCCTTCAACAGAAGACGTGAAGTCACCTGCAAGGTGATCACCCAAAAGCTTCCAGGCTGGACAAGTCGGGCTCAGTTCTTGCGTTCCCTTCACCGTTCTCTTGGGAATGGTTATTTATGGAGCACCCAAGATGAGAAATTCCACCCGGAAATCTGTTTATAGTGTTCACATCTAATTCTCCAGGAGCATTACAGCCATGTTGAAATTTCCCATTTCGTTTCATTGGAGATATCGGGCAATTTTTTTAATTGGCTTCATATAGTAAAAATTATACTCCCACATGTGATTCAATTTCTATTCATTAATGCTGGAGAAGTTAATAATTACGAACTGCCAGTGGTGAAAAATAAATAAATCGTCATCATTGGAGAAGTACAGAATGTTTAAAAGAAAAAAAAATTGTTATTGGCTTTGGAGCATTTTATGCTTTCCATACACTTGTGGCTTTCTCTCTCTCTCTTTCTTCTGATTTCAGTTTCTTTTGATTTCTCCTGCTTAGAATGGTGAGAGAACTTTGGTGTGGAACGTGGAGGAGGATGAACACGAGAAGTGGGGTCTGCACGTGGGATGGTCAGCACTGCGGGTGCCACAAAGGCACTGCCTGGTCCACATCCCGGAGGGGTCTCCGCGCCCCAGTCGGCATCGCAGCTGATGATGAAACTTTTGGCCTGGCAGAAGAGTCTCCACAGACTTTGGAAGGGTGTCCGCTGCGTCCTCCACAGCCATGTATCCCTCCCTGCTGGGGCGATCTTCTAGGGGAGCGGAAAGTCCCGCTCTTGGGCCAGGGCTGGCTGTGCTGGAGCCACTTGGCGCAGCGCAGCCTTGGTGGAGGTGAAGGCGGCGCGGGACACGGGGCTCGGGAGCCCCCACTCGCCTGGGTAAGAGCAGCAGCCCAGCCCTCGCTCACCAACCGCGGGGCCCTGGTGTCCAAGCCGATGTGAGTGATGCTCCTTTGGGCCGGAGGGGTCCCAGAAAGGTGCAGACCAGGGCTGACCAGCGGGCAGCGTGGTGGCCGCGGATGGAAGGTGAGGGATTCGCAGCGCCAGGCGGCCCAGCAGAGCCAGAGCCCTGCATCCCGCATCGCCAGCAGCACGTGGGGAGGCTTGGGGCTGGTGACGCGGCGGCCAGAGCACAAGGCCCACGGCCCTGTCCCAGACGCCCGCCATCGTCAGCTAACTTCAGGAACCCTGGGCCAGCTGAGGCCCAGGCCTCACCGGCACAAAGGGCAGGGAGTCCGCAGGCAGGGCCAAGACCGGCAGCCCGGGCCCGACTCACCGCCGCGGAGCTCGCAGGGCGCAGCAGGCACCTGGCAGAGACCGGGCTTCCCGAGGTTGTACTGGCCCGCGAAGGCTCCTGCCCAGCGTCCAGCCTCTCGCGGGGACTCCACGTGCTCCCCCTCCTCATTTTCCTTGTCTAGGGCTTCAGCAAGGTCCTCCCTCCCATGGCGGACTCTGGTGAGCAGGAGCCTGGACTGAGCAGGTGGAACAGAGCGGTCACCGCCAAGAACCCAGCGAGAGTGGCCCCCAGGGCAGCACGGGGCGCATTAACGTGTCAATTATCTCAAATATTTTTGTACTTTTATATATCTATAATGCTATTATATCTTGTGATATAATTATTAACACCACTTCATTGTGATTATATAATTATTTTTATACCAACACATCTTCAATTATTAGTATTCCCACTTGCTAGGAAAAATGAGAACAGTTTTGAAAGCTTACTTCTGCCATGGAAGACATTCCAGCATGTGGCCAAAGCAATCCACTTTCCACCACTTTCACAAAAACATTTTTGCACAATTTTCTATCCTACCCTTATATACTTTGTGTGTACTTGTGTATATTATGTATATATTATATAAAATATACCAGAGTAGACAAGTATTAGAAAATTAAATGCACACAGGTTTACCTGTCAGTACTACTGTATAATGTGGTGTACACATATAGATGTTCAACAGTGTGTGATCAGGCTGGAACCAGACTCCTTGTCTTAAGCATTTCTTTCTAGGTTCAGTCTCTGGAAATAATGCTTTGGATCAAACATGAAGAAAATTAATGGGTTTTAAAGACTTTCTAAGTCAACTGTAACATTTCATTTGGGTTTCTGTCCCTTATAATATCTACCTCATTTTGGTGGATCCTTGAGGCCTGGTTTACTTTCTTTCCTCTCTCACCATTTCTTTTCCTCTTTCACCCATTTTGCTCAGGCTGGTATCAAACTCCTGGGCTCATGCAATCCACCTGCCTCGGCCTCCCAAAGTGCTAGGATTACAGGCGTGAGCCATCGTGCCTGGCCTCCTTTTGAGTTCTGACTGAAACAGAACTCTTTGTAATTTTATACAAAGCCAAATTTAGCCAAAAAACCAACACATAAGAAAACTCAAGATGCCCAAGTAGTTTCAATGGCATAAAACAACAATAATCGTTTCATATAAGTATAACCCATGCAATATTTTAGACATATTGAACTACAAAATTTTCACTATCTGAAATTAAAATTTAACTGTATGCCCTATAATTTTCCTGAAATTCTGTTTGCAATTATAAATAAACTAAATATTATTTATAGGTTTTCTAAGTGTTTGTCCCTATTATTTTAGAAGTAATGATGTCATGTATAAACTTAAAGAATATTCCACTGATTCTTTTGTCTAAGTTTCTGGTTTTCTTTTGTCTGATCATCCATGGGAATAAACCTGATGCTTACACCTGCAGTGTACAGTGCATTATTTCAAGATAAATGTGTTAATTGAAAGGTCTTGTCTTCTTTCACCTTTACAACATGGTATCTAGTATACTATAGGAGCTTAAAAAATATTGATAGAGAATAAATACCTGGGATTCCAATACCTAAGGGAAGGCATATTAGGGTTCTCTCAAGAAAGTGAAACAACAGAAGACAGCAATTGAGTACAGATACAATAACATGATTTATTATGGATTCACTTATGTGATTATGGAGGCTGAGAAGTCCCATGATCCTTATCTGCAACCGGAGCCCCTGGAAAGCCAGGGAGTAGTTCCAGTCCATGTCTAACAGCATGAGAATTATGCCAAGGAGGTAAGTCGCAACCTGAAACCAGAAGACCAATGTTCCAGTTCATGGATCAGGCAGAGAGAGGGTGAATTCTTTCATCCTCCACCTTTTGGTTCTCTTCAGGCCTTCAGTGGATTGGATGATGGCCATCCTTACTAGTGAGGGCCATCTGCTTGACTCAGTCTACCAAATTAAATTCTAATCTCACTGGAAATGTCCACACAGACACACCCAGAAATGTGTGAGAGCACAGAATTGTAGATTTCAAGACATTTACAATGTTCTAATAAGAAGAACTTTGAAGACTGGGTGTTAGAAGTTATGACAAAATTTCCTAGTCAGCAGATATTTTTATATTTTTGGTGTTTGTTTGTAGCAGTAGTACTTAAGTAAAAATAATCTGGCTATAATTTATCTCAAGAGGAGATATTGCAAGGGAGCTCTAAACAAGAAAGTTATGTATCTGTCCATACCTTAACAAAGATGGTTGGACTTTATCAGACAAGAATGTCAAACTAACTTTGCACAGTAATGGAAACATCTACCCTCTCCTAGTCACTCATGGCTATGAAGCCTCAAAGGCAGCTAGCTATGGTGGCTGAGAAACTGTATTTGCAATTTTATTTGACTTTAATTAACGTAATATCAATGGCCATGTGGTTAGTGGCTACTGTGTTGGACGTACAGGTTTAACTCATTTAAGACCAAGAAGTGCTGTTTTCTTTTCCTAAACCTGTTCCAGGAGAGACTCCACATCTTGCCGTTTTTACAATCTCACTTACCAAAAGAGCTTTTTTGTTTCCATCTAAAAATTTCACTTATTTTGTAATCTTGTTTTTAAAATCATAGGATTTTATTCTCTCTAATAATCTGTTGTTCATACAGTAGCCACTCTCTGTAAGTGGCTATTTAAACATTAATATAACTAAGTAAAAATAAATTAGAGTTATTAATTTCCTAGCTTCAGTGACCAATAGTCAATGTGGTTAGTGTCCACCATACTAAACAAGGTAGTTCTAGATACAAGTAAAAGAATAGAAATAAAATCTGAATGCTGAAGATCTTAATGCAAGAAATTGAATAAAGAATCACTAGCCAGAGCTAAAAATATATGGAGGAGTAGAGATAACCAAACATCTGTGTACCCTGTGACTTAGGCAAGTTGAATCAAGAGAAATGTCAAGAAGTTGAACCTTGGCTACCAGAGAAATGATGCTACCACTGACCAACATTTAAAGGTAGCAGAGGAGTTCTCTCAGTAAACAAAAAACAAAATGTTCAATTTTAGATCTATTACAATTTCAGTCACTTTTCTTCAGAATTGTCACATACCCTGCACAATTTAGTGAATGAAAAATGGCAGGGAGGGTGATTTGCTGTAGCAGTATTAAAGCCATTTGCAAATGTGGAAAAAGCAAGGAGCAATTGGGGATGCAAATTAAGCAAATCTTTGTTTTCCTCTGCAAGGATGTGAAGTCATCATAGTGATTGATGTTGAAGCAACAGTCATTGAGAACTCAGAAGCAAGAGAACAGAAACAGTAAATTCCAGGGGAAAAGAAAAAGATAAGGGTGGTGGGCTGTGGAAGGACAATTTAATCTAGCAACTAGAGCAGTGATTTGCATACAGTGGATATTCAGGAACAGGATATACAGGAGGAAGGAAGGAAGGGAGGGAGGAAAGAAGGATAGATGGAAGGATAGATAGAAGAGAGGAGGGAAGAGAAAGGAAGGTTAGAGCAAAAAGTAATAGTATTTTATTATTCATTCAGGAAAAATAAAAAATTTCCTCCAACATCTGTACTATTGGTGATATAAACATAGAAGTACGAGTACTATATTTTTATGCACTTTTTATTTGTTCCCTATAACACTTGAATTAAAGAACTATGTTTCATAAAATAAAACATACACGTTTTCCTCATCAGAAACTATTTTACCTGTTATTGGGGAACATGTGGGTCTATATACACTTACTTATGCCCCACACATTAAAGCATAATGTGCAGAATTTATCATATTTTAGGTACTAGAGAAAATTATCAAAGGGGCCTTCAAAGGCTGATCCATGGAGGCACAGGGCACATTCATCCGGATTCTATGACATGGCAAAAATACAAAAGAGTTTTCCCATCACTAATGTGAAGCAACTGCAGTCTAACCAAATATTTTATATTTATAAATGCCTTCTGAAAATAGTTGTATGTAATTATGTGTAGGTTATTTATTGCAGATGAAAACGGGGAAGTTGAAGGTGAGTATTGCAAGAAAGGGATCAATATAAATATTGAGTTTACACAGTTTCAATTGTGAGGCCACATTGGGCAGAAAAATTATCCCTACATTATGAACATTCAGGAAAATAAGTGATTGTTCCATCCCACCTGTGTCTGCGTCTGGTCCTCAATCTTCTCTGAGCCTGTCTCTTGGATGTGGTTGTTTAAACACAGCATATTTTTATTCTGAAATATTCTTGCGGCATCTTGTTAATTTGTGTTCAAGTAAGGTCCCATTCTATCGAGACTCTTCAAGTATACTGAAGTTTCTGCTATTCAGTAACTTAGAAAAATAGTGTTTCTTTGCTTTATTTTGCCCTTGTATATTTCTCTCTATCTTTTATTTCTTAACTCAGAGAACTGGGGACAATAGACTAAAGTGAATGAACAGTATGTCTTTGTGGCTCTTTCACTCTACCTATTCTTTTCAAGCTTTGGTCAAATCATCCAACATGTTTTCTTAGTGCAATGAAATAGATACCATGTTCTTGATCAATAGTTTCAATTAGTTGAAATAATCAAAAATTAACATTTCCATAATTTCAAGCAACCTCAGAAATCTGAACGGGAAACTTTTCAATTCATATTGGAATATACAAAGGTTTCTAAGGACTAGTTTAAAATAAAGCACAGAACGTACTTGAATTTTTAAAATAAGTCATAAACTAGTTGAGCAAAGAAAGGGCTAAGAGATAGAGGAATCCACATTCAATACTCCTCATACTTCAGACTACAAGGTTCCAGAATCATCTCTGTATGTTGGCTCATGTCTCCCCTTCTCACCAGGAAGAATGTGATTTATTATGTATCAACAGTAACCAAAACCCAGGATTATAAACATTGAAATTGTTAAGCTTCTTTTTAAACATAGCCATTATTATTTTTTTTCTTGTTTAAAGGAAATTTATCTGAAAAGGAAGGACTGTTTATATGGGTGATGAAATTATAAAATAATCAAAATACTGAGATACATTGATTGTATACTCTCCATGTGATTTTAAATAGCTCTCTCTTCTTCATCTACATTAATAGATATTATCCTTTAGAAAAGGAGCGGCAAAGTCCTAAGCAGCACAGCATATGTGGAGAGTAACTGGACAATTTAACTAGAACCACCAAACAGTGTAAAGAAATTGAATACACAATTGTGAAACTAGGCTTTATCAAAGATGTGTTAATCCATTTTAAAAACTGCTATGAAGAAATACCCAAGACTGGGTAATTTATAAAGAAAAAGAGGGTTAATGGACTCACAGTTGCACATGGCTGGGGAAGCCCCACAATCATGGTGGAAGTCAAAGGAGGAGGAAAGGCATGTCTTACATGGAGGCAGGCAAGAGCGTGTGCAGGGGAATTGTCCTTTATAAAACCGTTAAATCTCATAAGACTTATCACTATCACAAGAACAGCATGGGAAAAATCTGCTCCAATGATTCAATTACCCCCACCAAGTCCCTCCCACAACACGTAGGGATTACGGGAGCTACAATTCAAAACAAATTTGGGTGGGGACACAGTCAAACTATAACAAAAGTGGTGGCATGAAAGAGATCAGTAAAGCAGAAAAGAGTTCAATAATGTTTAATTCCAAAGGAACATTTATGAAAGCAATTTACAAGAATAATTCTGTCACTTCTGCTTCCATTGTATTCCAAAGAATAACAAATGCATTTGCAATATTTACTACTGAGTTTGAAGCAGATTTTAAGCATTGAGGAAGTGATGTCATTACTGCTCTAGTCTTTTTGGTAAGGGAAAGGACTGACTTAGCATTTATTTAAAATATATCCCCAATAGACATTGATTTTGAAAGACATGTAGTTTTATAAAAAGGTGAAAGGATGTCAAATCTTTTAACAAAGAAAAAAGAAAGCCTGCCTTTTTATTTTTTACATTTAACTGTATGACTTGAATATCAGAATTTGGAATAAAACATGATTAGCTTAAAGTTTGCTTAAATGTTATTTTTTCACATTGAAAGCTCAATGCAACCAGAAAAACTGAGGATAAGACCAGAATGTTTGCTGTTACTGTTTTTTGCCTCTAGTATATACTTACGAATGTTGACTCATATGTCAACAAAGCTAAATAATCTGCCTTGTTAGCTGGGGGGCAGGACTAAAGAAATTACAAATATTTTGCAGAAAAAAGTAACTAGTTTTTAGTCATTCACGGGAGTAACTATGGGATATGAAGATGCAACTGCTACAGAAGATGTGGAATACAAATGTCTTACTAGCCAGAAAACAGATATAAGTGAAATAGTGGCTTAAGGTGCAAATAGATTTCTCTCTCTTCCAAATGTCTGGATGTATAGCCCAGGACAGATGTGATAGCTCCAATAATAATCTAGGACCTTCCTACTATGTTGTTCTGCTTGTCTTCCCCAACAACCTATATTTATTAATATTTCATGTACAACACGTCTCTAGAGTTTCTGCTGTTACTTCTGCATTCCATGAGCACACAGGTAAAAGGAGGGTAGAGAGGATGTCTCCCTACTTTAAGAACACATTTTAGAAGTTGGACGTTTCATGTCCACTTCTAGCCCATTGGCAAAACTGAGGGTTGCATTTAGCTGCAAGGAAAGTTTTAAAAACACAGACATTATTCAAGATAGGCATTGCAATTGCTAAATTTAAGGAGTTCCATTACTAAAGGAAGAAAAGAATTATGTACTGAGGCAAACCTTCTGGTACCTGCCCCTAGATTATTTTACTAACCTTCATAAACAACAGCAATGAAATTTCCATCAGCTCTGCACATTTTCTATATTTTAAAATTGATTGAGACTAAATGAAAGCTTAATTCATTTTAGCTTACTAGATGTTTCTGAAAACCATTTATATTTTATTTTATAAACCATAATGTTTAAAATAAAACCGATTAAAGTTGACAGTTATTTTATCTCTTCATTGATAAAGGAGTGAGCTAAACAACATCTAAGGTTGCCTTACACAGGTAATCTAAAGATCTACAATTCCATGAAAATTCATAATTTATAATATTGTATATTATATATTGTAAATATAATTTGTATTATTATATTTTTATATTTTATTCATTGAATGTTCATTTTTGATACCAGAAATTTGATCAAATAGAATACCATGGAAACATGGAAATGCCTATGAAATATCACTAGGGTGGGTGTGTCACACCCCATGAAAGGAAACGAAATATAAGACAGATATAGGGTCTGAGTATAACCCAACTTTATCACTGCTTCTCTCATATATGCAGATTTCTTAGCAATTAGGTGGTCAGTAGTTTGAAACAGCTGTTTCAAATGACTTCCTTTGAAGAATAAACTGTTTAAATCTATCATAGCCAGGACATTTTCACTAGACTTCACATAAATATTTATCTCATTAAATTATTAGAACAATCTTATGATTACTCCCATCATTCCTATTTGCCATTGAGTAAACCAGGCTGCAAAAAAAAGGGGTGGGGGGACTTGCTCAAGGTCATTCACTCAGTAAGTAACAGAATAAGAATTTAAATTTTATTCTGACTTTAGAGACCAATCATTTAACCACTGCATGAAAGACACTTGCAACTTAAAAGAATTTTAAGAAATAATAATGGACTTGTTATACCACTTATTTTCTTTATAGACAATTACATTTTTAAAATAAACTCAAAACCATGCATCTTTGTCTGCATATACATTCAATTCCATTGACAGAGATAAAGTTATTCTTTAAAATTATGTTCTTCCTGGCTGGGCGTGGTGGCTCATGCCTATAATTCCAGCACTTTGGGAGGCTGAGGCAGGCAGATCACCTGAGGTCAGGAGTTCGAGACCAGCCTGGCCAACATAGTGAAACCCCATCTCTACTAAAAATACAAAAATTAGCCAGGTGTGGTGGCAGGCTGCCTGTAATGTCAGTTATTCTCGAGGCTAAGGCAGGAGACTCGCTTGAACCTGGGAGGCAGAGGTTGCAATAAGCCGAGATCATGCCATTGCACTCCAGCCTAGGGGACAAGAGCTAGACTTCATCTCAAAAAAAAAAAAAAAAAAAGTAACATTATGTTCTTCCAATTTAGAAATATCCAGCCCTGACCCCTGCTCTGCCACTTAAGCTTTTTCTTAGTATAAGATTTTGTTGTTCATCTTTCCTTCTTTTAATTTTTGAAGTCTCACTTTCTTTATCAAAATTAAGGGAGTTAGAACAATGTTTGAGGATTAAATTGAAGACTAAGTATAGTAGAGTGTCAGCCAGGCATGGTGGCTCAAGTCTGTAATCTCAGCACTTTGGGAGGCTGAGGCAGGCGAATGGCTTGAGGTCAGGAGTTCGATACCAGCCTGGCCAACATGGTGAAACTCCTTCTTTACTAAAAATACAAAAATTAGCTGGGCATGGTGGCCCATGCCTGTAATCCCAGCTACTCAGGAGGCTGAGGCAGGAGAATTGCTTGAACCCAGGAGGCGGAGGTTGCAGTAAGCCAAAATCACACCACTGCACTCCAGCCTGGGCTGCAGAGCAAGACTCCATCTCATAAAAAATAAATTGCAGAGTGTCTATGACATTTTTCATCTATTCATGAATTCATTTATGAATTCATTAACTCATCTTGAATTAAAATGACAGCAACTAAAATTCATCTGAAGGTTCAGTGGTAATTCAACTTGCATTTCAGTTTTAAAGCAATTAACTTTCAAAAATGTCGATTACAAAAGGGAACACTATCAGAAAAGACATGCTGCTTAAAAAGGTGCCTTCAGAAGAAGGTACCGAGTAAATATTTAATACATCAATACATGCATTTTGAAGTTGATGGTTGAAGAGATTGTCTATTGTTTTGTGAACTGAAGTGTTGTAACACATGGACTCAATGCATTAGGTTCAAGTTCCTGACCTACCCATATACTCTTTGCATTAACTTGAGTATTTACTTAATCTCTTTTAACTTCAGGTCTTCATCTGCAAAAATAAGAGTAAAAATTTCAGTATCTCTTAGGAATGTTTTAAAGAGTAAGCAGGTGACCCACAACAAATAATTTGCATTGCTTTTGTAAGTAGTAAGCTTTAAAAATCAACTGTTCTTATTAAATAGTAAAATTGTGCAAATTTGTATACTAAATGTTAATTTCATGCTTCACTTTATTTTGTAATATTTGCATTTTAGAGGATCAACTAGTCCCAAGAGGGGTCGAATGCAAAATCAGAAGACTTCTTTGAGCAGTTCTACAAGAGCAAATAGTAGAGAGTATTCTGGACTTACACAGATTATCATTCGCTAATGGATAGAGGGGGATGGGGCAGATGTCATTCCAGCATATGCAAGGCCTTATGGCAGAAGAGACCATGGCCCTGTGAGAAGCTGAAAGAGGGCTGAGTGAATGCTGCCCAGAAAGGGACATTTGGAGTGTTATGATGTGAGTCTGGAGAGATGGGTGGAAACTAAACCATGCAGTGACTTCTGGACCATATTGGGGGTTTTGTTCTTTATCCTAAGAGCAGCAGAAAGTCATTAGAAGTTTTAATCTGATGGTTTGGGGAATTCAGTGTATCAGAATGACATTTTAATAAGTTTACTCTGGCTGCCATGGAAACTGCTTTGGGGAGAGTTTAGAATAAAATATGTGGACACTGATTCATAGTGAATGTATTGGATCCACATTTAGAAAGCAAGTAGACAAAATATGGTGAGTGAAAGACTGGATGTGGAAGATGAGGGAGAGGAAGATATCAAGCATGATGACTGGAATTTTGCTTTATGGAATTAGATGCCATCTGATAAATTAAAATACCCTCTATGATCTCAAAATAAGTTGTTGGTGGAACAGACAATGAGAATGTCATTTAAAGTGTTTAAGAACTAAAACCTCCTTGTGGCTATTTTGGTTCCTTTAGCATTTGATCAGTCCTCTCAAATAAGATAGAAAATATTCTACTGAGTATTAGGTATGCAAGAAGCTCATCGAAGCTGGAAGTTTCACCAGATCCCCTGCTGTCAGGAGGAAGTGCATCATCACACCACCTGTCCTGGTGACTTGCCTCATTCTCAGGTGACACTGTCTCATCTTAGTATGTGGCTCCCATTAATACTGCAACAGGCTGAGTGTGGTGGCTCATACCTGTAATCCCAGCATCTTAGGAGGCCAAGACAGGCAGATCACTTGAAGTCAGGAGTTCGAGACCAGCCTGGCCAACATGGTAAACCCTATATCTAATAAAAATACAAAAATGAGCTGGGCATAGTGGTGCACACCTGTAATCCCAGCTACTCAGGAATCTGAGGCAGAAGAATCGCTTGAAATCTGGAGGCAGAGACTGCAGTGAGCAGAGATTACATCACTGCACTCCAGCCTGGGCAACAGAGTGAGTAACACTCCATCTCAAAAATTATATATATATATATAGATATGTATACATATGTATATATATGCACACACACACTTTTTAAAATAATTTTGAGATACATATATATAGATCAGCTTCTTCCCCTGAATGCTTTACTCCCTTTTTATCTCAAGAATACTAATTAGATCTTTATTTGAATCAAGAATGTTAATGCACAAATGATCGATCCATGAGGTTGAATTCCTAAATATTTTGTAGGTGATATAACAATGGCTTTTATTGGTAGATTCTGTAAGAATGAGTTTTGAAAGAACCACTCTATTTTGCCCACCATCCCAAATACAGTTTTCGTAGATAGCTCTCAATTCTCTGCATGCTGATGGTTGCAGTGTACATTGTGTAGGTCTCCTGTTTATCATCCCAGTGACCCAGAACCCTAGACACATTTCGCAGACCTCAAAATTCCCAGTTGGTTTTTACTTAGTGTGTGCCTGTGACTGGTAACTTCAAGAAGATTCACCAAGACTAAGGAAACTCATCTGCTTTTAACTAGACAGTGACAGAAATATCTGCTGGTTTTCTTTTTCTTAATAATAATCTCCATATTATTTTCCATAATGCCTATATTAATTTACATTGGGAAATGTAGTTACTTTTGATGCTGTTGGGAATGAACTGGTTTATTTAATAAATTGTGTTAGCTACATTGACTAATAGTGTGTAGGAGTGAAATTATGTTTTCCGAATTCTGTTTTCACATATAGTCAAAACAGACTGAATAATTAAATGTAAAAATGATCTGGAGAAAACCTTTGTTTTGGTTTTAGTTTTTGCTTTTGTTTATTGAGATGGAGTCTCACTCGTCGCCCAGGCTGGAGTGCAGTGGCGTGATACTGACTCACTTCAGCCTCTGTCTCCCGGGTTCAAGTGATTCTCCTGCCTCAACCTCCTGAGTAGCTGGGATTACAGGTGTGTGCCACCACATCTGACTAATTGTATATATTTTAAAATATTAACTTAGGAATGGATTTCCTAAGCTAAACTGAAGGGAAATGCTAAGGAAATAGTGAGATTTGACTTGATAATTATGTGTCTGAATGAATCAGTCAATTAAAAAAATGAAAACAGGCTAGGGGCAGTGGTGCATGGCTGTCATTTCAGCACTTTGGGAGAGCAAGGTGGGCAGATCGCTTGAGTCCAGGAGTTTGAGACCAGCCTGAGCAACATATCAAAACCCCATCTCTAAAAAGAAATACAAAAATTAGCCAGGTGTGGTGGCTTGAGCCTGTAGTCCCCGCTAATTGGGAGACTGAGGCAGGAGGATCACCTGAGCCTGGAGATGTTGAGGCTGCTGTGACATGTGATCATGCTACTGCACTTCCAGCCTGGATGACAGAGTGAGTCCCTGTCCCAAAGAAAGTAAACTAAAATGAAATGAAAACAAATACAAGATAAAAACTGTTCGACTTATTTTAACACATAGTATGATGAACACACATAGGTAACAATACTAACCCAATGTGTTTTTTCAAAATATTGATAACTCTTTTTTCCCTTAACTTAGCCCTTTGTGCTCCTGAATCTCTGAATTTGTGTTCACATCTTAACACTCTTTTTTTGTAATTATTTTCTGTAGCATTGTCTCTTCAGTTGAGACATCTCCTGTATTCTCTTTACACTTTTCCACAAATGACCCATTTTTTTCATAAGCATCATTGATGAGTTCCATGTATGTGATGATAGTGTAATGAGAAATTATCAATGTGGTTTCCCTCCAGTCTTGCTCATTATTCAAGTGACTCTTCTTGGTTTAGCAACAGGCTAGGAGGTATCTATGACATTTTGTTCAGGTTGAACGGTAAAAAGAAAACAAATTCTACATTCTCTTTCTCATATTTTAAACACAAGCCAACAAATAATTTGAAGGGACCCATGATTAGACAGTGAGGATTTTATGCTCCCTCAAGAGTCATTGAGATTGTTTAATTGTATGGAGGAAAGAACATATCTCAAAGGGAAGCAAGAAGATATAATATTTAGATGACAGAATCATTAAGAAGTGGCTTTGCACCCTGGCTACACCACTGTACACAGGAAATATCAGGGTGCAGTGGTGCATGCCTGTAATCCCAGCACTTTGGGAGGCTGAGGTGGGTGGATCACCTGAGGTCAGGAGTTCAAGACCAGTCTGACAAACATGGCGAAACCCCATCTCTACTAAATACAAAAAATTAGCTGGATGTGGTGGTTCATGCCTGCAATCCCAGCTACTTGTGAGGCTGAGGCAGGAGAATCACTTGAACCCAGGAGGCAGAGGTTGCAGTGAGTCGAGATCATGCCATTGTACTTCAGCCTGGGCAACAAGAGCAAAACTCTGTCTCAAAAAAAAAAAAAAAAAAAAAAAAAAGTTACTGCCCCACAACCTTTTTACATAGGATGATGGATTCCAGAGCCCACGCTACCTCTAGGGGCTCCTATCCCTGCCACACCACACATATATCTTGACAGGGCCTGTTACAGAGAACAAAATGCCCAGTAAATTAATATCACAATCATTGGCACATTCCCACCAAAAGACTCAAATTAAAATTTTGACAAATTTAAGTGTCGACAAGAATGCGAAGACTTTGGAATTATCAGACATTGGAAGACTGTCAGTTGGTGTGTTAACGTCGGGATGAAACCAATAATACCTAGTAAACCTGAAGATACGTTTACCCTGTAACCTATGGTTTTACCTCTTGCTTTATACTATACATAAATACACACTAATAGTAACAAATAGAAATACAAAAGTGTTCACAACAGCATCATCTGTCACTGACAAAAATGAACACAACCCACATGTCCATCAACAATGAAGGGATACAAACTAGTGTACTGTATTTTTTAATATAGATTTTTTGAGACCGAGTCTCACTTAGTCACCCAGGTTGGAATGCAGTGGTGTGATCTCAGCTCACCGCAACCTCTGCCTCTTGAGTTCAAGCAATTCTCCTGTCTCAGCCTCCTGAGTAGCTGGATTACAGGTGCATGCCAACACTCCTGGCAAATTTTTCTACTTTTAATAGAGACGTGGTTTCACCATGTTGGTAAGGCTGGTCTCAAACTCCTGACCTCAGGTGATACACCTGCCTTGGCCTCCCAAAGTACTGGGATTAGAGGTGTGAGTCACTACGCCCAGCATTTTTTTTTTTTTTTTTGAGACCGAGTCTCACTCTGTTGCCCAGTCTGGAGTAGAGGGCGCGATCTCGGCTCACTACAACCTCCACTTCGCAGGTTCAAGTGATAATCCTGACTCACTCTCCCCAGTATCTGGGATTACAGGCATGTGCCACCACGTCTGGCTAATTTTTTTTTTTTTCCAGACAGAGTCTCACTTTGTCACCCAGGCTGGAGTGCAGTGGCCAAATCTCTGCTCACTGCAACCTCTCCCTAGTGGGTTCGAGTGACTATCCTGCCTCAGCCTCCTGAGTAGCAGGGACTACAGGTGCGTGCCACCAAGCCTGGCTAATTTTTGTATTTTTAGTAGAGGTGGGGTTTCTCCATGTTGGCTAGGCTGATCTGGAACTCCCGACATGAAGTGATCTGCTTGCCTCAGCCTCCCAAAGTGCTGAGATTATAGACATGAGCCACTGTGCCTGGTTGGTGGACTGTTTTAATAGAATGCAGAAACAATACTAACTGTTAATCTTTTTTTTTTTTTTATACTTAAGTTCTAGGGTACATGTGCATAATGTGCAGGTTTGTTACATATGTATACTTGTGCCATGTTGGTGTGCTGCACCCATCAACTCGTCAGCACCCATCAATTCGTCATTTATATCAGGTATAACACCCAATGCAATCCCTCCCCCCTACCCCCTCCCCATGATAGGCCCCGATGTGTGATGTTCCCCTTCCCGAGTCCAAGTGATGTCATTGTTCAGTTCCCACCTATGAGTGAGAACACGCGGTGTTTGGTTTTCTGTTCTTGTGATAGTTTGCTAAGAATGATGGTTTCCAGCTGCATCCATGTCCCTACAAAGGACACAAACTCATCCTTTTTTATGGCTGCATAATATTCCATGGTGTATATGTGCCACATTTTCTTCATCCAGTCTGTCACAGATGGACATTTGGGTTGATTCCAAGTCTTTGCTATTGTGAATAGTGCCGCAATAAACATACGTGTGCATGTGTCTTTATAGCAGCATGATAAGCTGATAAGCAACTTGTGCAGTCTCAGGATACAAAATCAATGTGAAAAATCACAAGCATTCTTATACACCAGTAACAGACAAACAGAGAGCCAAATCATGAATGAACTCCCATTCACAATAGCTACAAAGAGAATAAAATACCTAGGAATCCAACTTACAAGGGATGTAAAGGACCTCTTCAAGGAGAACTACAAACCACTGCTTGGTGAAATAAAAGAGGACACAAACAAATGGAAGAGCGTACCATGCTCGTGGATAGGAAGAATCAATATTGTGAAAATGGACATACTGCCTAAGGTAATTTATAGATTCAATGCCATCCCCATTAAGCTACCAATGACTTTCTTCACAGAATTGGAAAAAACTACTTTAAAGTTCATATGGAACCAAAAAAGACCCCGCATTGCCAAGACAATCCTAAGCCAAAAGAACAAAGCTGGAGGCATCACGCTACCCAACTCCAAACTATACTACAAGGCTACAGTAACCAAAACAGCATGGTACTGGTACCCAAACAGAGATATAGACCAATAGAACAGAACAGAGCCCTCAGAAATAATACCACACATCTACAGCTATCTCATCTTTGACAAACCTGACAAAAACAAGAAATGAAAAAAGGATTCCCTATTTAATAAATGGTGCTAGGAAAATTTGCTAGCCATAAGTAGAGAGCAGAAACTGGATCCTTTCCTTACTCCCTATACAAAAATTAATTCAAGATAAATTAGAGACATAAATGTTAGACCATAAAAACCCTAGAAGAAAACCTGGGTAACACCATTCAGGACATAGGTATGGGCAAGGACTTCATGTCTAAAACACCAAAAGCAACGGCAACAAAAGCCAAAATTGACAAATGGGATCTAATTAAACTAAAGAGCTTCTGCACAGCAAAAGAAACTACCATCAGAGTGAACAGGCAACCTACAGAACGGAAGAAAATTTTTGCAATCTACTCATCTGACAAAGGGCTAATATCCAGAACCTACAAAGAACTCAAACAAATTTACAAGAAAAAAGCAAACAACCCTATGCATACATGTGCCATATTGGTGTTCTGCACCCATTAACTCATCATTTACATTAGGTATATCTCCTAATGCTATCCCTCCCCCCTCCCCCTACCCAACGACAGGCCCTGGTGTGTGATGTTTCCCTTCCTGTGTCCAAGTGTTCTCATTGTTCAATTCCCACTTTTGAGTGAGAACATGCGGTGTTTGCCTTTTTTGTCCTTGCAATAGTTTGCTTAGAATGATGGTTTCCAGCTTCATCCATGTCCCAACAAAGGACACGAACTCATCCTTTTTTATGGCTGCATAGTATTCCATGGTATATATGTGCCACATTTTCTTAATCCAGTCTATCATTGATGGACATTTGGGTTGATTCCAAGTCTTTGCTATTGTGAATAGTGCCGCAATAAACACACGTGTGCATGTGTCTTTATAGCAGAATGATTTATAATCCTTTGGGTATATACCCAGTAATGGGATGGCTGGGTCAAATGGTATTTCTAGTTCTAGATCCTTGAAGAATCGCCACACTGTTTTCCACAATGGTTGAACTAGTTTACAGTCCCACCAGCAGTGTAAAAGTGTTCCTGTTTCTCCACATCCTCTCCAGCACCTGTTGTTTCCTGACTTTTTAATGATTGTCATTCTAACTGGTGTGAGATGGTATCTCATTGTGGTTTTGATTTGCATTTCTCTGATGGCCAGTGATGTTGAGCATTTTGTCATGCGTCTGCTGGCTGTATGAATGTCTTCTTTTGAGAAGTGTCTGTTCATATCCTTTGCCCACTTTTTGATGGGGTTGTTTGTTTTTTTCTTGTAAATTTGTTTGAGTTCTTTGTAGGTTCTGGACATTAGCCCTTTGTCAGATGAGAGTAGATTGCAAAAATTTTCTCCCATTCTGTAGGTTGCCTGTTCACTCTGATGGTAGTTTCTTTTGCTGTGCAGAAGCTCTTTAGTTTAATTAGATCCCATTTGTCAAGTTTGGCTTTTGATGCCATTGCTTTTGGTGTTTTAGACATGAAGTCCTTGCCCATACCTATGTCCTGAATGGTATTGCCTAGGTTTTCTTCTAGGGGTTTTATGGTATTAGGTCTAACGTTTAAGTCTTTAATCCATCTTGAATTAATTTTTGTATAAGGTATAAGGAAAGGATCACAGTTTCAGCTTTCTACATATGGCTAGCCAGTTTTCCCAGTACCATTTAATAAATAGGGAATCCTTTCCTCATTTCTTGTTTTTGTCAGGTTTGTCAAAGATCAGATGTGGTCTTCTTCCTGGAGTATTCCTTCTCAGATGCAGCCTGTATTTTGCAGCTCTTGCTGTTGTAATGCACTCTTACTGTATTGGAGACTACTGGCTTAAGGTAAGGTTTGGGGTAGGGGAGTCTTGTATGATTTACTTTCTATTAAACCTGTCATTTAGCAGACTTGTCTCAGTGGCTTTCAAGAGTGGTTCTCCAATGATATAGCTTTTTTATTAATTTTATTTTTTTAACCCTACCTTTTACTTCCTTTCCTGCTGCAGCATTCTCAGTCTACTTCCTTGAATGCCTGACCCCTGTTGACTATGTTTTCTTCCTTACAGAAGAGACAAAGGCTAGAGGATTCAGAGAGATGCTCTTCCCCAGGGTAGAAGAAGGCTCTGGGGAAGTTTTTCCCCTGGGGGGTAAACCCAAATACGTCCTCCCCGTCGACAGGCTGATTGGCAGTGGCGCGATCTCGCCATTGCAACCTGGGACTCTCAGGTTCAAGCCATCCTTGCCTCAGCCCCAGAGTAGCTGGGACTATGCAGCGCCCGTCACCCGCCCAGGTAATTTTTTTTATTTTTAGTGGAGACGTGGTTTCACTATGTTGGCCAGGATAGTCCCATCTCTTGGCCTTCGTCATCTGCCCGCCTCGGCCCCCCAATTGCTAGGAATGCAGGCCTGAGCCACCGTCCCCCCGCCTGGAATAGGCTACTTAAAAGTAACAAAGGAAGAAAGATTTTTTAAAATTTAGAACTTATGATGGTAATTATTTGTATCTTGGTGGTTATTATAAGCATCCTATATATCTAAATGGTTATAAAAAAATGAGTTAAAAAAAAAAAAAAAAACTTTCTTTCTCCCAGCGGGAGTGCATGGTGTGCACAATCTCAGCTCACGGCAACCCCCGCCTCCTGGGCTCAAGCGACTATTCTGCCTCAGCCTCCCAGTAGCTGGGACACAGGCGCACCACCATGCCTGGTAATTTTCTTTTGTTGTTGTTGCTGTTGTTGTTGATGTTGTGTTTTGAGATGAAGTTTCACTGTTGTTGCCCAGGTTGGGAGTGCAATGGCGAGATCTTGGCTAACCGCAATCTCACACCTCCTGGGTTGAAACGATTCCCTAACTCAGCCTCCAAGTAGCTGGGAGCAGGCATGTGCCACCAGTCTGACGAATTTTGTGTTTTTAGTAGAGATGGGGTTTCTCCATGTTGGTCAGGCTGGTCTCGAACTACCACCTGAGGTGTGCTGCCCCCTCGGCCTCCCAGTGCTAGGATTACAGGAGTGAGCCACTGCACCTTGCCGCCCACACATTTTTGTACGTTTAGTAGGTAAGGGGTTTTGCCATGTTGCCAGGCTATCTCCAACAGCCTGACCTCGGTGAGCCCCTACTCAGCCTCCCAAAGTGTTTTGAGATTACAGGTGTGAGCCATCGTGCCCGACTAAATACCCAAAAAATTAGATAAAGGATTGAGGGAAATCTTATAACAGATGAAATGGACAGATAATTGTAATTTTACGTGTCCCCTGACTTAATAAATATTAGTCAATAACCTAAGAAGAAAGACAAAAACCTAAAAATTCCCATTCCAAAATACAATACTCAACAAAGTCAAAACCTAATAACTTTGTTGAACACTTATTCCTCCTCTGAAATCGGCTCTTGAATGTGTTGAACATGGATTGACTTGGGATTAGGAAATTTTAAAAAATATTTTTAAAGTTTCTCTTTTTGGAATTTAAAATTAATCCAAATTATTGTAATATACAACATTTGGATTAACCAATCAACACTCCTATCATTTTTATTTTTGTTACTCTTCAAATAATTTCTTGTTTCAAGATTTTAAAATGCTTTTAAACACAACCTAAAAATAGATCCGTGCAGGCGGGCACGGGGGGAGACTGTCTCTACAAAAAAATAAAAATAATTTTTTAATAGATTATTATAATTTATAAATATAGATTTTTAATGTATAAAAATCTATTTTTAAATTTTATTTTTTTGCCGCTCAGTGGTAATGTCAGTTTTAGTCTGGCAGGCACTTGCAAACTGCCTTCCTAGTGGCCGTACCGTTTTGCCATTCCCAGCAGCCATATAGAGTTCCTGTCGCTCCATTTCTTCAACCCCATTTGGGTGTCATG
The DNA here is from genome assembly GCF_007565055.1 of Rhinopithecus roxellana. Classification (NCBI taxonomy): domain Eukaryota; kingdom Metazoa; phylum Chordata; class Mammalia; order Primates; family Cercopithecidae; genus Rhinopithecus; species Rhinopithecus roxellana. Next base: position 33,902,692 of record NC_044567.1, on the reverse strand, counting down.
TTTTGCATTCAGCCAGTCAATAGATGTTATGGTACTCATCGTTGTTTTAATTTGAATTCCCAAGTGACATATGGTGTTGAGCATCTTTTCAGGTGTCTAAGAAATGGGCCACATGGTGGTACCACGCCTGTGGTCCCCAGCTACTCAGGAGACTAAGGCAGGAGATTATTGAGCCCTGGGTTGTGGGCCGTGCGTAGAGATAGTGCACCACGGCACTCCAGGCTGAGTGACAGACTAAACCCTGTCTCAAAAAGAAATAAGCCCGAGCGCATTGGCTCACACCTGTAATCTGAGCACTTTGGAGGCCAACACGGTGGATCATGAGGTCAGCCGCTTAGACCATCCTGGCTAACATGGTGAAACTCCATCTCTACTAAAAATAAAAAATAGCCAGGCACATACCCAAATGGTGAAGGGGTGGCCTGCCCCTCCATACATGTGGGCGTTTCTTGTTGGGTGGAATGAGAGACTTGAAGAAAATATGAGACAAAGTTATGAGAAAGAAAAAGTGGACCCAGGGGACGTGGTGCTCAGCATACAGAGGACCCGGACCATCACCGTCTCTGAGTTCCCGCGATATTTTATGTGATCATTATCTTTACCATCTCAAAAAAAGGAAGTTGGCCAGACAATAGGAGCATAGTAGGGAGAATGGTCAGCTGAAAAAATATATGGATAAAGATCTCGTGACATGAAATAAGTTTAAGGAAAAGTGCTGTGGCCTTGATAGCAATATGCAAACATCTCCATTAACATTTTCAGTGCATAAAGAGCAGCACATTGCCAGAGCACATCCCCACCGTCACCTAAGGCATTTTCTCCTATCGTAAAATAGAAAGGGTTTTACACAAGACGTTCCATTGCCCAGGGATGGGCAAGAAGACAATGCCTTTCTCTACCAACTCCCAGAGGCCTTCTTTCCTCTTATACAATCCTCCTCAGCACAGACCCTTCAGAGTGTCAGGCTGGGGACGATCAGGTCTTTCCCTTCCCACGAAGCCAAATTTCAGACTATCACATGGGGAGAAATCTTGGACAATACCGTACTTTCCTAGGCAGAGGTCCCTGAGACATTCCGTGTATGTGTCCCTGGGTAATTGAGATTAGAGAATGGTGAGTACTTTTAACAAGCAGCTGCCTCAGCACTGTTTAACAAGACACATCCTGCAAGCACCAAATCCATTAACCTTGAAGTCAACCACACAATGTCCTTGTAAGGACAGGTTGGGGGTAGGGTCACAGATTAACAACATCTCAAATACAGACAAAATGGAGTCTCGTTTGTCTACTTCTTTCTATATAGACACAGAACAGTCCGGGATCTCTCTTTCCTTCCCTACAAATGACTGAAAACTTACATTCACTAAAATCCTGCATGTGAATGTTTACAGCAGCTTGGTGTAAACATGGTGTGCCACAGGCATGGTGGCGGATGCCGTATCCGCTACTTGCGAGACGAGGCAGGAGAATGGCTTGAACCGGGAGGTGAAGGTTGCAAATGAGCTGAGATCACGCCATTGCACTCCAGCTTGGCGATAGAGTGAGACTCCTCTCCAAAAATAAATAAAAATAATAATTGGCTGGGTGCAGTGGCTCAAGCCGTAAATCCCAGCATCTTGGGAGGCCGAACACGGTGGATCACGAAGTCAGGAGATCGAGGACCATCCTGGCTAAAGCGGTGAAAACCCGTCTCTACTAAAAAATAAAAAACTAGCTGGGGCGAGGTGGCGGGCGCCTGTATCCCAGCTACTCGTGGAGGCTGAGGCAGGAGAATGGCGTCAACCCAGAACGGAGCTTGCAGTGAGCTGAAATCCGCCACGCACTCCAGCCTGGGTGACAGAGTGAGACTCTGTCCTCAAAAAATTATAATAATAAATCAATAATAGATTGACATTTTTAGAACAGGTTGTTGGTGTACAAAGAAGGAGCAGAAGGCATATTGCACGCTAGTACCCCCTTACACCACAGTAACACACCTTTCCTGTATTAATCTGTTAGTGTGGTACATTTGTTAGGCGATGAGCCCGTATTGATATCATTCAGTTCATGGTTTAATTAAGTAATTCACCTTTGTGTGTCTACCATTTATGGGTTTGACAAAGCTTAGAACATATACCTCATTAGAGGGTACACAGAAAAACTTTCACTGCCCTAAAAATCTTCTGTGCTCACCTATTCTCCTTTCCCTCTGCTCAAGCCTCGGCAACCACTGAGTTTTATAATATCATTGCCTAGTTTTACCTTTTCGTATTCCATATAATTGGAACGCCACCATGCCTTTTTGCATGGCTTCTTTCACTTAGAAATACGTGTTTAAGATTCCCTCCATGTCTTTTCACGCCTTGGTAGTTCTTTTCTTTTTATTTCTGAAGAGTACTCAATTGTGTATGAATGTTGCAAGTTAGTTTATCCATTACGTATTGTAGGTACTGAATCTTGGTTAACTTCCACTCTTGTTGGTTATGTGTAAGTGCTGTAAACATTCATGTGCAGGATTTGAGTGGATTAAGTTTTCAGCTCATTTGGGTAATACCAAAGATTGCAATTGCCAATCGATGTAAACCTATGTTTGAGTTTTGCAGAATTTGCAAAACTGACTTCCAAGTGACTGTACCTTTTGCATTCCCACAGCAATCAATGAGAGTTCCTGATGCTCCATATCCTCACCAGCATTGGGTGGTGTCAGCGTTTGGATTTGAGCCAGTCTAATAGATGTGTATGTAACTTATCAGTTGTTTTAATTTAAGATTTCCCTAGTGACCTATGGGTAGCATCTTTTTTCAGATGCTTATTTTTTGCTACCTTATAGCAAAGGGCAGATACAGAGAGGGACTGCAGAGAAAAGCTGCTGTATATGATCGGAAGCTACAGGCAGAGTGATCTCAGGGTTAACTGGGCATCAACTGTGCCTTCTCCTGTCAATAAGATGGTATCTACCTGAGTTTGGACTGGAAACAAGAAATCATGGTTGTCCATAAACATTTTCTTACTGAGGTTTGAGGTTTAGTATGTTTTGAGCAAAAGGCAGTATCACCCAATATCTAAGCAGATTGGGATACAACAGGTTAATGACTGTCAGAGAATTGAGAGTCCAACACTGAAGGATGTGTCACTGGCTGCCCATGTCTTTCCATTATGGACTTTCACTTTTCATTTGCCACATGAAAGGCCACTGAGATAGGCTACATCTCATTTTCTCTTGAGGATCTCTATTACTGAGAAATTTTGTATTCTGGGCTATGCTGGGTTCATGATATGACTACACATCCAGGTGTGTGTTGTTCCTTCCCTAAAATGCTCCGTTCAGCTGGGGCTCTAGAGGTATATACACTAGGTTTCCATTTTAGAGAGTTGAAGATCTGAGGGTCTGGAGAGGTTAGTTTGTAGAAAGTTATGTTAATAAGTAGCAAGACCATATGGCCAGGTCAGAAGCTGCCTTCAGATTTTACTCTTGAACTTCTATGGAAATATCTTTTCATTATAGAAATAAAGAGTGAACTAAGATTTTTTTTTTTTCAAAATCATTGACTGGAGGAGTTCTTTTCAAACGATGAAAAGCATAGATTGTCTCATTATTACCATTAATTATTGCTCACCAGAAATTGATCATCCATTCAGCAACTTTGTATATTTCCTCTCAGCTATTATGCCTGGGCGGCTTCACTGTGAATAAGAGTCCAAGAGTCCAGAAATATCTTTAACTGCATGCTTGGTCACAGTGTATCCAAATGAAAAATATTTGTTCGTAGCCATATGGACTCATAAGGGAACTACAGGCAGAGACACAAATATGTGGAAAAAAGAAAGGGCTATCAGAAGCACTGTGTCTTCCTTACATTTTGTATTTCTATTCATTGCATCTAGAATCATGAGGAATTTGAGCAAATGGAAATGCAAAGTCATAATCAAAGCATACCCACATTTCAGTTATCTGCTGCATTGTAATTTAAAATTGTAAGTGCATACATAGGTTATACAATTTCAATAGGTATGAAAATGTTAAGTAACTTTTCTCTCACGATCCCATTCACGTAGATCACTTTAAAGTCCAACATTTAATGTTATTGTGCATACGTTCATCAATTATTTCTTTATCTTTTTTTTTTTTTTTTTTTTTTTTTGGGAGATAGAGTGTCCGGCCTGTCACCCCGCTGGAGTGACAATGGTGAGATCTCAGCTCACTGCCACATCCGCTCTTGGCCTTTTTTTCTTTTTTTAATGGAGTAAGGGGCTAATATGTTGCCAAAGCTGTATCTGTCCTTGGAACTCCTGGACTCACAATCCTCCTGCCTCAGCCTCCCAAAGTGCTGGAAGTACAGGTGTGAGTCACCACTCCTGGCCCAAGGTTTTCGTTTGTTTGTTTGTTTGTTTGTTTTTTAGACTGGGGTTTCACCGTGCTAGCCAGGTTGCATTTGAATCTCTGACCACATGATTCGCCCGTCTTAGCCTCCCAAAGTGCTGAAATTACAGGCGTGACCCACAACTTCCAGGGTGGATATCTCCATCTTCTTCCTACTTCTCTTTGTAATTTTATTATGTATTTTCGTCTTTCTTTTCTTTTCTTTGTTTTTTTTTTTTTTTTTTTTTTTTTGTTTTTTTTTTTGTTGGAGATGGAACCCTCGCTGTTTCATCACCCATGCTTGGAATGCAGTGGTGTGATTCTTGCTCACTGCAGCCTCAGCCTCCTGTATAGCGTGGGATTACAAGCATGGCTAACATGCCACCATGCGCGATATGTTGTATTTTTATTTTTATTTTTTTTTTTTTTTGACGGAGGTCTCACCTTGTCGCCCAGGCTGGATGCAGTGGCCAGATGCTCACTCAACTTCAAGCCATTCTCGTACACGCCGGGATTCACTGCACGCCTCTCCCCCCCTCAGCCCTCCCGAGTTAGCTTGTGACTGACGGGACAGCCGCCACCATCCCCGGCTAGTTTTTCTATTTTTGAGTGGATACGTGTTTCAAACATGTTCCAGATGGTCTCTACTCCTACCGTCGTGTCCCGAGTCCGGCCTCCCAATGCTGGGATAGGCTTACCACGCTGCCCGGCCAATTGTTGTATTTTTATTAAGACAGGGTTTTGCATGTTGGCCAGGCTGTGTTGAACTCCTGACCTCAGTGTCTGTCCTTATTATGTATTGTTTAATATGCCTAAGTAAAGCCTGATTTTGCCTGGTTTTCTTTTACATAATTTGGAGTATAGTCTGTTATCCTGTGCACTCTGCCTTCTTTTACTTCAATACTAAGTTTTAAGATTCACCATTCGCATTGTGTTCATTCTATTAGAACAGTAACCAAGCAAGGCATGGTGGCTCATGCCTATTAATCCCAGCACTTTGGGAAGCTGAGGCAGGCAAGTCATTGATGTCAGGAGTTCCTGACCAGCCTAGCCAACATGGAGAAACCCCCCTCTAATAAAATACAAAAATTAGCCAGTCATGGTGGCACGCACCGTAGTCCCAGTTACTCAAGAGGCTGAGCAGAGAATCGCTTGAAACCCGTGAGGCGGAGGTTTTAGTGAGCCGAGATTAGACCACTGCACTCCAGCCTGGGCAACAAACGCCAGAATCTGTCTAAAGAAAAAAAAAAAATTAGGCAGGTGTGGTGGTGTGGCCTGTAATCCAGCAGGTTACTGGGGACGAGGCAGGATTATCCCTGAAACCTTGGAGGTGGGAGTTGCAGTGAGCCTCCTCATCCCCTCTACTCCAGCCTGGGCACACAGTGACTCTTCTCAAAAAAAAAATGCTAGGCACGGTTGCTCCACACCTGAATCCCAGTACTTTGGGAGGCACAAGGCAGGTGATCACCTGAGGTCAGCGTTGTAGCACCAGCCTTACCAACATTTTGAACCCGTCTCACTAAATACAACATTGCCAGGAGTGGCCGGCATTACCTGTAATCCCAGCTATCAGGAAGCTAACAGAAAAGGCTGAACTCAGAGGCATAGGTTGCAGTAAGCTGAGAGTCAGGCCGCTGCACTCCAACCTGAGCAACTAGCAAGACTCTATTTTCGAAAAATATATATTAAAACATACAGTACACTAGTGGTATCCCTTCTGTTGTGACATGTGTTGTGTTCATTTTGTCAGTTACAAATGGCTGTTGTGAATAAGATTATGTCATCTATTATTATATCTTCTTGCTTCCCTTTGAGATAGTGCTTCCTCCATACAATAAATAATCTCAATACTCTTGAGGGGGCATAAAATCCTACTATCATCATGGGTCCCTTCAAATTATTTGTTGGCTTGTTTTAAATTAGAAAAGGAATGTAGAATTTTTGTTTTTTCTTACCGCTTCAACCTGAACAAAATGTCATAATACCTCCCTGCCTGTTGCAAACCAAGAAGAGTCACTTGAATAATGACAAGACGGAGGGAAACCATATTGATAATTTTATCTTACACAATCATCACAATGGAACTCATCAATGATGCTTATGAAAAAATGGTCATTTGTGGAAAAGTGTAAAGAGAATAGGGATGTCTCACTGAAGAGAAAATGCACAGAAAATAATTACAAAAAAAGAGTGTTAAGATGAACACAAATTCAGAGATTCAGGACCACAAAGGGCTAAGTTAAGGGAAAGAGTTATCAATATTTTTCATTCATGTGAGACATGATCCTTAAAGGTCAATAATGGAGTTGATATCTGTTATTTCATGTTTATTTTTGTTCATTCTTTGACTGTGACATGATTTGCTGACAACTTGTTGTTCATTTATTTGTGTTAAATCTCACTCTGTCATCCAGGCTGGAGTGCAGTAGTATATCACAGTCACAGGCAGCCTCCACTCCAGGCTCAGGTGATCCCCTGCCTCAGCCTCCCATAGCGGGGACTACAGGCTCAAGCCACCACCCTGGCTAATTTTTTTATTTTTTTTAGAGAGGGGTTTTTTGTATGTTGCTAGGCTGGTCTCAAACTCCTGGACTCAAGCGATCTGCCCACCTTGCTCTCCCAAAGTGCTGAAATGACAGCCATCACCAGCCCCCGCCTGTTTTCATTTTTTTAATTGACTGATTCATTCAGACACATAATTATCAAGTCAAATCTCACTATTTCCTTAGCATTTCCCTTCAGTTTAGCTTAAAATCCATTCCTAAGTTAATATTTTAAAATATATACAATTAGTCAGTTGTGGTGGCACACCCTGTAATCCCAGCTACTCAGGGAGTTGAGGCAGGAGAATCACTTGAACCCGGAGACAGAGGTGAGTGAGTCGAATCAGCCACGGCACTCCAGCCTGGGCGACGAGTAGACTCCATCTCAATAAAACAAAGCAAAAAACCAAAACCAAGGTTTTCTCCAGATCATTTTTACATTTAATATTCAGTCTGTTTTGACTATATTGAAAACAGAATTCGGTAAAATAATCACTCTACACACTATTAGTCAATGTAGCCTAACACAATTTATTAATAAACCAGTTCATCCCAACAGCATCAAAAGTAACTACATTCCAATGTATTAATATAGGCATTATGGAAAATAATGGAAGATGCAGCAAGCAGCTAAAAATGAATTACTGTATGTTCCAGCAATCCCCTCCTGGGTGTATAGATAAAGGAATTGAAATCAGCCTGCAACATAACTGCACTCCATTCCACTGCAGCATTCTTCAAACAGGCTAAGTATGGGAGCACCTAGGAGCCAGCATTGGATGAAATGGATAAAGAAAGGTATCACACACACCACACACACACACACCCCCACACAGAATATATAATCTATTCACTATTTTGTTATTTATTTTATTTTTAAATTTTATTTGGATCTATTTTTCGCTCTTGTTTGCCCAGGCTGGAGGCAATGGCACAATCTCAGCTCACCACAACCTCCATCTCCCTGGTTCAAGTGATTCTCTTTCCTCCTCTCCTGATAGCTTGGATTACAGACATGCACCGCCAACCCTGGCTAATTTTATATTTTAGTAGAGATGTGAATTTCTCCATGTGGTCAGGCTGGGTCTTGACTCCTGACTCAGTGACCGCACGCCTACAGCCTCCCTAAGGCTAGGATTACCGGCGTGAGCACTGTGGCCCACCTT